>NC_140823.1:802500-852500 GCF_050613455.1 Vespa mandarinia
AATATAACAATAATTTCTCCTCGTGGAATTACAGTGAGATCGATTTTTTTTCTTGGCGCTTTAACTAGAAAAAAGAAAAAAAAAAAAGAAAAGAAAAGAGAAAAACGAGAAAAAAAGGCATGAAACATTTTTTTATTTTTTTTTTTTTTTCATTTTTGTTTTTACTTTCTTTCGTTTTATTTTCAAGAACAAAATTTAATAATATTATCGAGTATAAATATAAGCAGAAATAAAATGGAAAACTTACATTATTGTAATTAATTTTGTTTTTTTTTATAATAAATTTTAAATCTCTTTGCACACATATATATATATATATGTGTGTGTGTATATATATATATATATATATATATATATATATATATATATATATTATTCGGTGCATTAACACATTAAACATTAATATATTATAATTTTGCAATTACATCTATTTACAAAATTAATAATAGATATCATACTTCACGTTAAATCTCTGGTTGGATGAATCGGTGCGAATTTCTTTGCCAAAAATCATCTCCGGTTTTTTTTTCTTTCTTTCTTTTTCTTTTTTTTTTCTTTTTTTTTTTCCTTTGAAATTTTCTCTTCGCCATATTTCGTAGAAACGACGCCTAATTCGAGCGTGCTAAGAGACGGTTGTAAGAAGGAGAAGAATAAGAAGAATAAGTATAAGAAGAATAAGAATAAGAAGAATAAGAAGGAGAGGAGAAATAAAAAAAAAAAAAAAGAAGATATAATAAAAAATTTAAAAAAATCAGAGATGGAGAGAGAGAGAGAGAGAGAGGGAGAGAGAGAGGGAGAGAGAAATTTGAAAAGAAAACTTTTTTGAATTCGCGAAACGGCACGTTCCCTATGATAGAATCGTTCGTCGTTGAACGTGCCATTCCTCTGGTATGATTGAAAACTATCAAATCGGTATTGGCGATATCGAAACTAGCTTGAAAAATCATCTACCATTTACAAGGAGAGAGAGAGAGAGAGAGAGAGAGACAGATACACAGAGATACACACAAACAGAGCGAGAGAGAGAGAGAGAGAGAGAGAGATTGAGAAGGAGAGAATGAGTGACGCACACGGGACTTCGATTAAATCGATCCCGAAAGAACGAATAACATTCGCGAGGAATCATTTCAACGATTCGATACGACACGTACATAAGAACGCGCGTTGAGAGCGTCACAGCGAGTTCTCACGATTCACGATCGATCCGATCGACGTCTACGTTCCTACGTAGTTAGATATCTACGTAAGTAGTCGCATTAAACACATAGATACTTATGGTATATATATATATATATATATATATATATATATATACACGTAAGCAACGGCAAACATAATCAATCCTTCGAGTTTCGACTTTCGAACGATCCGAGAAAATTACTTTTGAGAGAGAGAGAGAGAGAGAGAGAGAGAGAGAGACAGAGAGAGACAAGAATTTTCCTGTTCGTGATCGAGGGCAACGAGCCTTTCCCAAAGTCTCTCTCGGTCTTCCTCTATCTCAAACATCATCGTCCGTTCTTGGAACAGCTGGCAGTGTCGTTGGTACGACATAAAGTCTTTCAAAGTTTTTCCTCTTTCTTCTCTCTTAACATACGGATAAAAATTATTATATTATTTATTTATTTTATTATATTTAATCGTTGTCACGTTGTGACTTTAATCGACGAGTAAGAAATTGATCCATTACACATCTTTTAAAATTATATATTATTTTATCAATATGAAAGGAAGAAATATGTAAATATAGAAAAGAGAAAAAAAGGAGAAAGAAAGAGAGAGAAATAGAGAGAGAGAGAGAGAGAGAGAGAGAGAGAGAGAGATCGCGAATACGGAGAAGGAACGATGAAAACGAGAGAGAGAGAGAGAGAGAGAGAAAAGGAGTACGTTCGGGACGGGACAATACTTACGCGGCTGCATCTCGCGAGGTAGAGATATATAGCGATCGAGGTCAATGGTTAGTCCAAGGTCTCGGGTTCAAACCCCGGTTCAACGCGGCTCGACGCTTCCTCCCGCAAACAACAAGCTCCGTTCCTAGAATAGTCGTCGACTCTTCTGCGACCGTACGAAAGAGTGAGAGAGAGAAAGAAAGAGAGAGAGAGAGAGAGAGAGAGAGAGAGGGAGAGAGGACCAAGTCTCTTCTCTCTCTCTTTCTCTTTTCATTCCCAACCAAATCCTTCTTCCGTTCATTTCCTTCCTTCCGTTCGTTCATTCGTTCGTTCGTATGGCCATCCACCTAAAAGTTTCATGAGTTTTCAAAAAGATTTTCTTTCGTTTGTTTGTTTCTTTTGTTTTCTCTTTCTCTCTCTCTCTCTCTCTCTCTCTCTCTCTCTCTCTCTCTCTCTCCACAATTTTATTTTCATATCCGTGTCCACGAGAACGATAATCTTATGGTGAAATGAGAAGTTGAATCTCGCGAAGGAGGCGATTACAACCGGATAAACCGGCGGTCACGCCCAAATCGTCGACGATCGTATCTCTCTTTCGACGTTAGCGGCAGCAAGTAAGAGACGTAGGTGTTTATATGTGTGTATGTGTGCGTGTGCGTGTGCGTGTGTGTGTGTGTATCGAGTTTATACTTCGATGATGTTCTCTTTATCTCTTTCTCTCTCTCTCTCTCTCTCTCTCTCTTTTTTATTAAGAGTTTGCCAGCCCTTTTAATGGTAAGAACAAACTCAGATGGAAGAACAAATTAGGTGTATGTTTGTTCTTTGTTACAAATAAAGAAAAGAGAGAGAGAGAGAGAGAGAGAAAGAGAGAAAGAGAGAGAAATTCAATATCGACAAATAGCGAAAAAAATTAAAAAAAAAAAAGATCTTATTATCTTTTGTATTGTCCAAGAAATGTCGTAGCTTTTTTTAAAATGTTTTTTCAATGTAGCTATCACAAATGACTATTATGAGTATTATATATTTTTATGTAGATAAAGTAATTACAAATTCTACAAATCAAATTAATAATAAATAATAATAATAATAATAATAATAATAATAATAATAATAATAATAATAATAATAATAATAATAAAAATCATAATTTCATCATTAGGTATATCATTTTTATTATTGTTATAGCTCTTGTCAATGTTATTCAATCATTTAATTTAAACAAATAATTCGATATTAAAAAATTCATTATTCCCATGAAATATTATTGCGTCTTTTATTTCAATGTTTTGATATTTCAAAATAAAATTGTCATATGTATATGCGTGACACTAATACAGACGGAAACGTTTTCGAAAAAGTCCCTTTTTTTTGACAACAGATGATAAATTCTGTTGTTCTCTCATCTTGTTCTGAAATATAACGATTTCAAAATACGATATTACGATATCGTCATTTTAGATACAGATACGTAAATAAGATAAGTCATGGTACGATGGCCCACTTTTTTTTTCTTTTTTTTTTAAAGCTTCTCTTTATTGCAAATTTAATCGAATGCAAATTTAATACAATGCAGAAAGACATTCTTTTTAATGTAGATACACGAGAAAAATTATAATATCAAATAATAGAACTACTAGAAGAAAATAATAATTTTAATAATCTTAGATTTCTGTAAAAAAAAAAAAAAAAAAAAAAAAAAAGAACAACAAAGAAAAAAAAAAAAGAAAAAGAAATTGTTCGTCACAAGGTCATAAGGTCATCTCATCTCTGGACTATCCGGTTTATGTGATTCGGGATTTCGTGATTCCAGATTTAGAAAAAAAAAAAGAAAAAACAAAAAAAAAGGAAAAGAAAATTATGAACATAATAGAAAAATAAATTTCCATAAGACTTCTCTGCGGAGATTATAAGAAATGAAAAAAATAAAAAGACGTTGTTAAACATATAACACTTCGTAAAAATAATTTATCTCATCTTATAGATATCGAATTAGAATCGTTTTGTTGTTCATAGATGTACAACATTTTATTAATTGTTCGATATATTTGGCATTATCTTCTTTCTCAAAACTCTTTTCAAAAATTGTCTTCTGGAAGCATGAAGTCAGAAAAATTTTCATCGATAAATATATTTTTCGTTTCATGATAAAACGTTTACGTTTCGATTGGTTCTGAATTTTTTAATACGTACCGTTACACTTTCGTCATTTGAAACGTCCTTTGCTTTTTCTGATTCATTGAATTACACCCGATGACGTAGATACTTATCGGGTAGATTGGATTAATTTTATCTATCGTTTTGTTTGCCGCTTCCGTCATCGGATTATTTTTATTAATTGCATAAGAAATAACAGGTGAGACTGGTTCTGATCCTTTATTTTCATTTGTATCACTTCAAGATTTATACGAGACACGCGTTTTTCATATTATTGTTTTGTTTGATTTAAGAAAGCGCATAATAGATCATTTAGAATGATTAACGGTACGAATAAAAAAAAAATTTGCCATCTCTCTGTAAGGAGCACGGGTTTTTAACGTTGTAAGAGAACATAACAAATGTATGATTTTATGATGGGGTCAACTATACCCGACAAAAAAAAAAAAAAAGAAAAAAAAAAAGAAAAAATATCGAGCCATTTAACCCATGAGTCAGGGAGTAATGATTCACTTGTTTTTTTCAATAATGCTGCGACGATATCTCATCGTACGAATATAAACATAACCTTTAGATGCACTGTATTAATGCACTGTATAAAGAAAAAAAAAAAAAAAAAAAAATGAACAAACAAAACAAAACAAAACAAAAAAAGGAGGAAGAAAAGAATTTGAAAAGAAAAAGAAAAATTTCGTTTCGATAAATTAATTAGTACATTATGATTCAAAGAGGGATAAAAAAAAAAGGGAGAAAAAGAATATCACTTTAATATCGCAAATTATTTACCTTAATTTCTTTAATTGAATGAAACCATACTCTTTCTTCGTTTTCACGCATATTGTTAATTATTTGTCGTTCATTATCGATAAAAATATCATTTCGTAATAATATGTCAAACATTGTCATTAAAAATATTTCAAAATTATATTACACCTAGAAATTAAATCCGAACGATTTGTCACATTAACGGGATCATTTGGTCTTAGAATTAATTTCTATTTCGTCGTAATGAAGAAGAATTTTCACTCGGAATGAAAATAATTTTGTAAATTTGAAAATAATACATAGATACAATATAACGCGTTACTAGGAAATAAAATAAAGAAAAAAAATAAGGAAATAGAGAGAGAAGGAGAGAGAGAGAGAGAGAGAGAGAGAAAGTTATATTTAACGAGTTACTAGAAAATGATTAAGAGAGAGATAGAGATAGATAGATAGATAGATAGATAAATAGATATATAGATAGATAGATAGATAGATAAAGAGAGAGAGAGAGAGAGAAGAAACAAGCTCGTTGGTAAGAAATTACGAGTACTCCGGGCAATGTTCGCTGGATGGATCGTCCCGGTACGTTCAAACATCATAATCCCACAATAAAATCGTGCTTGATTTATCTGCCAATAAAAGCTTATTGGAAACATATGTTTCGGTGTGCTGCTGCCAAAACCGGTCGGCCGTGCGATCTTGTTCGGCCAGCGGGGTGCGGCGTGGTGCGGCGGTGGGGTGCGGTGCGGTGCAGTTGCGGCGCGACGCGCCGGTGCTGAGATCGTTCTGAATCACGCGTACGGTTTTAAATCGGACGCCCGTCGTAAAGACCGCGATTCCTTCTTTTCATTCTTCTTCTTCTTCTTCTTCTTCTTCTTCTTCTACTTCTTCTTCTTCTTTTTCTTAATTTTTCTTTTTCTTATCCTTAACCTCCACCATCACCTCCACCTCTTTCTTCTTCTTCTACTCCTCCGCCTCCTACCACCATCTTTCTTTGATTTTCGTATATAATTTACTTACGTGCGACATCAACGACTCTCTCTCTCTCTCTCTCTCTCTCTCTCTCTCTCTCTTTCTCTCTTTTTCACGATCTCTCAAATGAAAAATGCATGATGTAAGGAATAACTTGAGAAGGATGAAAAAATAAAAAAAAAAGGAGAGAGAGAGAAGAAAAAAGAAAAGAAAAATAAGAAAAAAATACTAGAAGAAAATAAAAAAGAGTACTTGTATCCGGCAAGGGAGGTCCAGTCGAAGGGTTAAGGACGT
This sequence comes from Vespa mandarinia, assembly GCF_050613455.1. Classification (NCBI taxonomy): domain Eukaryota; kingdom Metazoa; phylum Arthropoda; class Insecta; order Hymenoptera; family Vespidae; genus Vespa; species Vespa mandarinia. Next base: position 808,572 of record NC_140823.1, read on the forward strand.
ACTCGCTTCTCTCTCTCTCTCTCTCTCTCTCTCTCTCTCTCTCTCTCTATCAGTCTTTGAAAAAGAAATGGAAAAAAGTTTATAAGAAAGAGATAGATGGATAGATCGAGGGAAAGAGAGAATGAGAGAGAAAGAGAGAGAGAAAGAGAAAGAGAGAGAGAGAAAAAGAGTGAGAGAGGAAAAGAGAGCGGACGATGAAAGAATTAAGGGGTCCTCCGTGCTCGCGAAGGCGGCACTCATAAAGTGCCCGTAGCACGACTGGTCTTGACATTCGGTGACATCCTCGCGCTCTTTACGATCGTTTAACGAATCGTTCCGTGATTCTTTTTCGAGCGGGTCCCTCGTTAAAAAGCCGCGGGAGCCGTGCGAGACTTAACGATCGTTACGTCTTTTATATCTATCTGTGTTTCTCTTTTGGCGTAACAACAAAAAGAAAGAAAAAAAAGAAAAAAAAAATATATATATATGTATATAAACGGATAGTACATAAATAAAAAGTACGAGAATGAGCCTGATTGAATTCTTATCATTTTTCTCCTTTTTTTCTCTCTCTCTCTCCCTCTCTCTCTCTCTCTCTCTCTCTCTCTCTCTCTGTGTCTCTGTGCGTATGTGTTTCTCTCTGTCTGTCTGTTTTGTCTCTTTCCGTTCACGTTTCTCTTAAATTTTGTGAATTCCTTTTTGTATTTTTATTTTTAGCTCTCTTTCTTTTTTCTTTTTCCTTTTTTTTTTTTTTTTAGCCTTAATTTACATTCCCCAAGAATTCGATCATCGTACTTTTATCGTTTTTCTATTTACTTTATTTTCTTGTTCTCTTACATTATGTATCTCAATTTTGTCAATGTTAATTTACATTATTGAATAAGTCTATAACGTCGTTATCATTTTTACATTTTATATCTTTCTTTATAACAAACATACACACATACACACACACACACACACATATATATATATATATCTTTTAAATATTATAGTTTAATTTTGTCTCGTTTAAATTGGATTTATGGTTACATCTTTATTATAACACATTTATCTGTTTCATGGTAACTGTTAAAAACTTAATGTATTCTATCTATACTGTCTCTATTTTTTGCGTGCATCTAGAACGCTCTCGGTAAGTGGGTTTTAACGTTTAGAAAGAGAGAGAGAGAGAGAGAAAGAGAGAGAATCTTATTTCTAGTTTCGCTAGTGCCTCTCATCGGGATATCCAGAATCGCAAGAGAGCAAGTTGTTCCGCGATATATATTTATCTCGAAGCGCTCTTCCAAGAGCGACGTATTAGATTCGACAGAATGAGAACGGTGTGTCGTACGTGATATTAAAGCTCTATGGATATTCCAATGAATATGTACTTTGTATATTTGTAGAATGTCCGATGCGTTGCCAAGTACGTGTGTGCCTCGTGCATCTTTTTGACCGATATTTAACCTCCTTTCGATAATTTCCTTATTTTATTAAAGTTTTATTTGTTTACTCTTTTTTTCTTTCTTTCTTTCTTTCTTTTCTCTCTCTTTCTTTTCTTTTTTTCTCTCTCGACAAAAATCGACAACTTTTTCTTTTCTTTCTTTCTCTCTTTTTTTTTTTTTTTTTTCTTTTTTTTACCCTTTTAAAGAGTTTCATCATCGTTCGATTTATATTTTCGTATTATTTTCTCTTATATATATACGGATTTATTCTCTCATCCCTCTTTCTCCATTATTTCATTTACATTTCTACAATTATTCTAAAATAAATAATACCTATGTATTATATTCGATTTGATTTAATCAAAAATATTTGCAAAATAAAAGAAGAAAAGGGAAGAGGTTGAAATAAAAAAAAGTAAAAGATTTTCCAACGTATAATTCGATCGGACTATGACAAAAAATTAATTCCATTCTAACGATAATATTATTATTAAAAATTGTACGATGATAAAATTAATTATATATATATATATATATATATATATATATATATATATATATATATATAGACGTAATAATAACATTAGATAGGATGTCTCTTTACAATTTGATTCCTTTTGCGATTCTAACGAAAAGGTTTAAAGGTTTACTTCAGAAAGGTAATGACTCTCGATTACGATACTAACCAAAGCTATTTGGTTATCGTAATCATCGAACGATATTCTCCGATCGCCATAAGAACCGGCCGTTATCGTCACCGCAAAGAGCATCGTGTGCTCATACCAACGGCTCTTCAGTTACGTCGCGTCGAACCGTCTACGGGCCCGTACCCTTATCGGTAATAGTCTTATCGGATATAGGTATCGAAGGTTTCATCGTGCAAGGAACATCGAAAGGGGTTCCTCTTCGACGTAATATCGTTGCTACCACTATCGCCCGGGAGTAATAACGCGTAAAGAAATAAAAAAAAAGTGATTTTCCAAACGATTATTTTATTGGAAACTCTTACTTTCTCTCTCTCTCTCTCTCTCTCTCTATCTCTCTTTCTCTCTCATTCTTTCTCTCTCTCTTTTGTGATCCTCGAAGGTTTTCAATGTTCTCTTTATCGAAATCGAATTAAGGATCGGATAAAAGTAATCATAACAATAAGAGAATCGTTTTTTAAAGAAACCTTTAATTACGAATTAATTTCTAGAAATATTTTTTAAAAAAACGTTAGAAAAGAACGTATCATGCAAGAAATAAAAATTTGAGTCATTTTTCATACGAGTACTTTTTATTAGAAAAGTTTATTTTGTCTTTCTCTCTCTCTCTCTCTCTCTCCCTCTCTCTTATGATTCTCGAAAGTTTTCAATGTCCTCTTTATCGAAATTGAATTAAGGATCGAATAAAAATAATCATAACAATAAGATCGTTTTTGAATAAACGTTTAATTGAAGAGGAAAGAAACGTCCGAAAAGCGTGTATCGAGCAAGAAATAAAAACTAAAGTAATTTTTAAAACTATTATTTTATTAAAAACTTCTACTCTTTCTCTCACTCTCCCTCTCTTTCTTTCCCTATCTCTCTCTCTCTCTCTCTCTCTCTCTCTTTTCTTATTTTTTTCTCTCTCTCTCTCTCTTTTTCTCTATCTTTTTTTTTCATTAATCGTTTTCAAAGGTTTTCAATGTTCCCTTTATCGAAATCAAATTAAAATTCAAATATGTAATCATAATAATAAGGATCATTTTTAAATAAAAATTTAATCGTTTAAATAAGATTTCTTTAAGAACGTTCGATAAGCATACAAGCACAAGAAATAATATCAAATGTGTAATCACAATAACAAGGAAGATTTTTATGTGAAGATTTATTTGCGTAAAAAAGTGTTCTTGATAAATGTAAAAAAAAGTATTTATTAGATAAAAAAAATAGAAATTAAATTAATTTACCGAACGATTACTTTATTAGAAATTTCTACTTTCTCTCTCTCTCTCTCTCTCTCTGTTTCTCTCACACACACTATCTTCTTCTTTTTCTCTCCCTCTCTCTCTCTCTCTCTCTCTCTCTCTCTCTCTCTCTCTCTCTCTCTCTCTCGTATCATTCTCGAAGATTCATCGAAGTCGAATTAAAAAACGAATAGAATAATAATCATAATAATAAAAGAATCATTTTTGAATAAATATTTGACCGACGTAAGAAAAAATTTCTTGATAAAAGTCAGGAAAGAAATAAAAACTAAATTGATATATCGAAAAATTATTTTATTAGAAATTTCTACTTTCTCTTTCTCTCTTTCTCTTTCACTCTCTCTCTCTCTCTCTCTCTCTCTCTCTCTCTCTCTCTCTCTCTCTCTCTCTCTCTCTCTCTCTCTCTCTCTGTTTCTCTCACACACACTATCTTCTTCTTTTTTTCTCCCTCTCTCTCTCTCTCTCACTCTCTCTCTTTCTTCCTTTTTCTCATATCATATACGAAGGTTCATCGAAATCGAATTAAAGAACGAATAGAATAATAATCATAATAATAAAAGGATCATTTTCGAATAAATATTTGACCGTCGTAAGAGAGATTTCTTAAGAAACGTCCGCGAAGAGGATCATCGACACGGTAGAAGAGAATTTCCGAGAAAGCGCCTTGCCTTCCCGACGCCAGCTGTCCTTGGCGAGAGGCAATGATTTCTTCTGGCTCTTCTGCAAGCTGGCATCCGCCCACCAGACGGCCGGCAGTCGTCCGCGGTGCTCTCCTCGAACTTACCCGGCCTCGGCCCAACACCGACAGTAGAGTATTCGAGGCCTGTGCTTTGCGTTGCCTTCTCCTACGAGATAGAAAGAGAGAGAGAGAGAGAGAGAGAGAGAGAGAGGGAGAGAGAGAACGAACTCGAGTGGGCCGAGGCCCCGACACGACCCCGTTATTACACGGGCCCCGACCTCTTATACAAGCCACTCCAAATTTCCTATCTTCTTATTTTCCTTTAATATATATTTCGAAAATCCATACAATTAGTCCCAAAAAAGGGAAATTTCATGGGTTAGATCATGGCATACGTATTTTATCATTAGAACGATTTCTTTCTACGACGTAGAAATGTATCTTCATTGTTTTTTTCTTTTTTCTTTTTTTTTTTTCTTTTTTTTTCTCTCTATAAACACGATCTCTTCAATGAATTAGTTTCTAAGATTAGAAATGTTAATTTATTTAAGATAAATAAATATAAATATATATATATATATATATATTTTTTTTTTCTTTCAAAAGTCTACTTTTAAAAATATTTGGAATTGTTTCAATATCTGTATATAATAGTCTCTGAATATTTCATTATGCGACAGTAAAGAAATATAAATCATTGGTCCATTTAACTATACATTATCTTGATTTAAGGATATCCTTTCGTTCGAAATACGCCTTTGGCACGGAATTTGTATTTAAATTACGCACGAGTCGTATCGTATCGTATCGTATCGTATGGTATCGTATCGTTTTATATACATAGTAACTAAATTGTTGATTCTTAGTTTTGTTTATTATCTACGATACATGAGAAAAAATTTTCCTTACCTTGGCAATAGTAGGGGATAAAGTACGTACTACGCGATAATAATGTTTATATATAAATACATACATATACATATATATATATATATACACACACATACGTTATACATATATATATATATATATATATAATAGTATAAGCGCGTGCTCGTTACGACGTATAAAAATTTTCGTACATAACACGAGCGCATGTACATTTGAATTCTTTTTTTATTTTTTTTTAATTGTCAAATTACTCAACGTACTTCTCACTTTTTACATTCATAATAAATATAATAAAAATTTAATATCATTAAATGATTAAATTTTGTTAATTATCGAATAAAAAATAATTTATTTCAAATGGCAATCTGTTTAATTTCATACACTAATTAAAAATGTTCCAATGATGGAATTCAAATGAAACAACAATAACAACAGGAAGGCCTTTAATACATTCTACGATGTTTATTTGAATTTATATTTTAAAGGGAATTTTATAAAATAATTTATAATCATTTCATCACATTTCGTTCACTTTTAGGTTTTCATGGAATTAATAATAGATTTGCCAAGTCATATAGCTATTAACTATTTCGTTCGTAAAGATCTTTACGTACTACCTATTGCGTTTGAATATTTTACAGATGGCTAAATACGTATCAGTAGTTGTAACGATCACGTACGACCGTCCTAGAAAATCTTATTCCGTTAGAAAAGTCAAACGAATTTTCTAAGACTTTTGTACCGTCATTTATGCAATTCATTAAGCAAAGAGATGATTACATCGTAATTAATACACGGTTTCGTTAAAACCGAGCCAAGAATCGGTCATCTCATTGTGGACACAGGTGGGTCGACGTCTTAAAGGCCTCGTTTAATGTTTTACAACCAAGCTTCATCTTTCTATTGACCGCAAATGAATATATATATATATATATATATATTTCTTTTCTTTACATTAGCCTTTTTGCGCTCACGACTATCTTCTATTGACATATTCGTCTTTTTTTTTTTTTGTTTTGTTTCGTTCTCCTTTTTATTTTGTTTGTAATTTTTTTTCTCCATTTCTTTCCTACCTTTAACTCTCCTTCTCTCATTTTTTATTTATTTATTTTTCTTTTTCTTTTTCTTTTTCTTTTTTTTTTTTTTTTTTTTTTTTGTTCTTTTATCCACCGAGCTATCAGTCGCACCGATGTGACGTAGTTTTATCTATTTTTTGTCAATTCAATTTGTGAAAGTCTTTCGTTATTCAACAAACGTCTCGATATTACGATTGATGAATGTAATAATATATGATACAGTGTTACGACTTTCAGTAGTTTGAAATGATTTATGATATACACACACATATATATATTATATATATATATATATGTTCGTTATATTATAATATTAGATGACGTTAAAAATACACGATGAATCAAAAGTTTCAACGTGACTATAAAAATCAATTATTCTTCCTTGAGAAGAATTTTATTCCAATTTTTTTTTCCTTTTTTTCTTCCAGATTATAAAACTGTACATGCGTATTTATTATGTTACATTATACGACTATGATATACGTATGTATACGTATATCTATGATGTATACGTATGTTATATATACGATATTCGCTAAATCATATTACCATTAAAATGTAAGTACATAAATACATATGCCATAGGATTTACGTAAATGGTGATTTTTGTTCTTTTTTTTCTTTTTTTATTTTTTGTTTCGTCTATAGGTTTTCTATGAAAAAATTCTTAATAAAATATTATTGTCAAACAATTGTTATCCTATTTTATGAATAAATTTCAAGTCGTCAAATACACTTATACGTGCTATCAGTCGAAGTAGCCTTCCGTGTGTTAGCGTAAATGGGGGAGAGAAAAAAAAGAAAAGAAAAAAAAAAGAAAAAAAAAGAAAAAGGAAAAGAAAGAGGAAGAAAAAGGATAGGAATTGTAAGTAGCGCGATATCTTTTTGAATAGGAGCCAAGTTTATCGCATTAAATCGAGCAAGCGGGATTATTGGCTGTACCAAACGACTTGTCGGGTGTATCGTCGTAAAAGCGTAGCTTGTTTTTAAGGTCAAGGCCAGAATGAATTTATTGGCTTTCGAAAGTATCCAATACTAGCCAAGAAAAAGAAGAAGAAGAAGAAGAAGAAGAAGAAGAAGAAGAAGAAGAAGAGAGGCCTGTCTATTATTTTTACGAATACTTATTCTCTTCCGAGACGAGAGTAAGTAAGTAAGTAAGTAAGTAAATAAGTAAGTACTTACTATGTTACTCGATCGTTTATTCGAATCTTTCGTATCTTTCTGTTTTATTGTTCGACGTTGCACATTTCTTGTTTCTTTTCTTTTTTTTTTTGTTTTTTTCTTTTTCTCTTTTTCTCTTTTTGTTCCTTTTTTACGAGCAGTCACAAAAGAGAAATCATTCATTTAAATTGACTCGAAGGAAAGCCGATTTTATCTTACTATGGAGTGGAACCGAGACAAGTGTCGAATTTTATTCTTATTTACGATTTTATATTTGAAATATTACGAGATTATCTATCTTTTATAAGCACGTTCGTGTTTGCGTGCATGCGCACGGCGTATGCGTGTATATGTGTATATGTATATAAATAAGGTGAAATATTCCTTGGAAAGAAACTCGTTTGATTTTTTATTTTTTTTTATCGTTGTAATAACACTTACATATATACTACAATATTTTCTACGAATTCGATGCAAGCATAATCGCACCTGCCGTAGAGATACTAAGCATGTCGAAGGAGCACGAACGAATCACAATTCCAGGAGGTTTACTAAAGATTAAATGGAACAGATATGTTATTAATAAGAACGATTGTATTAATTTTAATTTTTTTTTTTTTTTTTTTTTTTTTTTTTTTTAATAAAGAAATTAGATAAATAGCTTTCATAAAATCTCAAACATATTGCTAATACATTATTTGGAATTTATTTAAAAAAAAAAAAAAAAGAAAAAATTGTTTTTTCCTCCTTCCAACAAATACCTCTATAGTTTGAATAAAATGAATCATATTTAATGTAAGTATAATGCTTAGTATAAAAAAAAAAAAAAAAAAGATAAAAAAAAAAGAAAAAAAGAAGAAAAAAACGTTGCTTTTATTAAATGGCAATCATTGAATAATTACTATCAATGTACATTTCATTTTATTTTATTGCGTCACAGAGGATTCATTGTTAATTCATATAAGACATTTTCCATCCTTTTAAATGTAATTATAATTATATTTATTATAAATTGCATCCGCTTATAAAATGAATATATATATATATATATATATATATATATAAATATATATAAGTTCAGATTAATTAAATAAACATAGAACTTCTGAGAAATTTATTGTACTATGATTATACTAATAAAAAATACATATATATATATATTATATATATATATATATTAACGTGAAAGAAGAATTAGATTATAAAAGGTTAAGGAGATTTGATATGATCATTAGAATTGACATAATCGTTATAATTATATTTTCTTATTTCCTTTTTTTTCTTTTTCTCTCTCTTTCTTACTTAGTTAAGAATTAAATAGCTCGTCGTTTTAAACGATAGAGTTTTAGCCTTATCGATATCGGCCTTATCGAATCGCGTTGCACCGTACTGTCTGGCGGTGCATATTTTGCCCGACCTTGAAGCTTTACAACCCGTTCTCAGAGTTCAACGAAAGTTTCTATTGCGGCATCTCGCGTGTCTTGTTCCGTTCACGCGCGTTCACGTCCGATTAGATAAGAATATCCGGCTGGATTATTATCGATTCTAGAGTATCAAAAAAAAAAAAAAAAATAATAATAATAGAAAATAAAAAAAAAAATAAAAGAAATAAAAAAAAATTAAAACGCGACGTTTTGTCTTGCGCAACAAGAATATCTAAGTGAAAATTCATATCGGTGCATCTCTTCTCCTTTCGTAAACTTATTTTCTTTGATCGAATATGATATATATGTATATATATATATATATATATATATATATATATATATATATATATGTATATAATCATTCGTCTTGCATTCATTTGAAAACGCGACGTTGGATTTTCTCGCTTATCTTTGTTCTTATGAAAGCAAAATGCGGATCACGCGATGCATTTAATAAATGCGTTTCGAATTCGTAAACATCGACGTGTTGTGTGCGATTAACACAACAGGATGACTCTATTCCAGCACCCGCATTAACTACTCTTCTTTTCTCTTTCACTTTATTGTTACGTCCTAGATATTAAAAAAAAAAAAAAAAAAAAAAAAAAAAAGAACGAAGAAAAAGAAGAAGAAAAGGGAAAAGAAAAGAAAATAGATCTTAACTAAACGCAACGTGAAACAAATTACGATTTAATGACGATGTCAAGAGGTTAAACTATGTCATCCGATATGCCCCGTACTTTTATCTAATGCTTATATTGTATAAATAATAAGTTCAGGAAGATTTATCTAATCATTTAGATATAATTGACAATTTTTATACGTTAGATATAATTGACAAATTGTTATACGTTAACGGCTTAACATTAATACATATAATTTTGCATATATGATATATAAGGTGAATCTGAAAATGCTTCGAAGAGAGAGAGAGAGAGAGAGAGAGAGAGAGAGAGAGAGAGAAGTGGTATATCGTGAAAGGGCTGTCATGAGTCATTGCTCGAAACGAACAGAGTTCAACGAACCTTCGAAGAAGCAACAAATCTTTCTCTCTCTCTCTCTCTCTCTCTCTTTCTCTCTCTCTCTTTTTCTTCAATCTGGTTGTTCTCAAAACCATTGCCAAGCAATTCAAACAAATTCGTGATAAATATATATACATATTTATAAATGAAACAATAAAATAATAAATTTTTATAAAGCTTTTACGAACGATTCCAATTATTTCTTTTTCAGTTTTATACTCGTTGAAATACACATATATCGAATATGTTTCCTCGATAGTTTTTAGAATTGAAAAATGCGATCGGCTGATATGAAAATGACTTCCGATCGAATACATTATACATCGTCACAATTATTCAAAGCTTGAATTTAATTTAAACTTTGCTTAACAGAATTATGAGATATTATCGATAATTCGTGGGAATGTTGTTTTGCGATAAAATTCTGCAAAAATTATCGAGTTTTTATTCAAAAAAAAAAAAAAAAAGAAAAAAAAAAAAAAAAAAGAAAAAAGAAAAAAGAAAAAAAAACTCCTATATATAAAAATTTGTTCGTAACAAAAGCGTGAAATTTAATTAAAGAATTATTATTAATGCATAGACATAATTACGTAATTTTTATATACGTAATAAATGATACATAATGATTATTAAAATCGTAGCGTACGTTTTGAAGAAAAAAAAATTCTCGTCAGTTGTAATGTGAATAGAAAATTTTATATGTGAGAAAAAAAAACGAAAAAAGGGGGAAAAAAAGAAAAAAAGAAAAAAAAAATTCTAATCGACGTTGAAATTCCAACTTTCCAAGAAATTCTATGCGGTGGTCATATTTTTCTATTTTTTTTTTATTCGGAAAAAAATATTCTTTTCATTCGTAATAGCTAAAGAAATATGTAGCCGTCCTATATGCATATATACATACACACATACACAGATATATATATATATATATACATGTATATATATATATATGTATGTATATATATATATATATATATATATATATATATATATATATATATTAAAACACGAACATATACTGTAAATTACCAAGCTACATATCGGTTCTCTGTAGACAAATACGCGTCTACGGTTCGGTAAGCAAACACAGGGCATTCCGTTTAGCTTCGGGCATCTTGTATCTCGTATACGTGCGAGAAATCGAAGCTAATAAAAACGATTCTATCGCGCGCTTTTCGGTATGTATCGATGTCTTCCGGCCTCGCCCTCGCCCCTCACCCTTTACCCTCGCCCTCCATCAAGCAAGCCAACCAACCATTCGAACCCAACCCTACCCTACTCTACCGCTCCATCACCCACCCACTTCATCTTGATCGTCAACATGGAGCAAGAAACGTTTGGTTGGGTTTATTATACGTATGTACATACGTGTAACTCGATTGGAAAGGAGATCGTTGTGTTAACTCAGTGAGAGTTCACGGACAGTATGAATATATCTTAATGAATATACTCTCGTGAGAAAGAAAAATTGTGTGTGAGAGAGAGAGAGAGAGAGAGAGAGAGAGAGAGAGAGAGAGAGGAGAAGTAAATGATCGTAGAAACTCCGATCCAAAGAACTCTCCAGTCATTTTTTTCGAGGATGTGTTTCTTCTAAAATTAAGTCAAGGCATTTACTTTTTTATTCTCTGTCCTTTTTCTTTTTTTCTTCTTTTTTTTTTTTTTTTCTTTTAAGGAGAAGAAGAGACGATGATCGATACTCTAACATAATTTCTAATCTTCTCCTCTCGTTTTGCTCTCTCTTTAGTAATACTATCAAAAGGGAACAACTGGGATTACGCTTGCACTCGTTCACGTAGACTGAAAGCAAGACGAGAAGAATCTCTTTCGTACGTGATATCATGATTCGGGAAATGTTTCTTTTTCCCTCTCTTTCTCTCTCTCTCTCTCTCTCTCTCCCTCTTTTTTTTGTTTCTTTCGAATCTTTTATTCGATTTGGTATATTTTTTGATGTTCTTTTTTTTTTTTTTTTATTTTTCTTTTCCCCTTTCTTTTTATTTCTCCCTTGCGAATTAGCCAAGTAGACGAAAGGGTAATCACTTCTGCGAGTGGTCCAGACCATTTTCTTATTCTTACTCTTTTCTCTCTCTCTCTCTCTCTCTCTCTCTCTCTTTCTTTCTTTCTTTCTTTCTTTCTTTCTCTTTCAGAGAGAACTCGAGAAGGAAATTTATCAAAGAGAGCGCATCGCACCTCAAGATGTATATTTTTAAGGTCGCTTATACGCTCGGTACGGATACGAGAGAGCGGGAAAAATTTGTCGTTGGGCCAAAAAGCGAAAGTGAATGTCCTGAGGCCCCCTAAAAATACCACCCCGACGGAGTCGTTCGTCGTTCGTCGCACTTTTGTTATTCTCGTCTCTCCCCGTATGTTCGCATAGCTCGTTCTCTCTCTTTCTCTCTCTCTCTCTCTCTCTCTCTCTCTCTCTCTCTCTCTCTTTCTCTCTTTTAAGAATCGACGAAAATCTTTTGGCTTTTCTCCCTTTGCTTCATCTTTTGCCAGGTAATTTTCTAGGAAAAGTACGTATTAGCTTCGCAGTTACAAATCCGCTTGCTAGCCGCTTTTTCTAGCTCTTCTTTTCTTTTCTTTTCTTTCCTTTTTTTTTTTAATAAATAAATAAAATGCCACCGATAAGACTTTCTTTCTTCTGTTTTTCTTTTTTCCTTTTCTTTTCTTTTCTTTTCTTTTCTTTTCTTTTGCTCTCGTTAGTAAGCATAACAGAGGAAGACGAGTTGTTTTCAATCATATTATTAATTATAGTTCGTAGTTATTAGATCGTAATTTGAGGTGTCCTTTTTTTTTTACACTATAAAGGCTTCTTCTCGGTTTTCTTCGTAAGAACACGTAAATAATTTAAGGAGAGACACATTGTTGTCTACTACCATATAAAAGGTTAAACCGTGGTTTATGTTCCACAGAGAGGAAACCCCACGGTGACATGCCTATTAGTAATTCCACGAATATTCGACCGAATGGAAAATGTCGTTGTTAAATGCATACTCGAATTCCTTCTTCGTATTTACGATTATATATAGTCGATATTAATCCTTATTTCCTTTTTCTTCTTTGTCCTTTTCTTTTTTTCTTTCCTTTTTTTTTTCTTTTTTTTTTCTTACCTTTTTTTCTTTCTTTTTCCAAATTTTTTTTCTTTTTCTTTTTCTTTTTCTTTTCTTTTGCGCGCGCCCGCTTAATTCTACATCTAATCGCAACTCGACGTCTCATTTCAATTCTATGTAACTTATGACACTGTTTTCTATGCATTTATTTATCTATGTATATATGTATTTATGTACACATGTATATATATATATATATATATATATATATATATATATATATATGTTTTCTTTAAATCTTTTTTCTTTATCATTTTTTCTTTTTTTGTTTTTTTTTTTTTTTTCAACAAACAAGATCCTCATAAGATATATCAGTATGAAAATTTATTATCTTTTATTATTTCAAATGATATTATTCAAAAGTAATCAAGAGATCATTAAATTTATATCTATATTATATATTAATAACAAATAATCGAACAGATTTGATTCTATGAAATGAACATATATATATATATATATATATATATATATACATAGATATATATATATATATTTATATACATATATATGTATGTACGTATATACGGGAATAATTCTTATCTCGGTAGCTTTAGCAAAAGCTAAATAATATTTATCTCTCATTATTAATACGATTAGAGTCAATCAACGACTTTCTTAAAGTTATCAGGACTTTAAAAAAGAACGAAATGATTACTAGTGTTTTTTATTTTTTCGGCATTTAGGTATCCACGGTAAATGAGATTAAAGAGTAGTTTGTTAAGAGTGAAACTCGTTGGAAAGATTACCATGAAGAGAACGAAAGAGAGAGAGTGAGTGAGTGAGAGAGGGAGAGATAAATATAAAGAGAGAAAGAGATAGCAACTTCCAACAGGAAAATTCGGTCTTGTTTAACTCTTATATGTACACGCATACATAAACACGCGCACATATACAACACAAGGATATCGTATATGCGTATATAAGATCGTGCAAAAAGAGCAAGATGCAAAGTTTGGAGCGCAGTGCGTGCGCTCGGCCGCGATATCTAATCGAAGTGTGGGTGTACGTGTCGCAATGTATTGCCTCCATAGTTATGTCTCGCTAGCCCAACTAGTTTCGCGAGGAAAAATTGCGTCTCTTAGTCACACAGCTTGCGACACCACTCTCGTGCGGCGTCCTGCATGAGCGAGCCCAAGTCCGGGCTCTGCTTTGCGTGTGTGACCCACTTACTTGCCCGGTTAAAGCGGCTTGCCATTATCTACGTGCTTTAAACATACACACACACACAAACACACACACACACACATACACACACACATATATATATATTTATATTTATATATATTTATATAAATATAGTTACTTTATACGTGATACCTTTTCTTAAATAGTCTCATCTAACGATGAGGATAGAGAGAAATAGAGAGAAAAGAAAGATTACGTAGGCGTACATTTTCTTTCTGCTGGATATTAAAATTTTTCATTTCTGATGAGAGAAAACAAGTTTGTATTCTCTTATAAGAGAGAAAGAGAGAGAGAGAGAAAGAGAGAAAGATGATAAAAAAAGGAGAGAAGGAGAGTATATGGAGGTTAGTGGCTCTTAGCTGTTCCCCAATCGTCCTTTGACGGTCCCGATAATACGGTCAAGTTTCATTGGTCGCTTCCGCATAGACTTCAATGCGGGTGGCGTTACCTTGAAACTCGCAAAGAGATAACGAGTACGACAAGAGAAAGAGAGGGCTGTTGCTCATTTCTTTCTCTATCTCTTTCTCTCTCTCTCTCTCTCTCTCTCTCTCTCTCTTTTTTCTTCCCTCTTTCATTCTCAAATATATGTATATATATGTATATATATATACATGTGTACATCTTAACGATATCTACAGAATATATCTAAATTTTGAATCGATTTGACATTTTGATATTTCGAAACGAATGGCTCGTCAATGACGATGGTTGTAAGAATAAGATAAGGATAACTATGATGACAATGTTGATGACGACGAAAACGACGACGAACGACCAGGACGATGATGATGATGATGATGATGATGATGAGGAGGAGGAGGAGGAGGAGCAACAGGAGGAGGAGGAGGAGGAGGAGGAGGAGGAGGAGAACGAGAAGAAAGGGAAGGATCGTTATAAAACGCAAGTTCATTGTTCCGATCGCTTTCCCTGTTAACGGTATACATATACATATACACACACATATATATATATAATATATATATATATATGTATACATATATATATATATATATAGAAGATCCCAGGCTATCGTCCTCTCGTTCGAGCAATAAATACGCATTTGCGGCTGGTATCGAAACGCGCTCTGCCTCTCTCGTAGCTGATTTGTTCGGTGTACTCTTATTGCGCGATTACTAATCGTGCAACAAGAAAGTAATGTAAACATCCCGATAGCGTTAATTTATAGTATAAGAGCTCGTTCCTTCGTTCGAATCGTTCGTTCTCTCTCTTACTCTTACTCTTACTCTCTCTCTCCCTCTCTCTCTCTCTTTCTTTCTTTCTTTCTTTCTTTCATTCTTTCTTTTTTCACTCGTTCGCTCGTTCGCTCGTTCGCTCGATCGTGGATAATTTATGCAACGGCGCATTTACGCGTCGCCGTCGCGTACGCGTCGTCGTAAGAGAGTCACAAAGAGAGAGAGAGAGAGAGAAAGAGGGGGGAGAGAGTGAGAGTGAGAGTGAGAGAGACGGCGACTATCGTCTCGATAGCGAACAGATCGAACGAGAATAATAAAAGCAACGAAGACGGGGACTCGCGCGGCTTGCTCGGATAGGTCGTACGTAATAGTTTTGGCGTACATGTCAATACGATAAATTTCAAGTCGACGGACGATAAATCATTCTTAACCCTTTTAACGTCGCACGCCGATGTACTATCTCTCTCTCTCTCTCTATCTTTCTCCCTCTTACTCTCACTCTCTCATTTTCCTTCTCTATCATTTTTCTTTCTATTTATTATTCTTTTTCTTTCCCTCTTTCTCTCTTACTTTCTCTCTCTCTCTCTCTCTCTCTCTCTCTTTTTTCTTTTTTTTTTTTTTTTTACTTCCTTTGGATATATTCATATTAGGAAGAAGAATCACTCATGACATTATTTTGCAATAGCTTATATATAAATTCATTCATTGACACGCATATGCTTACCTATTTCCTATATTCACTTAATTTAATCTTTTATTTTATCTTTTTCTTCTTTCTTTCTTTTTTTTCTTCCTCTTTTCTTTCTTATATTTTTTTTTCTTTTGTGCTTTTTCCTTCTTTCTTTCTTTCTTTCTTTCTTTCTTTCTTTCTTTCTTGCTTGCTTGCTTTGCCGTAACACTTTATACGCTCTGTTGCTATGCTAATATATATATATATATATATATATATATATATATTTATTTATTTATTTACAATTTACAAATAATTCTAATAATTTTCAAATATAATACGTACTTGTGTTTGTATATTATAGAAAGATGTTTGAATAAAATTAATATTCTTCGTTTTTTTCTTTTTTCTTTATCTTTTTAAGTCTTTCTTTTTTTTTTTTTTTTTTTTATTTAAACAAACAACTTGCTCCTCCTTATCGACGAACGAACTGTCTATCGATATTAGATCTTTATATTTATTTATAATTCTCAAACAATTTCATAAACTTTATGAATAAAAACAGTTCGAATAAAATTAGTTATCTTTTCAAAAAAGAAAATTTTTTTTCCTCTAACGTACGAACAAACGAACGAATTAACGAACGGACAAATGAATGCGTTAATATCCATCTGTTTTATAGAAAATGTTTAAGGTTCGAATAAGCAAATTGAAAAGAGCGCATTCTCTCCCCCTCTTTCTCTCTCCCTCTTTCTCTCTCTCTCTCTTCTCTCGCTCTCTTTCTCTCTTTTTCTCTAAGAGAGAGCCAAATAAATCGGTATATATCTGTCTCTCTCTCCCTCTGATTTTCTTTCTCACGTTAGATCTGGCACATTTTTGGCACGTTTTAACTGTCTCTCGCATCTGTGCTTGCCGCTCGTGCATACCTACTTACATGGATATAAGTATATCCATATATACGCATAAATATATACGTACATACACACACACACACAAACACACACACACACATATATATACATACATACACAGATGCATATATAAATTATTTCGAAAACGGAAATCTCGATACACGTAGACGTATTTAGTTCAAGATCATTGACTTTTCGATTAGAAAGAAAAAAAGTGCAAGAAAGAAAGAGAAAAAGAAAGAGAGAGAGAGAGAGAGAGAGAGAGAGAGAGAAAGAATCGTGAGCCGTTAATATTCGAAAGGAAAGCGTTCGAGCCTATTTGTTCTGAGAAATACGTAAACAAGTAAATAAATAGACAAACAAACAAACAAACAAACAAATAAATAAATAAATGAATAAATAGAGAACGTTCGAATACGTGGCACGATCTATAGTAGTACGTAGTAATCACCCATCGCAAGTGGTCCGGAATAAATGGCACGATAAAGCTTCGTACGAGAAAGAATGAGATAGAGTAAAAGAGAAAAAGACAGAGAAAGAGAGAGAAAGAGAGAGAGAGAGAGAGAGAGAGAGAGAGAGATAGAGAGAGAGAAAACTATCGCAGAGTTCGGCCGCTGCCGAACAGAAGACGTACTATGGCCGGACCATGCGTACCCTACCTGCCTCATTAGGCGTCAACAATGGCATAACAAATCATCGAGATTACAATCTCATCTGCCTCTTCCTACATCCAACCTACCGACCGTCTGAGTAATGCGTTTATAATTATTTTAAATCACATTTTTTTCGTCTACCACTTGCTTCGCCTCCGAGGCTAGCCAGCCACCAAAGAGAAAAGAGGCCATATCTTTCCTTCGACCTATAGATCGACCAGATCCATTCCTTCTCCCTCTTCCTAAAGGCCCCCCCCCTCCACCCACCCTCAGCTCCCCCAGCCGTCCAACCCCAACTATCACCAATACCACCAACATCACCACCAAAGCCCTTTTCCCCTACCACCCTCTTTTCTCTCTCTCTCTCTCTCTCTCTCTCTCTATCTCTTTCTCTTTCTCTCCCCACCATACGGAAATTCTTCTTAATCCATCTTCAGTTTTTCGTTTTTTTGTATAAACTACCGTTCGATTCCATGAACATCGATATCGAAAATCGACTCGCTTTCGGCGGTAACCGGCTTCTTCTTTTTCTTCTTCTTCTTCTTCTTCTTCTTCTTCTTCTTCTTCTTCTTCTTCTTCTTCTTCTTCTTAAGAAGCTCCTAATAAAATCGATTATGATCAACTCGATGAAGAGATCTCAGACGAAGATTAGAAACTCGTGGAAGAGAGAAAGAGAGAGAAAGAGAAAGATAAAGGGAGAGAGAGAGAGAGAGAGAGAGAGAAGAAGGGAGGGAGAGAGAGAGAGAGAGAAGAAGGGAGGGAGGTAAGGGAGATGAAGAGATGAAAGTTCGTCCGATTTAAACGTAAAATTTATTCGTTCGTTATTCGTATCTATTTTTGTCTAATATAAGTTATACCAAGGAATATATAAAGATATAAAAGGGGAAGTATATATATATACCCGATTAATAATAATAATCGTGTATAAAGAAATATAAATAGATATTCGTTGTAATGGTGGTTTGTAATGGTGGTCATAGAAATGGTGGTGATGGTAGTGATAATAGTAATAATAATAATACTATTAGTAGTAGTAGTAATAGTAGTAGTAATAGTAGTAGTAGTAGTACTAGTAATAATAGTAGTAGTACCACGATAGCAAGTAGAATACGTACGAGTTAAAGTAAAGTTTCGTTCGACGACGTGGCCCTTTTAACATAGAAGATATCGAGCGACGTACTAGAAATATCTCCTATGTAATATTTTTCTTTCTTTTTTTCCTTTTTTTCGACTAACTTTCACTACGTGGAATTATTTAAGATTCAGTCTTTATTACTTCTTTTATTTCTTTATTCTTTTTCTTCTTCCTGTATGACGTTTCCTTCTTCCAATTTTTCCTTTTCTTCCTTTCTTTTTTTCTCTCGAATCGATTTATTAAATCGATTAAATTGGTCCAACTATCGATCGAACGACGAATTTGAGCCTTGCGAAACTTTTGTTTATCTGTTGTTTCTACTTTCTTTTTTTTTCTCTTTTTTTTTTGTGAAACTTACAATAATACTGTTCAATTGATAACGGTATCATCGCACAAATTACTTTTTATATACTGATTATAGTACCAGTTGTCCATTGCATAAATGTTTATCTTAGACTGTCTTCATTGATCAAAGTATGAAAGAGACAGTGTTCGTTCGTTGGAATCATTCTGAAAATCATTACTTTACTTTTGATCAATTTATACGTCAATGAATTTATTTATTAATAATTTTTATTATTACCTTTTTAGAACATTCGAATAACAAAATTCTCATAAATCTAATGAATAATATCGTAAGTCAATGTTAGTATTTTTTTTATTTATTATCATTAATTTTGATTACAATTATCGTCTATCATTAATTAATCAAAATCAATTTATTAAAATTTATTTTCCCACAGTAGAATAAAACAAAAGAACTTTGTCATTCTCTTTCTCTCATTTTTCTCCTTTCTATTCTTCCGTCTTATATGATCTCTTAAGGTCAGGCCAATTTTTAATGATCTCTTTAATTTAGATTTTTGTAATCTCTGTGATATATACTTTCGATCTATATAAAAAATTATCTATATAAAAAATATCTATATCTATATATATATATATATATATATATATATATATATATATATATATATATATAAGATCTGTGCGAATCCATCAGTGGTTGAATAGTATTCCTTATAAAAAATAGAGAGAAATAGTGAGATACAGATAGAGATAGAGATAGAGAGAATGAGGGTATATATAAATACGTTTTCGTTAAGTCGAATCTCGAAAGATATCGTCGATAGGGTCGACGGCTGATATTCGAGAGATTACGAACGAACTGAGCTGCTTTCGCGAGGAGCCTGCAAAAACTCGTTGATTGGAATCTCGAGGGACGTGGCAGGAGACTACCTGGAACCCGTCGCCGTTCTCATCGTCGTCGTCCTCATCGTCCTCATCGTCCTCATCTTCGTCGTCGTCTTCGTCGTCGTCGTCTTCGTCGTCTCCATCGTCGTCTTCGTCATCGTCTTCATCGTCTTCGACGGTAAAGCGGTTTTCTTTGAAAGACTTTCTGTGCCAAGTTAGCTGACGACACCCGAAACGCCTTTGATTCCCACCGAACCAAAGCGACACAAGAAGCCTTGCCCAATAAATTCTCTGATATTTATTGGTCCCTGTTACCATACCCAATGTGCGAATCTTTCATGCTCGATCAGATTTAAAATAGAGAAGAAGCACACGAGGTATGTGTTCATCCTATCGAAATCTTTTAAAAATGAAATCATTCGAACTCTATTCTGATATATCTATTTATCTATCTATATATTATGTATATAGTTTGAATAAAATTATAATTCTTAAATTGATCATATAATTATTTTTCATATTTTTATTCGTCAATATTTTAATTAGAATTACAGTATTATGATAATATAATATTTTCTTTTTGTTTTTTTTTTTTTTCTTATATATTATTTTCTGTTATTTACATATGTTTATATTGCGTGAATCCTTTTATGTTCGTTACTTTATGATTATTTTATCATCTTGGATATATGAGTAACAAATTGGTCAATTGATTTCGAAATTAAAAGATAAAAAATTTGTTCAATATCATACGAATAATATTATATCTTCTGCTTATTTTCCTTTTTTTTTTTTTTAACTTTTTTTCTTTTATATCCAAAATGTAACAAGTATATTTTGCTCAAATACGCACAAACACACATTTTTATTTATAACGATAAGTTTAATAAACGACGAAAGGCATACGATCACACAGTGATTAATATTTATTTAATATTTAGCAACCTCTTCTCTTAAAAATTTCATTACAAAATAATGCATTAAAATATTCAAGATAGTTATTGCCTATAAATTATCAGTTTGATAACCTTCTCTCTTCCATTCTCTTTCCTCCTCTCTCTCTCTTTCTCTCTCTCTAAGTTATTGGATAAATATTGTATTTGTGTGTGTGTATATATGTATGTATATATGTATGTCATAATATTAGATAAATTCAAAAAGTATACAAAGATTTATTATCGAGTAATCATTATCGCGTAATAATTAATTCGCCAAATTTTCAATAATTCTTACACGCTGAAGGTATACAAATTATCTGATAAAAATGAATCGAGGAATATATAGATAAAAAAAAAAAAAAATGTCAGAATTTTATAATAATAACACAATTATTATTTAACATTATATCAGATCACATGATACGAAAAAAATCGTCCCAGCGTCGATTCATCATCGTACGTGATAGAACAATTAAAAAAATGAGAAACTAAAAAAAAAAAAAAGAAAGAAAAAAATATCAATGCGGAAGCAAATGAAATAAATCGAGTGTTCGGTTATTCTCGAAATATGCTTTTCGGTAAACGACAAGGAAACGTTCGATAAAAAAGCAACTTCCTGTCTCTCTCTCTCTCTCTCTCTCTCTCTCTCTCTCTCTCTCTCTTTCACTCTCTCTCTCTTTCTTTCTTTCTCACGTTCTTTCTTGTTCTCTCTTTTAACACATACAGGATGAAAGTAAGGGGGTAAAGGGTTTTATCGTGCAACGCCGATCTGCACTTCGATGGCTATAACTTTTGGTTCTTCTCAGTGGCCATGAGAGGCACGTACTGCTTCGCAGACTATGCTACGAAGAGGATAAGCGAACGGCTAAGATCGTTCTCATCGATGTGTAGAAAGAGAGGTAGAGGAGAAGTAGAAGGAGGAGGAGAAAGAGGAGGTGGTGAAGGAGATGGAGAAGAAGAGAGAAAGAAAAAGAGAGAAAAAGAGAGCACGAAGAAGAGTGGATATACGCGCGTGCGAGAGAGGATAAACGAGTTTTTCGACGTCTCCGACTCTCCCCCTCATCTCTCAAGTCTATCCTCTTCTTCTTCTTCTTCTCCTTCTTCTTCTTCTTCTTCTTCTTCTTCTTCCTTCTCGAACGAGATCGTCGTCCTTATGCTCCTTCGTCCTTCCTTCTTCTTTTCTATCCTTTACCATCCCTTTCCATCTACTTTATCCACCTTAATTCCTTTCCTCTATCCTACAAATCGCTAATAACGAAATTGAAAATTTGATCGTTCATGTGGCGTATAAGATTCACTTATTTAATGGATATTTAATATGTGTGTGTGTGTGTGTGTGTGTGTGTACGTGTATCTGTGTGGATGTTATGTATATAGTTGTTTTAAATAAATTCTGAATGACGTTTATTATTAAATATCCAATCGTAAAAAAATTTTGATGGGTTCTTATATGATATATATATGTGTATATATATATATATATATATATATATTTATATCATATAAATTATCTTCAATTATGATCTAACATGATATGAAATAATAATTATTAGAAAATTTTTAAATTATCTCTTATCAAATAATTCATATAAATGTATATATATATACATATATATATAAATTTTGTGAGATTCGTTCAAACGATTTGATTTGATTTATCTTTCTTTTGAAAAGTTAAAAGAATTAATTTATTATTTATAAGGCGTGAAGGAAGTTTTTTGAAAAATTTGCAATTAATCTTCAGTATTAATCATGAAGATAAAAGTAATGGTCCCTTTTTACCATTTTTTTTTACCTTGTCCTCTAATAAAAATTTGAACAAAGCATTTTAAAAATTTATTTCTGTTATATATTATTATATTTATGTTATATACTACTATATATATATATATATATGAATTATTTAATAAGAAATATTTTAAACATTTACAAAAAGATCAGAATTTTTTGATAATTATTATTTCATAATATATTACGTAGTAATCGGAGACAATTTTCTAAAAAAAAAAAAAAAAAAATAAAAGATATCCAATAAACTTGTAGACGATCTTGGATTCTAATAATCATTGATAGTTATAATTTAGAGGAAAAAAAAAAAGAAAAGAAGGAAAAGAAATGATCGAGGTGAATCATTAAGGCAATCTTAAATCCCACTTTCTATTCAATAATCCTAACATTTATTAGAAGAAAATGAAAAGAAGAGAAACTAAAAAGAATCTATATTGATTTATTCGAGAATCTTAAATCCTTGCTCTTTAAATAATCATTAATAAAAACTAACTATTAGCGTAACTCTTTTCTTTTCTCATTTTTAAAAAACAAAAAGGTGTAAGACAATTTTTCATTCGGATAAGTACTTACAAGCCGTACTTCTTTCATTGGCTGATTTAACAGAAAAGTATTTCTATATCTGGAAGCTATATATGAAAAAAGAAAAGGAAGAAAAAAAATTAAAAAAAAAAATCGCCACAGGAAGAGTCGAAGAAACGAATTTCGCGGTCGAACCAACGAATCGAGCTAACATTATCCTAACACCTGCCAGAGAAAGAGAGCGAGAGAGAGAGAGAGAGAAAAAGAGAGAGAGAGAGAGAGAGAGAGAGAGGGTAGGAGGGACAGGTGGTTCGCGAGAAGCCGAAGATTTACGAGAACCCGAAGTAGAATGCCTAGAGCTTTCTTCTTCTTCTTCTTCTTCCTCTTCTTCCTCTTCTTCCTCTTCTTCCTCCTCCTTTTCCTCGAAGGACGAAAGCTCGCAGCAGTTCTCTCTCTCTCTCTCTCTCTTTCTCTTTTTTTTTATTTCTCTCTTAATATCCTTCGACCGAATCAAATTATATCGAAGAGAGCAGAAGAGGCTTTACGATCTTTACGAACTCTAGCGATGATCGTTTCCTGCGTTTATGTTTTCGAGCGTGCTACAGAGAGATAAAAGAGACTTTAGTTTATCGACTTTATTTCCTTCCGAGACACCATCGTACGATTGACGTCCACAAAGGAAAACAGATAGAGAGACAACCGCAGTTTAAATCAGAAACGATCGATGTTTATTGCATTCGATGTTCGTCTCGGCCGGAGTTCAATTACGAGTGGAATTAACGAGAGAGAAATTTTGATATATATATATATATATATATAGATATATAAAGAGATAGAGAAGATAAAATATCTCATGATTGCAATTAGTCGTTAGTATTAATCGTTAGTATTAATAAAAATAATCGTTTAAAAATATTTATTATAAAATTTAATATTTAAATATCTAAATGATTGAAATATTTTTTCGAAATAATTCATCGAAATGTATCTTCCATATAATACGTGTAATTTATTTAAGAATTTATTTAATTTTCATGTAATCGTAAAAATAATATCTAAAATTGTTTTTACGTTCCCTATTTTCAATTAAATATTTATTAACGAATTATTTAAAAATATTTAATATACAGGAAAGCACACACACACACACACACACACACACATATATATATATATATATATATTGAAATATTTAAAAAATAATATTCTCATGTTACCTAAATAAATGATCTTTAGAAACCCGCTTCGTTTTATCAAGAATCAATAGGATTATTGATATGTTCCCTTTTCAAATGTAAACACCCAATATATATGCATATAAACGTACATATGTAAATGGATCGATAAAAATACATTTTTTCTTTTTAAGTTCTCTTATTTAATGAACACACGTGCGATCACGTTACATAGGAAAGTCGCGTATCACGCGTATAGTATTTGAGATATATATATATATATATATATATATATATATATATATATATATATATATATATAGATAGTAGATAAATAGATAGATAGAGAAAGAGATGTACGAAAGAAAAGTTAACCCTTTGGATTTCCAAAGAGAAAGATCTGAATAAGCATGTTCAGTAATAATATATATATATATATATATATATATATATATATATATATATTTAGAAAGAGAAAGAGAGAGAGAGAGAAACTACTTGGACGATTTATAATAGTGGCCATTGAGTTGACCCAATATGTAAAACGTTTTGTTCCTTTTGTTATTCGATTGGTCAAGACTGCACGTATACGTATCTATATATGTATGTAAAGATATCTACGTATATAACAGTTTACGTTGTAGACACTTATGCATGTTAGATATGTATGTACAGACGTAGTACTTAACAAACTAGGGCTTGTCACGCTTCTCGCATTAGATTGCAGATACGGATTTACATCAATCGTTCCTAACGTTTTTCGTTGTTCGGTTACAAGTTCGAAGTAAACGAGTATACTTATCACAAAGCGCCGTATGAGTTTATAACAGTCGCCCCTTCTAGTCGTGTCATTCGGAAAAAAAAAAAGAAAGAAAGAAAGAAAGGAAGAAAGAAAGAAAGACAGAAAGAAAAAAAAACAAAAACAAAGAAAAAAAACAAAGAAAAAAAACAAAAAAAAAAAAAAGAAAAGATGTTCCCTTCTTGAGTCGAGTTCAAAACTGGGAGAGCTCGTGTCCTTTCGTGACAAGATTGTGTATGCGTGTATCTATGCATATATGTATGTGTCTGTGCGTGTGTGTGTATGTATATGTGTGTATATGTATCTGTGTCTGGCTATGTGATTCTGTGCGTGTACACAAGCATCGCAGAGTAGCCCTTGTTCGCGAAGGAAATCGAATCGGATACATGGAGGAGAAGACGATAGAATCTCAGGCGCCAGGAATCCGCCCACCGTGGCTCGAGTTAAACAGCCTCCGATCTGAGAAGATAACTCTCCTCTTCTACCAAGAATACTTGTCCGAAACATCCCGCTTGTTATACGTGGAGGAAAGTCAATTACGGTATTTACACGTTTACACGATATCCACGTTACGTTCCACGTGTAATCTCGCACGAACTCTTCGAACGTCCTTAATCTGCTTATTCACAGAAAGATAGAGAAAGATAGAGAAAGAGAGAGACAGAGAGAGAGAGAGAGAGAGAGAGAAAGAGATTTTATTTATATATATATATATGAGTCGTTCATTTTGAAAAAGGGAATAAATCCATTTTATATTATTGTTAGATATTTAATGGATTGCATTTGATTGGATTTAAAAATATTGTTAAACGATAATAGACTTATTTTATATTTTTTGCAATCTTATTTCATGTAAATTTAATTAACGCAATAATGATTATTCGTGTTAAGAGAAAAAAAAATGATGATTTTGATCAACTATCTCACTTTCAAAAGCAATGATTCGTTGAAAATATTGATTTTCTTTCGTTGGAATATAATAATAATAACAAAATATTGATTAGTTTATTTATTTTCCTTATTTATTTTATTTCAACGTTTCATACTTCTTTCGAGAACCTACGATAAAAGAAAAATTTTATTTTTTTTTTTTTTTTGATAGAATTTTATATTTCTTTGTTTAAATGGCGCAGATTTTTAAAGTATTCATGATGAATATATTGTAACAAATCTATCATGTTTTCATATTTTTCTTTAATAATAAGAATAGTTTTTGCATTTAAAGATAATAATATTATTTTTCCTAACTTGCCTCACTTTCAAAATCAGCTCATAATAAATTTCTTTATCGAAATAAATTACTAGTAATAAATTTATACTGATATTAAAAGATATTTATAATGAATCAATTAAAAACATAAATTTTATGTTAATTTGTAATAAGAATTAGTTTTAATTACTTTTTTCACAAAATGTACTTGCCCCACTTTGAAAATCATCAATATATAATATATATATATATAATATAATATATATATAATATAATATAATATAATATATATATATATATATATGGGGGACCGGAAAGTAATGTCGTTTCTGCGCATGTCGATATTTGATTGTTAAAAATTGTTAAAAATTGTTAAAAATTTATTCGTTTGAATTTAATTTAAGAAAGCGACATTACTTTCTGGTCCTCCTAATATATATATATGAGCCGATTACTTGTCAAATCGATTAACTCCATAAAACGAAAAGTAAAGAAATGTGATGAAATAATATAAATTGATTTATAAAATTTCCATTAAAATATAAATTCAAATAAACATCGTAAAGCATATAATGCTTTCTTCCTACTACTACTTCTTTTGAATCAGTATTATTTACAAACGATTTACATTATAGTACAGAATTAATCAGAATGGCTTTTTGAAATAAATTATTTTTTAATCGACGATCGAAAAATTTCTTCTCACTTAATGGTAATAAATAATTGAAATTAGGGAAATTTTTGACTAATATAAAACGTGAGAACTCCATAAAGTGTTTTAACATTTAAATATAAAAAAAAAAAAAAAATTAAAAAAATGGAATTAATCGATTTGGCTTATGAACGACTCATATATATATATATATATATATATATATATATATAAATATAAGTAGATAGATAGGTAGATAAGTAGATAAGTAATAGGTGTATATGAAATTTATTTTTATTAATTTATTTTCATTAATTTATTTTCATTAAATAATATGGATTAAGACTCGAATTTTTCGGATAAATAGATGAATCTTAAAAGAACGGCGATAAACATTATCGGCAATTGATATTTTTTGATAAGAATTGAAATACGAAATATCGAATTGATCGATCGATTCATTATTAAATAAGTGTAACGATATCTTTAATATCTGTTTAAATATATTCATTCATTATTTAAAATTAATTTAAATGAAATGATACGATTTATTTCCGATGTAAAATACTTGATTCAAATGACACCGTCTTAAATGTTCATGATTATTATGTTAATTAATTATATTTAATTCATTTCAATTAAATAATTATATTCAATAAAATAATTATATTATTTTATTAAATATATTTTAAATAATTATAGTCAAACGTAAGATATCTATTTCTAAGGTAAAATATAATGCTCTGAAAGTTCAAGATATATAAACAATTTATTTATTACTAAATGCAATTCGATAATCGTCAGGGGCGCTTTCCTATACGTCTATTTAAAAAAAAAAAAAGAAAAAAAAAAGAAGAAAAGAATAAGATATCATGTTCTACATTTATTTTTCTTTCTTTCTTCTTTTTTATTTTTTTTTTTTTTTCTTTCTTTTTTAACGAGGTATTCGTTGAATTCAAATACAAGTTTTATTCGTTATTCGTTCATTATAAAATAAATGAGAAAGTTTTTAATTAAGAGTTAATTAAGAAATTTCTCATTTTTTTGTGATATCTTTAAATCGTTATTTCTATATCGAAAAATTAATAATGGAGAATCACGTGAGTTTATTTAATTTAAATTTTTATTTTCAATTCAATTCTCACGTAGACATTTTGTTTTCTCTCGATTTCAAGAAAAGACCCTCTCTTTCTCTCTCTCTCTCTCTCTCTCTCTCACTCTCTCTCTTTCTCTCTCTTTCGTGTCATTTCGCGTGCATATACGCAAGATCCTTATCTGAAGAGTCAAGCCGCCATCGCGATACGCCTCAAATTGTAAATTCTGTCCATTGTGCTAGGGCTGCCTCCGCTTCGATCGAACGTGCGGCCCTTATTCCGCGTTTTTTTTTTTCTTTTTTTTTTCCCTCTTTTTTCTTTTTTTTCTTTTTTTTCTTTTACTTCTCTCTCTCTCTCTTTCTCTCTCTCTCTCTCTCTCTCTCTCTCTCTCTCTCTGTTTCTCTGTTTCTGTCTGTCTGTCTGTCTATCTGTCTGCTTCTCTTTCTTTCTCTTTCTATCCCTTTCTCCCTTAAGGAAGATCCTCTTGTTCTTTTTCTTTCGTCTCGGTATCTCGAAACGAAAACGGTGCTGCATAAAATATACCTTTGAAATCTACAAACAGTAAACAGATTTATGTTTGCAGTTCGATCGGTAACAAAGTGAAATGTTTTAGTAAGATTAGGTATTATATTGTCCCGTATTTCTAAATGTTATTTCATAATAATTCATTTTAATTTCATATAATATATTCGTTTTATTCATTCATTCCGAAACATCACAAAATATTATCCTCGAATTGATGTAACGTAATGTAACGTAACAATTTATTTAAGGATAAAATCTGTTACCTTGAAAACGTATTTAATATTTCTATTTGATATTATTTTACTTCATTTTATTATGTTCTTTTTTTATCGTATAATTAACCGTATTAGATCATATTGATAGAAGGTTAATGTGTTAATATTAAATATACGTAAATGTAAGGAAGAGAGAGAAAGAAAGACAGAGAGAGAGAAAGAGAGAGAGAGCGAGGGAGTGAGAGAGAAGAGAGTTTTTAATATAATTACTATAATATATTTACTACAAGTTAGTATAATATAATATTCCAAGTTATTGTATTATAATATACCAGAGTTAAATATAGTATAATAGTACTAATATAGTTATAATATATATAAATATATATATGTATATATATATATATGTATGTATGTATATGTATATATATATATGTGTGCATATATATGTATATAATTATGTATATATTATAATTATTAATATTATATATATTATAATGTACATACATATAAAAATAAAAAGGACAACAAACGATTTATATATTATTAAATATACGTAAGTGTAAGAAAGAGAGAGAAAGAAAGACAGAAAGAGAGAGAGACAGAGAGAGAGAGAGAGAGAGAAAGGAGAGTTTTTAATATAATTACTATAATATATTTACTACAAGTTATTATAATATAATATTTCAAGTTATTATATTATAATATACCAGAATGCAATATAGTATAATAGTACTAATATAGTTATAATATATATATGAAAATATATATATATATGTGTGTATGTATATGTATATAATTACGTATATATTATAATTATTAATATTATATATATTATAATGTACATATATATAAAAATAAATAGGACAACAAATGAGTTGCATTAGAGTTAAAAGATGAAAATTTCTCTAATAAATCGAGTGTATAAAAATTTCTTGAATTTCGCAAAAGATTCTCTATCGTTTTTGAATAGCACGTAGCTTTTTTTAGACATTTACACCTTATATAAGATCGACATGAGTTTACGCACCTGCTGCCAGTGTCAACTATAACAGCAACAAAACAACAACAACCATAATAAAAATAACAGTAACAATAAAGACGACAACGACTACGACCATGATGATGATGATGATGGTGATGATGACGAGAATAAAAATGACGATGAGGAGGATGAAGAGTAAGAAGAAGAAGAAGAAGAAGAAAAAGAAGAAGAAAAAGAAGTAGAAGATGAAGAGGAAGAGAAGTAGAAGGAGAAGGAAAATTATCTCGAACATCTGCCGTAAGCGAGGCGTCGATGAGGGCTATCGTTTATGGTTCATGAGTTATATGAAATAAACAAGGAACGTAGACTATGATACATCAACAACATGGAAAATGAAACCTTGAGATATTCAATGACAAAAGGAAAAGGGATACTTAAGGAAGAATGTCACATGTTTTAACTATAATCACGTACTTTAGCAACACCTGGTTTGTTCGATGATACTTCAACTTCCGCATATTTTTTTTTTTTCTTCCCCGTCCTCCACCTTACCTACTTCCACCTTCCCTTCCCCTCCTCCGCTCAGCCTACAGAAGAACCAATCCGGTTACGTGTTAATAGTAGTAGTAGCGTTTCTGAATCATTTTTTCCTTTTTAGATAAGGAGACCGTGAGGTCTAGGTAAGTACTCTTACAAGTGAGAGACGTTACTTTGTTGTTTTATGAGTCTTTCAACAGTTCGAAGAGGGAGATCAAGCTCGATCGTGGGAAAATAAAAATGAGCAAAGTCGAAAGGTAAGTGGAATTTACTGCGTAAAATAATAAAGCGTGTACGTGGTCACTTACGTATGACGTATTTTATTCGTTTGATGTCGTAATTTTTCTTTTTTTCTTCTACTTTTCTTTTTTCATTTTGTTCTCTTTTTCTTTTTTCTTTTTTTTCTTTTATCTTATTTTATTCCTTTTTATTTCCTTTTTTTTTTCTTTGATCGTCATATCCCTCAAAAACATACATTGCGGATACAGGGAACTGTGAAAGAACAGGTTCTTTTTTTATATATATTTATATTTATATTTAACAAAAAAAAAATATATATATATATGTATATATCTATGTATACATATATTAGCATTCAAGATTTGAAAAAAAAAAAAGTAGAGATCAACATAATCTCTATTTCTTTTCCTGATTGATTAAAGATTTCTTTTTTCTTTTTTTGGCAAAATTACGTCATTAACGTAGATTTCTTTTTTGGTGATATCTTTTCGTTTTATTTTGACAAACCATAAGCCATTAAATAATATTATATAAATATATATATATATATATATTTATATTATATGAAATTCAAGATATATTACAAATCTATATATATATCTTGTAAATAAATATTAGCTTGATATCACGAACGTTTTTCTTTTCCCTTCCATTCTTTCTTTCTTTTTCTATTTTTTCCTTTCCTCGAAAAAATTTAATACCATTATCTTTCTTGATCTTCTAACGTGTGTTCAGCTTAGTCCATGATTATTTGGTAAGGCACGTCATCTAGTTTTATATCTTTTGATGGCACAGAGAGAAAGAGGGAAGAGAAAGAGAGAGAAAGAGAGACAGAAAGAAACAAAGATAGAGAGAGAGAGTGAGAGAGAGAGAGAGAAAGAGAGAAAGAGAGAGATGGATTCTTAGTAATGGCGCGAAATGAGGAGTCATTTGAAGAGCCTATTACACAGGGACAGTTATAGTCGACGGAGAACGACCATTCTGATAAAGCTAATTTGTCGCTCGTAATTCGTAGTGAGAGGGAGAGAGCGTTCCTGCCTTCTGTGACCATTTGAAAAAAAAAAAAAAAAAAAAAAGAAAAAAAAAGAAAAAAAGAGAAAAAGAAAAAGAGAGAGAAAAAAAAAGATCTTTCACCTCCCATGGTTACGCAATCGTCGCTTATTCACGGTGGCCAAATGAGAATGGACCCTATTCTCTCTCTCTCTCTCTCTCTCTCTCTTTCTGTTTCTTCTCTTTCTCTTTCTCGAAATTTATCGTCTCTCCGTTAAAGCTTCGACCATAAATTATTTCTATCGTAGGACAATGGAGCTATATCGCGAACCATTTTATAAGGCTAATCGGTATTTAAAATCAAATTTTTTCGAAAGTAATCTCTCTCTCTCTCTCTCTCTCTCTCTCTCTCTCTCTCAACGCGGGAGACAACCGTTTGTGTATCGTAGATCGTTATCATCCTATTATTTACACTCTGAATTTATCGATCAACATTTAACACCGTGCGTTAATCGAACGCGACTTTTATCGAGCTAGTCAACCCTTCCGTTCTTTCTTGTTACTAGATTTTATATATTAGAGTTAGATAGATACAGAACGAATTCTTTTGATATATATATATATATATATATATATATATATATATATTGTTTTAGAGATTTCAAAAAAAAAAAAAAAGAAAAATAAAACAAAAAAAATAATAAAACAAAAAAATGGAGAAAACTATTCTTTACTTGGACAAAATGAATTATGGTTACGCGGAAATTGTCGGTTTAACGTGCGGAACGGTACCTATGTATTAAAATGATGATAGTCTTCTCTATTTATATCTACGTATAACGAAATGAATTTTAAAGAGTAAGATTCCGATCACAAAATCAGAGAGAGGAAGAGAGACAGACAAAGAGAGAGAGAGAGAGAGAGAGAGAAAGAGAGAGAGATGCTTAATCGATTACGTCTCGTATAAACATGATTGCATGAAATAATGAAGTTCGTTATTGAATGTTCTTTCTTTATTTTTTTTTTTTTTTTTTTTAGAGAGAAAGAGAGGGAAGATAATGAAAAAGAAAAGAAAAAATATAAAAAGGAAATAAGGATGTATGTTGGATATTCGCATCAAGGATTTACCAGTTTACATCATTGTAAAAAGTAAATAAGGATAAGGTCGTATATCACTGGTAATTCCATTCATTAAGAATTAATCATAGTTTTGATCATTGATTTTTGTTTTTAAATATCGAAATTTTCGTTGGAGTTAAAACTCGTATTTGTCATAGATTCGATGTATTATTTGTTCAACAATCATTAATTCAAACACAAAAATATATTGAATCACTAAAACACATTTATCTGTAAAAGTAAAAAAAGAAAAAATAAATAAATAAAAAGAAAAACAAACAAGTTTATCTGTAAAAGTTATATGTTATAATATTTTATAACATATTGATCTCTCACTAATGGATTATAATATATCGTGTATCAAGATTTTGTAAATTTATATATATATATATATATATAAGGTGATCCTTATAA
The DNA here is from genome assembly GCF_050613455.1 of Vespa mandarinia. Taxonomy (NCBI): domain Eukaryota; kingdom Metazoa; phylum Arthropoda; class Insecta; order Hymenoptera; family Vespidae; genus Vespa; species Vespa mandarinia. The sequence continues at coordinate 841,439 of NC_140823.1, forward strand.
CGTTAACCATGATTTTTAAAACATTTACGTTAATCTCACCCAAATAGAAATAATCAGGGACAAAAATTAACACTTTTTTTCTCTTGATAAGAAAGCGATGTCACTAAGATTTTCTTTTAATGAAATCATTTTTTATAATAATGTAGAAAATAACAAGACAAATTTAATTATTATGAACAATATTACTTTATCTTAGATTGAAATTCAAAATAAACTAATTATATATTATTTAATTTATTTCAATTTAATTTCTAAGTTTATTTCATTCGACAATTCAAATTCACAAGAATAAAACTGAAGTCTATCTCTTTTTTTAAAAATCTTATTTAAAAACTACAAAGATAAATATATATACAAATAATTATAATTATAAAACATAGCTGTCAGAATTGACCAATATCTATGTAACAATTACAAAAAAAAAAAATTGTATAATTATTATCTAATACTTACATATATAATAATTATTAACGGTTAGATAAGTTTTGTGTAACAAAATATAACAATTGACATAAGAATCTTTTGATGGATCAACTAAATCACCCTTAGTAGAAACCTGTTTTGCTGATCTATTTAATAGTAGATTTCTGAACTAAGAGGGAAGGGACATAACAGGATAGAATAGAATCGAATAGAACTGAAGAGGATCTAATAGAGAACTGAATATGGTTGGATAAGACCAAACAGGATCAAATAGAATCAAATAGCATCGAATAGATCAGAATAGGACCAAATAGGACAAAATAGGAACAAATAGAACCGTATAGAATCCAATGAAACTAAATAGAACCAAATAGAATCAAATAGAATCAAGTAGAACTGAATCAGATTGGACCGGGAAATACGAAGATAGCTAAAGATAGCCAAAGATAGCCGAAGATAGTCGAAAATTGCCGAAAATTGCCAAAAAACTTTAACGATATCTCAGGTAAAACCTCAAATAAAAAACTAAACAAAATCTTAGACAAAACTCCGGACAAAACCTTAGACAAAATCGATTTCGATCTTGTTCGGTCTTGTTCGGTCTTATTCGGTTCTGTTCGGTCTTATTCGATCCTATTCGATTCTGTTCGGTCTTATCCGACCATATTCGGTCCTGTTCGTTTTTATTAATTGCTCGGACACAAAATAAAAATATAAATTGTTATGTTTCGTTAAAAATTGTCATAAAAATATTAATAGATTTTGATAACTACGTTGTAATTATAATGTAATTATAACATATGTTTATCTTTGCATTTTTCAAGTAAGATTTTTAAAAAGAGTAACTTGTTTATTGCCATTTATTAAGAGTTAGGGCAAATAATTATACACTGATATATTATTTTAAATTTTAATAAACTGATTTGATTTATGTTGGTTTATAAAGTAACTTAAAATAACATTGTGTGTACCTATTGAATTTGTTCTACTATTTTCTACATTATTATAAAAAAAATAGCTCCATTAATAGAAAATCTGAGTAATCGTTGGTTTTCTTATCGAGGAAAAAGTATTAAATCTTTACTCGTGACTTCTTCATTTGTAAGATTTTATCGCAAATGTTTTAAAAAAATCATGATTACCATTATAGATGAAACACCCTGTATATTATTTATTCATTTCTATCACGCAATAAAACTATTTATTGACCAACCTGAGATAAAACGTATTAAATTATATTTTATTTCTTCAAATAGAAAATATTAAACATTTCGACGCATCATTATTTCGTACAAATCTAATGATAAATCAACGATAATTGTCCTTAAATACGTTGTTTTATTTTCTAATTGATTAAAGCTTAATACTATCGATTTAATTTATCTATATCCGTCAGTTTGACATATACTATAAAAAAATAAAAAAATAAAAAAATAAAAAAATAAAAAAATAAAAAAAAATAAAAATAAAAAAAGAAAAGAAAAGAAACAGAATAAATTAATATTTTCATAATTAAAAATCGTATATAATATTGTTAAACGTGGGATAAATTTTTATGATATTATATATCGTATAGAAAAAGAGTCTTAAATCGGAGTATTTGTAAAATGGAAATTCGTAAAGCTGGGAATTCGTAAAACGAGAATTACCTGTATACGGTAGCGAATATAAGCGAGACGCGTTTCAAGCGTGCCATCTAAGGGCTTTGAACGTGGCTCGAGTGTCACGAGCAAAAGCCATTATCCTTTCGACTTATCTCGTCGTCTCATACTCGGGTCACGTTCGCGACTGCACAACGAAAGGGCGTCGTTATGTCGATAGTTTTTCGCGGAACTTAAGAAATCTCGGTCCTTTGCGGCTTGGACTTTGAATATAAAATCATACATATATATATATATATATATATATATATTATATTTAATATATATTATTATTATTTTTATAATATATATTTTTATTATTATTATTATTAACTATTAAAATTATTAATATATTATATATATAAATATATATATATAAAATTATATATTATATTTAATATATATTATTATTATTTTTATTATATATATTTTTATTATTATTATTATTATTAAATATTAAAATCATTAATATATTATATATATAAATATATATATATATATGTAGTTTAGAAAGAAGTTTATCCGAGAAAATATTTTCCAAAAATTCATAAACCAAATAAATAATAGACTATTAATTAACTTTTATCTAATAAATCATTTGTATTTTTACGATTATAAACAATACTGTAGTACTTTTGATTAATTATTTTTTTCTTTTTAATTCCATAATTATTGAATATTTTCACAGATCTATATGATTTTTTTAACCCTTAAAATTTATCATTCAAAAAAAGAAGAGAAAAAAGAAATCTCATTAATACCGTCATATTTGTTCATTTCAGAAATTTTATTAATCAATAAAATCAATCGAATTTACGCAATTAAATATATTACGAAATCATTATAATAAATAGACAATTTATTATCTTCGATAATTACGAATAACATTTAGCAATATTAAAACAAAATTCATTCATTTTTACGTTAGCATTTAAGCAATATTACGTTACAATTAAATGATCAATAGCTTGAAAAAATAAAAAAATAAATACAAGAAAAAAAAGAAAAAAAAAAGAAAAAGAGAAAAAGGAAGAAAAACAAAAGAAAAAAAAAAGAAGTATAATCTCTATATAATATGAAACTTTTATCCAATTCTTAAAGGTAACCCCTTGAAATATTATAAGAACCTTTTAGATAAACCCTATAATCATCGAACGTAAATATCGAGCCAATCACGATAAATAGGATCGGGAAGTATAACGAATGAAACGCGTCCGCGCGTAGTACAATGGATACCTACCCTCTCTTTGGATATTATGTATCCCTTTTCGTTCGATCTGGTGATTTCACTTTTCCCCGTAGGACTTGAAGAAAAAAGGACTACAGGATACAAAGGCGAACGTGGCCGATTATTTTCCTCGTATCTACCCCGTCCCACCTTTGTCGTCCTTACGGGGCGAAACGAATTGGATCTCTCTCTTTCTCTCTCTCTCTCTCTTTCTTTTTCTCTTTCTTTTTTACTCTTACACATACTATCATACATATAAGGATATTCTCTTTTCTGCTAAGGAAAAGGGAGAAAGAGAGAGAAATAGAGTCTCGTTCGAATTCGTTCGCTATCGGCATCTGGCAGGATCGTAAACGAGGATAGATCCGTTAACGGATCTTTTGTCATCCGTGTGACGCATCGGCGAAAGTCAATATTCGAAAGATGCCGCTTCATCCCAACAGTAAGGACTATCGCGAGAAAGGATCTCTGCTCGTAATGGCCGCTACGTGACGAGGAGGGAACACCACCTCGAGATCTTCCGCACCCTTTCAAAACGTTTTGCATAATATACGGGTTCCCGGTTCCCTCCGCTAACGTAAGAGGGTGAAAACCTCCGAGGCATCCTTTATTCTTTTCGTACGTTCAAGAATGAAACAGGATGAAGGAACAACGAAAAAGGGAAACGCACGATATTCGAGCCTAATGAAATATCCTATTTCTCCTTTCGATCCTTTCGATCCTTTCGATATATATATATATATATATATATATATATATATATAACATAACATCGTTAAATTAAATTAAAATCTTTCGTAATTTATCTATCAGTATTGGTGTGTGATTCACCTTCTGTGATTGACGATCATTCATATTGATATTACGAGAAATGAAAATGATCACAAGAGATCTAAGATTTAATCTTAATCTTTTGAAGATAAATAATAATAATATGAATATATTTATCTTTCCTTTTCCTTTTTTTCTGTTTTTTTTTTGCTTCTATCCTTGTTTTATTTTTATATTATTATTTCTTTTTTTTTTTTTTTTTAATTTTCCCGAAGAATTCATTGATTCAACGATTGGTACAAACGATAGTGATACCACATGTAATTGTCTTTAATTAGTCGTTTGACCTTCAAACTTATTAACGCTTAGTACTATCGATTTATTTTATTGACAAATGTCGATTTGATAAGAACTAGAAAAAAAAAGAAGAAAAAAAAGAACATTTTATATTCTTTATCGTTCTTAGTTTATTTTTAATTTTGAGATAATAAACAAACAAACAAAAAAAAAAGAAAGAAAGAAGATTATAAATCAATGCATCACACCGATGATGACGCGATGATTCTCGTCAAATCAAAAAAAAAAAAAAAGAAAAAAAAAAAAGGAAAAAAAAAGAAAAGAAATGAAAAAAGTTCGGTTATCCCCAGTATTAATTACCGATAAATCGATAAATCGTTAACGATCTCGCTATTATGAATCGTCGATAAATTTCATTTTATACGTGATCGAGAGGTGAGGCGGTTGGCGTAGGACAGGCAGGGAAGAGGGGCGAGCAGGGATGAGGAGGCAGGAGAGAGATCGAAAAAGAAATAAACTTCAACTTCATTTTATCTTCTATTCCATATAACGATAACGATTCCGTTCCTTTGATTTGCATAGTCGAATATATTGACCAATTTAAAAGAACCAGTTCTACGATTAAGAGATTATATTATCTTTCGTCTTCTTTGTCGGTTGGAATCAATGAGATTATTATTATATATTTCTTTCTACGTCGGATTTTTATTAAATCGAAATGAGATAAAAATATATTTCGTTTATAATTCAGATCGACGGATGGACGGATGGACGGATGGACGAATAGATGGATGGATGGATGGATAGATAGACGGATGGATGGATGGATGGATGAATGGATAGATAGATGGATGGAGTCGTCGTAGGTGAATTCGCCCGGCAAGATTATACACGCCCTTTCACGAGAATGTCAAAAGCAGTGAACCAAACGAACCTTCTTCTATTAACTCCTTCCTTCTCCAAACGTGACACCAAAGTGGCGACGGCTGCACTAAGCGATGAAAGGTTCAGACTACTTCAGACTCCGTGCTTGCTTCCAAAACCCAAAATTCAAGTTCCGAAGGAGAACGTCTCCCTCTCTTTCTCTCTTTCTATCTTTATCTCTCTCTCTCTCTCTCTCTCTCTCTCTCTCTCTCTCTCTCTTTCTCTCTCTCTCTCTCTCTCTTTCTCTGTAGGGGGAAAATGTTTTCTCCGCACGGCAATCGCCATGCATCTTCGAGGTTAACCGATCTCGAACGTTATCGAGTTACCTTCGACTACCTGCTTACGTACCAACCATGGACCGCATACGAATCGGCTATTTTAAATTCCCTCCGTCTCCTCCTAACCTACTAGTCATCACCAACAGAGAGAGAGAGAGAGAGAGAGAGAGAGAGAGAGAGAGAGAGACAGAGAGAGACAGAGATAGATAGAGGGAAAGAGAAAGAGAGAGAGAGAGAGAGAGAGAGAGAATCCAAATTTGTCTACTCTCTCACTCAACGTTCCTAACTTTGAACCCTTCGTCAGGATCGTTTCACCCTCGAAGCTATTAACCCATTAGGTTATAACGCTTGGTTAATCCTTACCGGTTAAGAACGTCAATAGTTTGAATAGTTTTGGGAGATAATATTGCTTATGGTATAATAAGAAAAATGTTGATCTAACAATTTATAAAGTTATTTTATACGTCTATTCGTGTTATATGAATATAAAAAAAAAGTATTGGATCGAACTTATACTACAAAACTATTCTATACTCGCATAAAATAAATAGATGAAAGAAGTTCATACGAACTTATGCCCGAGAAAATGCTTTATTAAAAAGATATATATACCTTTGTAAATATTTATGAATTATCGTGGCTTTAATAAGAAACGTTCGATAAATTCCTCCCATTGGAACAGTGAAGGCCTATCATTCGTCGAATTATCGAATTGCCTATATAATATATCAACTATTGGTTGGAAATAATAGTAAATGCATTTTCAATACATTTCCAATGTTCATCTTCTATTTCTATCGTATTCTTATAAATCAATTCTTTCGCGTGAGCCTGTAAATAAAAGTCCAGAGTAAAGAAAAAAAAAAAAAGAAAAAAAAGAAAAAAAAAGAAAAGAAAGAAAGAAAAAGTTCGACGATTACTAATTCGACACGACTGGAAATCATAAATAATCCTTTAAATAAATCATAAATATCCTTTAAAGGCATATATCTTTTCAATAATACATTTTTAAATATAAATTTATACGAACCTTTTTCATCTATTTGATCTCAATAATATATAATATAAATTTAGTCCTATACTTTATGTATATATATATATATATATATGTATATATATATATGTGTGCATGTGTATGTACTCTATGTATTCTAGGTGTAACGACAAGATAGGTAGATTTCAAAGACGTAGAAAATTACCTACAACGAGTCACCCTTCTTAGAGAGACTCGAGGATTCATATGGGAAATCAAGGGCTGAACGAACGCACGTGTGCCCTATGTCTCTCTCTCTCTCTCTCTCTCTCTCTCTCTCTCTCTCTCTTTTTCTTTCTCTTTCTCTTTCTCTTTCTCTCAATCTCTTTGCTCGACTCCCTTTTTCATTCTACTCACTTCCCGTTTTCAACCTTAACCCTCTTCACACTTCTGATACCACGTGTCCTATCAGCCACACATAAAACGCTTGACGGACAAGAGATCGAATGCATGATCTCTCTATATTCCTCCCCATTGATGTTGTCGTTTACCGTGCGGTGTCCTTTCTCGGTCACATTCATCGATTTCGTTTCTCTCTCTCTCTCTCTCTCTCTCTTTCTCTATCTATCTATCTATCTATCTATCTATCTATCTCTATCTCTCTCTTATTCTCATTCTCATTCTCATTTCGTCTTCTATCTTTCGAGAAACAAAAAGAGATTTAGGATAATGAAATGTTGCTTAATGATATATATGTATGTATGTATACAGATAAATTATAATTTTATCGAGATATCTCAACGATAAATATCTGCGATAAATAATCAAGTGTCGTGAACAATAAATATAATTTTTAGATATATATATATATATATATATATATATATATATATATATATATATAAGCTCAAGTACGTGGGTATAGATATGAATCGATTCGATATACATACGTACGATTTGGTTCCTTCGGAATTTGATTTTTATCTAATTTATGATTTCTATGACGTAACGATAAATTCGAAAATTCGAACGTCCAACTAATGCAATTGTATCATAAATTTTTAATAATATCGTAAGTGATCAAATATAAATCGAAGGATCATTATAAATCGTTCACCTAACATTTAATAACAATTATTTCTCATATTAAAATTAATACATAATTATGGTCTAAACGTTTCTCGTCTATTCGATTGTATCCAATTCAAATTTAATTGCACAATTCAAAATTTAATACAATTATACGCTTGGTATCAAACACCTGCGAGATAACGTATTCGTTAAGAAATCGATCGAATCGTGAAATCGATCGGATCATGAACAGTAAAGAAAGAAAAAAATGTAAAAAGAAAGAAAGAAAAGGAAATAGAAGGAAAAATAAAAAAAGAAGCAGCAAATAGGTAAGTATCTACCGATTCGAGATGCGGAAGGGACGCGGCGCAGGCAGGCAGCATTTCTAGTAATTCGATATATCTCGCGATTCGCCAACTCGACTACGGATTTATTATCGTTCCCTTAAAATATTCCATCTCGTGGCTATCCTCGATCACGAGAGCGCGGCGTATCTATTCATCCATCTCTGCTTTTATCTGCCGACCAATCTACGTATCTATTCGCATGATCGTCCATCCGTCTATAAATCCGTCTCTCTCTCTCTTTCTCTTTCTCTCTCTCATTTCATGCATCTATCTATCTATCTGTTTCTCTCTTTTACTCGTCCTCCTTACGAAACGACAAGGAAGAAGACGAAGAAGGAAGAGTAGAAGAAGAAGAAGAGAAGGAAGAAGAGAAGAAGGAGGAAGAGGAGGAGGAGAATGAAGATGAGGAGGAGAAAGAGGAGGAGGACGAAGAAGTAGAAGAAAAATAAGAGTGGGGTGAAGGGAGTCGAAGGCTCACGGCCAAGGCTCGCGTCGAAGACCCGAAGACGATCCTCTCACGAAGGCGAGCATGGTCCACGGGGAACGTCACAACAATACATCTCTTTAGCGACGACACAATAAATCAAAATAAACTCGCCGGGGAGAGAGAAAACAGGTTGGCTGCACCGCGGGAGGCTGCAACGTCGTACCTCGTGTGCGTGCATCTCTCTCTTTCTCTCTCTCTCTCTCTCTCTCTCTCTCTCATATTCACTCACTCACTCACTCACTCACTCACTCTCGATACGAATGAATATCCTGCGAATATACACTGTTTCTTCCCTTCAAACTATCTCTCTCTCTCTCTCTCTCTTTCATTCTCTCTCTCTCTCTCTCTTTCTCTCTCTATCTACTTGTTGGTATAAACGAGAGAGAGAGAGAAGAGTCTGGACCAACCCGAGGCAATGAGAGCCCTCTTCTAATCCACCGTCCCACCCCCGTTACTTTTACACAGTGTATATACTTAAAATACGTTTCATCATAGTATATAAGAAAATCTAGTGAAATTCGCGATAAAAAAAAAAGAAAACAAAGAGAAAGATAGTAAAACTAAAACTTCCTATGTAGATATATATCTTGAATTTATTAAGAACGATTCGATTTCTCTTATAATAATGGATAAACGAGACTTATGATACACCCGATATAAGACTTCCTCTTGAAGGAGCAGGGAGTAGCGCGTGCGCGTTTAAAGAGACGCTCGGCCGATCATAAAGTTGACGCCCGGCGGCCTGCCAGGGGGATTACATTAATCGATTATGATCGGTACGGGACGATCAAGATCGACCCAATAACGCTCTGCTGTTAGATACAAGATAAACGTTCTACCTTTCGATCTCTCTCTCTCTTTCTCTCTCACTCTCTACATATATATATGTATGTATATAAATATGTATATGTATATGTATATATATTATATATATGTATATATGTGTATATGTGTATGTATATATATATAGTATCTCTATTACTCACTGTTTCGTTCTTACGTATATACATGTACCTACATATGTAAAATAATTTATGTGCGAACAGAATAGATAATGGAAAGGAGGACGATGAAAGGGAAAGAAAATGTGGCTATCCCGAAGGACTCGTTTTAATACGTAAAAGAAGGTTATAGGGATTTCGAAGTCACGTTTATCCTCACGTACGTAAGAATCGATCGAACGATCGAACGAAATCCATTGCTTAACGTTATTTTTATTGATGATGCATGAAGATACATGATTTATATAGAAATAGAAATGGAAATAATAATAGAAATAGATGGATAGTTTTTTCTCTTGACTTTTAAATATAAGATATTTAAGAGAGAGAAAAAGAGAGAGAGAGAGAGAGAGTAAATAAAAAAGAAGAAAAAAAAAAGAAAGAAAATTCGAAGCTTAAAAAGAGTTAATTACTAATTTGTTCGATTTTACCACAAAACCAATGTCGAACGATAATAATTAATAATTAAATTAATAAATGTACGAAAGAAAATCTTTCTAAAGTGACAAAATTTAATTCATTTCAATACAGATAAATAAATTTTAACATAAATCTCATGTAGTCGTTAATCCTTATCATTGTTATCACATTAATACTGTCAATCAAACTTTTGCCAGTTCTTGTTACTAGGTAACCAAGATCGATCAACATTTTAGCTAATACAAACACGACGATGTTAAAAAAATATATCTGACGTATTTTCCAAGAAAATTAAAAGTCACCGAATTTGTTTTGATAGTTGGCCGACAAGCATGCTTAAAATATTCCTGGAACGATGATAATAATATAACAAATGAGTTAAAAAACTAAAAAGAGACAGACAGACAGACAGACATACAGACAGACAGACAGACAGACAGACAGACATACATACATACAGAGAGAGAGAGAGAGAGAGAGAGAGAGAGAGTATGTGTTTATATGCGTTCGCGCGGGTGCGTGCGCGCGCACGTGTGTGCGTGTATATGTGTATGTATATGGAAGACATTAACAATGACGAGTCACGAACGAAGAACGATCGTATATACATAGGTAGGTTAGTACGCGAGGGAGCAACGTACACATATTTATGTATATACATACATATGTATATATATATATGTGTGTGCATGTATGTGTTGGTGCAGCGAGTAGAGCTCATTGAGGGACCCTCCCGAGCGGTCGGAGGTCTCTCCTCTCTTGGAGGAGAGGAGTCCTCGGTGCAGCGGCCAGTCGCCGCACGCTCTCGGTGTGTTCGGGTTCGGCGATCGAGGAGTGAACTCGGATGAACCATACCTAGCACCGTACTGAGCGCGAGCGAGCGAGCGAGCGAGTGAAAGAGAGTGAGAGAGAGAGAGAGAGAGAGAGAGAGAGAGCCGTCGGCAATGCTCGAGGAGGAGAACGAGGAGGAGGGAGAAGAGAGTGTAGGCGTGTGGGTGAGCCGACTCCGAGCGAGAGTCGGCTGTCGGGTCGCCGCCGGGTCAATGTCGCCAGAGTAATTACCTCTCTCCCTCCCATTCTCCTTATCCTCCGTCCTTCTTTTACCTCCCCTCCACCCTCTCTATTTCTCTCTCTCTTTCTCTTTCTCTTATACATTCAACCACGTCTATAGATCTTTCTTTCTATCTGTTTGTCTTGCTCTC
>NC_140823.1:857500-867500 GCF_050613455.1 Vespa mandarinia
AAACTTGTCAAAAATTTATTCGTTTGAATTTAATTTAAGAAAGCGACATTACTTTCCGATCCACCTAATATATCCCGAAATATATTATGATAATACACATACATATATATATATATATATATATATATATATATATATATATATATAAGAAATGTAAGAAACCATAAAATCGATTAATCCTCATTTTGTAATTCTGAGATAACAATTTGAAAAAAAGAAAAAAGTAAAAAAAGAAAAAAAAAATTGAAAAAGAAAAGGGAAAGAAGATTGGAAAGGAATTTATAAATCGATTTTCTAAAGACTATAAAATAATGTAAAGGAAGGAAAAAAAAGAAAAAAGAGGGAAAAAAAAGAATAATGAATAAAACTGACAATTTATTTTATTATCCTTCGGTTAATTTCGTCTTGGACGTCTAACAAACTCTATCATCTCGTCTACCTTCTCTCTTTGGTATCTAAATGACTCACGAATGATTCACGATTATCGTCAGCTACGCCGAAAGCACCATATATGCGCAAAGACCTTACTAGTCGCGTAATTGTTATGACTCGATTTGCACATACATACATACATACATACATACATACATACATACATACATACATACATACATACATACATACATACATACATACATACATACATACATACATACATACATACATACATACATACATACATACATACATACATACATACATACATACATACATACATACATACATACATACATAACATAGCATAGCATAAACACGTACATAAATACATACGTGCATAGCTTAAGACCGTAAACGATAAGGTATGCGTTTCCGCGGAGACAATTTGGCGACGAGTTAGTGAGAAACGAGTAATTAATGTAAATCGATTTTTTTTCTTTTTCCACGATAGAAAAAAGAAAAATAAGAAAAAAGCGGAAATTCCGTGTTAAAAAATACCTTAACATTTTATCTCTCTCTTCTTTTCTCTCTCTCTCTCTCTCTCTCTCTCTCTCTCTTTTCTCTTATTAGATTGAAAATAAAACGAAACGTAAGAATGAAGTCTCCTAATGTAAAACTTACTTTACATAGAACATGATTGGAAATGAAATATCATTAAAAAAAAAAATGAAAATGAAAAAAATATATATTTGTATGTATGTGTATATATATATATATATATGAGCCGAGTTTATTATCGATCGTGTGTAAACTGCACGCGATACTTTTGACCGATATATCATTCGTTTTAATTAGCCCCGTCTTTGGTGCCATATCTTTGGTTCCTCTTGTAATTAAAAGCTACAAAGTAATAACGTAAGACGAGACGAGTGATGGTGGTAGTGGTGGTGATACCGTTGCCAACGGTGGTCCACCAAAGAAGACTCGAGATATGAGGGGGGGAAGTTGGGAGGAGAGAGAGAGAGAGAGAGAGAGCGACAGGGTTAGACGATGAAAGATAGAAGACGAGCGGATATCGAGCTTTCGAATGTTCAAGAATTGTTTGAAATAGACGATATAATAATGAATGATCGATAATTAATACACAATTCGATAATATAAATAAATAAATGTATATTAAACATTTTTTTTAAACTTGACCGGACATAAACGTATGGATAAAGTGTATCATAACTCTATAAAATGTCGATAAAAAATAAAATAGCGAGAGAGAGAGAGAGAGAGAGAAAGAGAGAGAGAGAGAGAGAGAGAGAAAGAGAGAGAGAGAGAGAGAGAGAGAGAGAGAGAGAGAAAGAGAGTGAGGGAGAAAGGAGAACATTCGTTCATGTAAGCGCAAATGCGATTATATATAGTTAAAACTATTTGGTCGTAATTGCTTAAAGTATTTCTTATAATTGATTAGATTAATAGTTTAGCGAACTGGGTTGTGTGTAACGTTGCGTTTAAAACTTGGTCCGATTTCGATGGGAGCAATTAACTTTCTTGGTGAATTAGAATAATGCATATATAATGACATGATATAAGTCCTATTACTTTGTTATTCGATTAAAAGAGATTATATATATATATATATATGTATGTATGTATGTATATGTATATACGTCTGTGTTTTTAGTTTCCCTACATCGTTGCGTTTAGTTCGTGAACGACGACGGACGGGAGTAAGAAAGCATGGATGAGGTTCGTTCACCTTTTGCCACCACTCTCGGCATCGTCGCCTCGTAAATCGTTCCGTAAAATTGATAAGCCGTTATTTAAATGGACGTTGTACGAAGAGAACGATATATAGATAGATAGAATTTCGTTCGAGTTCGATCGATCTTTTCGCCCGTGTTTGGTTTAATATCTTTAAAATTTATCTCTACTAATAGGTATTTTTTACGTTCGATTAAATCGATTGATCCTTTAGGTTTGTCTTTCTTTTTCTTTTTTTTTTTCCTTTTTTTCTTTTTTCTTTTTCTTTTTTTTTTTTCTTTTATCTTTTCTTTTTTTAGCACGTCGTACGATCCATCGTAGGATACATATTATGGATTAAAAATGTAAAAGTAATAGCTTCTTTTTTTTTTCCCCCTATCTTCAAATAAAACTCCACTCAAGAAAGTTTGATATTCATTTAACTTTTCGTTTTAAAAGCACAATTATATTATTTTATTACTTCCCGTATATGTCAATAAATATATTTGTTTTTCCATTTCTATTGATTCTGAATTTTTTCTTTTCTTTTCTTTCTTTTTTTTTTCTTTTCTCTTTTTTTTTCTTTTTTTTTTTTTTTGAATGAAAGGTCTTCTCTTTCGTATTCTCTGATTCGTTATCCATATGAATCACGGTGGTTAATCACAGGGTTAATATCATTTAATACCAATTATAATGTCTTCGTTGAATATGCATTTCACGCAATATATATATATATATATGTATATATATATATATGTATATAATAATAATAACGGGAGCATGTAAATGAAGTGACCGAATTTTTAAAATGCAAAGCGTAGGTAATGAAAAGTCAACATCATTAGGTAGACACGTAAGTTTATCGCACTTTTACTTTCTCCCTCCCACATCTTTTATTGTTTTAATATTTTTTCTTTTTTATTTTTTTTCGTTTCATGAATATGAACGGAAACATTAAAATAAGTAGGTTTAACTTGTTTTTGTGATCATTATCGAAGTATCAGAATGACAATTTATTTTTACGAGACGATGGTACGTGTAATTTTATAAGAGAATATAACGAGTTTAATTATTTAATATTCTTTAATGTCTTTTAGTGTCTTTTAATAATGATAATGATAATGATGGAAAATAAAATAAATCAATATTATGTTATCCTATGTGAAACTATTGCATAGTTCGTGATAATACCGTAATACTGATTTATCAAAAAGAAAAAAGAAAAGATGAAATATATATATATATATATTTATTTATTTATTTATTTTGTTTTGTTTATTTATATGTCATATTCATTAATATCCAATAAATTTGAATATTCAAAGATTTCGCTTACCATTAAAAACATTGTGTTTTTCAATAAAAATTTAAATGGATACGTTTCAAAAGGTCTGTTTCCTTTTAAATGAAATAATTATTCGACTGTTAAATCGATAACATTTTCTTTTGGATAAATGAATCATTTTAATTTCAATGAAGTGATTAAAAATAACTAATCACGCAGTCAGTATGATACTTATATTTTCTACATACCTATATTTTATATAATACATATGTATTATATACATACGATACATATATATTTATACGTACTTTTAAGTGGTATTATGATGAAAGATTGAAAAAGAAAAAGAAAAAGAAAGAAAGTACGAAAACAAAAAAGAAATAACAATGAATTTTATAAACAATACTTTTTTTAAACACATATACTGTTTTTAACATAAATACTTTTTATAAACAATACTTTACAATTTTATAAACAATAAATTTTATAAATATTAAAAAAAAGAAAATAATCATTTTGTTCGGTTCTAAAATCATAACAAGTATCAGGTTATAATTTTGAATAACGTTAAAATAATTGGCTAAAGTAAAATGGTAAAAAAAAAAAAAAGAAGAAAAAAGAAAAAGAAAGAATATCTAAACATAAAGAATAACTGAAACAATGAATCAAGAGATCGTAGAAAAAATAAATAAGTAAATAAGCAAACAAGCAAGCAAGCAAGTAAATAAGTAACTAAGTTGACGACAAAACGATCGAAGTGAAACAGGTGTGTTGATCTCTGGATCGTTTTGCCGGGATGTAGATCGCCATAACATAATAATAATACAAACACATCGATCTCATCGTGTTGAACATTTGTCTGTTAACTACGCAACCGCGTGTGTCACGTGCATGCGCAAATCTTTGATATTGCATATGAAAGTATATGCACTTTATAGTATATGTATATACGTATATATGCCGATACTATACAACGAGCTCGTACTACGCCTAATCTTTGTCCGGTTTCTCTTTTGAAGAGGGAGAGAGAAAGAAAGAAAGAAAGAAAGAAAGAAAGAGAGAGAGAATAGGAAGAAAGAAAGAAAGAAAAAAAAATGGAAGATTTAACGCGCATGCGATAGGAAGATCAAAGGAAGGAGAAAAGGAATAAAAAATACAAAATAAGAAGAAGGAAAAAGGAAATGAAAAATAAAAAAGAAAAGAATAAAAGTCGATTGTGTCGAACAGCTGCGAGTTGTTTCGCCGAGGCTAATAAGTTTTATCGATCGTTAGTATATTATTACGCAATGGCCCAGGATATATCTGACAAGATCCATCGCTATTGGTTGATTTTTCTGTTTCTTTTTTTTTTTCTTTCTTTCTTCTTTTTTTTCTTCTTTTCTTTTTTTTTTTATTTTTATCTCCTTCTTTCCTCTCTACATCCTAATGATAAGGATGATGAATATGATGATGATGGTGATGATTATGATGATGATTAAGTGACGACTATGACAACGACAACGACAACGACTACTACAATGACGACGACGACGACGATGATGATGATGATGATGATGATAATGATGATCGTAGTAGTGTTAGTAGTTGTCATTGGGAAACAAAGAGATTCGTAACTTGAAATGCGTACTACGCAGTTGACGCATTTTTAATCGCACGATCGTAGTCACCGCGTACGCAGCGTTATCGTTATCGCTTGTTTCTCGCAATAATTAGGTGTAATTATTATTATTAACATCGAGAACTCCAATACGGTGATCACGATTCGATGAGATTCAAATAGTAAAATAAAGGGGAAAGTTAATCTATTTTCTTTTCATATTATTTTTATAGATAGCTACATACATAATATGTAATATGTATATATATATATATATATATATATAAATATATGAGGATGTATTATTATTAATTTTTTAATAATAATAATAATAATTCATGCGTAATTATGTATCCTATTATACATATATCATTATTAACTTTGACATTAATTAATTAAGTTATTATATATAATAAATTTATAGATAAAATAAATAATAATATTATAATAAATAATATTATCACAGCAAAACCAATTCTATATAAATTCGTAGTTATTTATCCTATTGTATATATATATATACATATATATATATATATATCTTATTATTAAGTCTAACATTAATTAGCTTAGTTATCATGCATTTATGAAAATCAATAAATAATATAAACAAACATAAGGATATTAAAGTATATTCCGTATAAAATCGTATCTATATATCTTATTTTACTCATATTATTAACTCTAACGTTAATTAGCTAATTTATCATAAATTCATGAAAATTAATAGATAAAATAAATAAATAATTATTAAAACACACATATTTTACATAAATCCATAGTTATATATCCTACTGTATTATTATGCAATTGTACATCCTATGAAGCTATGTAACCCATGTATCTATAAATCCTATATAGCTAAGTATCCTATATTATTATTAATTCTAAAAATAATTAATTAAGTTATTGTATATCTATAAAAATTAATAAATAAAATAAATAAACGTAACATTATTAAAATACACTTATTCTATATAATAAACATGACGATATTAAAATAACCTATTCCGTATAAATTCGTATCTATATATCTTATTGTACGTGTATTATTAACTCTAACATTAATTAGCTAATTTATCATAAATTTATGAAAATTAATAGATAAAATAAATAAATTAATAAATGTAACATTATTAAAATACACATATTTTACATAAATCCATAGTTACACATCTTTTTGTACTATTATGCAACTGTATATCCTATGAAGCTATATATCCCATATATCCCATATATCTATATATCCTATAGTAGCTAAGTATCCTATATTATTATTAACTCTAAAGATAATTAATTAAGTTATTATATATTTATGAAAATTAATAAATAAAATAAATAAACGTAACATTATTAAAATACACTTATCCTTATAATATACTTATATGTTATATCTATATAACTATAAAAAAAAAAAAAAAAAAAAAAGAAAGAAAATAATATACCTATTAATTACTATTAATACTAATATATACGTATATATTAATAACAATAATAATAATAATAATAATAATAATAATAATAATAATGATAACAATAACAATAACTAATAATAATAATAATAATAATAATATGGCATATAAAAGATCTCCCCTGATAGATATTAATTTGATATTTGATTATTATGCCTTATGTTAACACAATTTTTATATATTAAATCTTTGAAATTAATTTAATAAATTTCTTTTTGTTTTTTCTTCATTCTCTCTTTCTCTTTCTCTCTCTCTCTATCTATCTCTCTCTCTCTGTCTTTCCTTTACTCTCATTCGTCAGTTCGTTATACACGTGTGCAATGTCGCTGCACTTGGGGCAAAGTGCGAGGCGCAATTACGCGGTGTACCGTCGCCTTTATCGTACTTCGTGAATCATACTTGATCGTTATTCTCTCTTCTTCTTATTCTTCTTCATCTTTTTTCTTTTTCTTTTCCCTCTCTCTCTCTCTCTCTCTCTCTCTCGCAAATGCACGTGTTATACAGGTTATTAGAACTCTCAAAGTCTTTCTTTCTCTCGTAACGATAAGATAATGTAAGTGTCTTACGATGACTAAAAAGGAAAGAAACGAAAGAAGAAGACAGAAGGGAGAGAGAGGACAAAAATGAAGAGAGAGAGAGAGAGAGAGAGAGAGAAGAGGAAGGAAGAAGGAGGAATGGGGAGGAGATAGCTAAGTAAGTAGGTAGGTAGGTAGGTAGGTAGGTAGCTGTGTAAAAGAGAAGAGTAAAGGAGATTAATACGTCATGCGACCACCTTGCGTTATAATTTTACCGGTTTAGTCATTCGGTGCCATTGACAGATAAACGATAAACGTTGCTTCGAAAATTATAGTGACGCGAGAACTCACGAACGTGAGTTATTCGGGGTGGTAGTGGTACAGATAGTAGTAGTAGTGATACTGCTAATGTTGGTGGTGGGAGTAGGAGAAAACCGAGTAATAATCGCGTGTATGCTAGAGCACGTGCGCGCAGATTCACTCTCTTTATTCCGTTCTCTCTCTCTCTCTCAATCTCTTTCTCTTTCTCTCTTTCTCTCTCTCTCTCTCAATCTCTTTCTCTTTCTCTCTTTCTCTCTCTCTCTCTCATAGTAACGTACATAGATTGAAGGATAACGTCATCTTTGGATTCTATCTCGGGGATAAAGACGAGAAGGAATCAAAGTATCTCTTCCTTTTATTTTCTTCTCCCTTCTCGCAAAAGCAATTTTAATTAAATTGCTTCTTTGTGTTGAATAAAAAGAAAAAAAAAAAGCAAAAAAAAAGGCAAAAGAAAAAAGAAAAGCAACAAACGTTAAATAAAATTCGCGCACGAGAGAGAGAGAGAGAGAGAGAGAGAGAGAAAAAGAGAGATAGATTATACTCTGGTTATCGTTAGTTATAAGCTTTCAACTCAATTGTTATTAAAAAAGAAATGCGTATATTATCTCAATCGAACGAACATATGCTTTTCTCTCTCAAGGTCGCGTCACGCCATTTTAAAAGATTATTACTATCGTTGATACTGATAAATAGATACACACACACACACATGCACACACACATACACACATACACATACACATATACATATGTATATATTATTCTATAGATAATTGAATTAAATAGATCGCATCGTATACGTAACGTCTAACATTTGAGTAGACTTTACATATAATTACATATGTATGTTGAATTACACGATGTTTTATTTATATTATAATTTAAATGATATATCAATATCGTCGTACGATGATTCGTCATCAAAGAATTCGGTTTGAAATTAATGACGATTAATTTCATTTCATTTAATTCGATTTCTTCGGTAAGCAAATTGAGGACGTGTCGAGGAGACGTCGTATACCTAATCGTTTATAAATAAGGTTATCGCGAAATATATATCTATATCTATATATATATATATATAAAAGAAGAATATATATCGTTTCTGAGAACATTCTATTATCGAATATTTTACGAACTGTATCTCCATCTCTCTCTCTCTCTCCCCCCTTTTCGTTCTAACTAATACTCACACAACTCGTGAGTTTTATATCGCGAATCAGTAATATGGTCGCTTTTAACATAAGGGCAATGATCGATCGATCGTTCGTTAAAATATTAGTTTCGTCTATATGTGTGGATGTATGAGAGAAAAAGAGAGAGAAAGAGAACGAGAATGAGATAGACAGAGAGAGAGAGAGAGAGAGAGAGAGAGAGAGAGAGAGAGAGAGAGAGAAAGAGAGAAAGAGAGATAGGAAGAGAGAAAGTTTTAAATTGTGCTCGATGAAATCTTGCGACACCTATGTGACAAGAAGAATTCGTTATTATAGTAAGATTATTACGAATCGTAATTATATAAACGTAATTAATGACGTTTCCGATTTCGTGGTTCTCGTCAGATATTTACGTCAAATGGGACTTTGAAGTATTTGAACGATTATTACGATCTTAAAAAATCACGAGATTTATTGTATATATATATATAAGTGTACGTAGTACACTTATAAGTAAGTATATATATATATATAATATAAGTGTACGTAGGTACTTATGTATGTAGATGTATGTGTACTTATGCGTTATCCGTACACCACGTACTTTTAGTTTATTATCAACTTATTCCTATTAATAGTCTGCCGAATGAAAATATTTATCTTAAAATAGTACTTTTGGCTAAGACTCTGAGTTCCATTAATTGTATTCGTGTACCTTTCAGTTTGTTGAGTGACATTGAGCGAGAGATGCACGCCCTAACTGACTTATCATCATTAACAACTCTCTGCAACGCGATATAATTTTGAAGTGACACATTTATGTATATATAGATATATATATATATATTTATATTTATATACACGTGTCTACATATTTAAAATTTATGTGTATATATATATATATATGTGTGTGTGTGTGTGCGTACACGCATTCATATATTTAAAAATTTTCTTTCATTTTATCGCGCGACACGAACTTAATTGCCACTTTATATCCACAAAGATTAATATTCTTTCTTTTTTTCTCTTTTTTCTCGTTTCTTTTTCTTTTTTTTTTCTTTTTTTTAACATACAATTTATAATTATTGTTAGTAGATATAAAATAATTATCACGTACGAAAAGCCTTTCTCATTAACTTTCCTTACAACGTCGATGTAACTTCGAAGTCGTACATTTAGATACGCATATGTATTTATGTGTATATGTATATACGTATGCGTATATATATATATATATTTTAAATTTTCTTTCATTTTATCGCACGACACGAACTTAATTGCCATTTCATATCCCAAGTTTTTAATGTCTTTTCTTCTTTTTATTTTTCTTCCTTTTTTTCTTTCTTTTTTTTCCTTTTTTCTTTTTTTTAATGTCTAAGTTATTAATTATTGTTAGCAGTTATAATAAGATTATCACGTACGAAGAATTTTCTTATTAATCTTCTGTAACGTCATGTAACTTTGAAGTCATACATTTAGATATATAAACATACATATGTGCGCATATGTATATGTATATGTATATATATATATATATATATATA
>NC_140823.1:872500-875000 GCF_050613455.1 Vespa mandarinia
CCTTTTAATTTCTTCTCTTAAATTTCTTTATTATTTATATAGTTCATGTAGTTTATTATTTTTGCGATATTTAATATAAGTCATTGTTATTTCACGTAATAATAATTGTATCTGAATTATTATTATTATTGTTGTTATTATTATTATTATTATTATTATTGTTATTGTTATTATTATAATACAATATAAAATTTGTCTTTTCTTTTTTAATTTGTGATCATTGAATTTTTATAATATATAATATTCAATATGCGCTTATTATTTAATGTATTTACTTATAAATACACACACACAAATATATATAAATATATATATATATATAAATATATATATATATATAAATATATATATATTTATAATTTATAATTTAATTTAATTAAAAACTAATAAATTTATTTAAATGATTAGTATATAAGTTTTATATCACGCAAAGGATCAATGAGAAATTTTTAATATTTTGTTTTGCTGTCTTTATTAATTATAAATTTCTAACATTAATACCATAGTAAAACATATGCATATATATATATATATATATATATATATATATATATAGTATCTATATGTACTTATTACTTTAAGTAATAATAATTATATTTAAATTATTGTTACGTAATTAAAATAAGCGGTTAACCAAAAAGATTAAATATTATAAATTTACTATTTATACTATATATACATACACATAAATATATCTTTCTAATTTATTTTTGGTATTTTTTACAGACATATACATACATACATACATATATATATATATATATATCTATAGCACATTAACACGGACTCCGGTATTTTCCAGAATCGAGTATAGACGAAGTCATACGTGTGTATATATATATATATATATAAACAAACATACATATATATGTACATCGATCTAATATCCTTCTAGCGAAAGGCGAATGTTACATACAATATGTATATTCGTACAAATAGATATTTACATAGATTCTACGTAATAACCGTGTCGAAGAAGACATGGAACAACTATATTTCTATTTATACATCTGTCTATGTATGTACGCATGTACGTACCTATCGACCTATCTATTCATGTATGTACATATGTATGTATGTCGAATATAATTATCTTTTTCATGGTTTTCGAACGATGACATTCCGATACAACGAACAATCTTAATGCTTCGACAAACAATTTTTGCTTTTTAATTTATCAAGGATGATTTCATATCTTTCTCGGAGATGATCTCAGAAGGTCGACGATCTTTTTCTTATACTAATGGCAATTATTCTCGATCGAAGAACAATGGAGATCGAAAGAATCCGATACACTATCGATATTCTCCTTCTAACACACATATATATATATATATATATACACACATACACACACACATTATAATACATTTATGTACATACCCAAAACACACGAGTGTTAAAAAATTAATCGAATAAATCAAGGAATCGCGAATACCAAATCAAAACATTAATTTCATTGTCGTATAAGATTATAAAAATGATTTAATCAATAAAGTTATTAAAAAGACGTTTACTTCGTTTAAATAATATTGACGATAGTCACGTCATATCAAAGATTACAAAGTTTTATAAGTGCGATCATTTTGCAATAGATAACGCTCGTTAAAAGACAAACACAAACACAAACACAAACACACACACACACATACACATACACATACACACGAAACGTAGCGCATAAATAAATATAATAATTATACTAGTCAGGATCAGGGTTAATAAAAATTAATATATTAATTTTTTATTTTCTATCGTCCGATTGATTATAAATGACATTATCGAAAAAATCTCTCACCCTCCATGCCCATTATTACCCCTAACATAGAAAATTTTATATGTACATTTTCGGAGGAAATAATATTATAAAATGAACGAGGATATTCGACCATTGATTTTTTTTTTATTTTTTATTTATTTATTTTTTTTTTTTTTGAATAAAGAAGACCGAACTTTTTTCGATCGAATAGAACGAACAAATTTTTTCGAAATTAGACGCTCGAAAAATTCTCATAGCTTTAAACTCGAATTAACGCGTGAGTATTCACGACTTTATATTAATTTTACAATAATTTTTCTTTTTTTTTTGTTTTTTATATATATATATCTTTCGATGCTACGAACGAATTATTGTACTTTTATTATTTTCGAATTAACACGATCGCGAAAGTAGTTTATATCGCAGATCATCAAAGACGTATGGCAAACGCGCGAAAGCCGTGATATCTTCATTTTATTTTATTTCTAACCTTGTATTTTTTTTTATTATATTTTATTTCTCGTTTTCTTCTTCATATTCCTTTAATAATCCTTGTTCGAAGAGATAAATAAAAATGATCTCGTCATCAAACGAATTTCATTTTTTCATTTCGACGAATATCATTTTCTTTTGGCTTCTTTCTTTCTTCCTTTTTTCTTTGTTTTTTTTTTCTTTTTTTAACATTGAACACACCCCACTTTCACCGTCTCTCTCTTTTTTCTGATTTTCTGAAAAATGATG
>NC_140823.1:880000-902500 GCF_050613455.1 Vespa mandarinia
GCTACTCTTTGCGGTTTATCGTGCCTTGTCACCGCACCGTAATTTCTATATACTTTAGACTTGCCCGTTGTACCCTTCATTCGTCATCATCATCATCATCATCATCATCATCATCATCATCATCATCATCATTATCATCATCATTATCATCATCATTATCATCATCATAGTCATCATTGTCGTCGTCGTTGTCGTCGTCGTCGTTGTCGTCGTCGTCGTATTCTCATTATAATCATTGCCGATTTCAAGACACTGTATATGTATAAGCTGATTGGTTAATTATCAGAAACCGATAAACTCTCGTATAAATTTCCTTCCCTTCCTCCATTCCTACCTCCCGCCCCCTCCCTCCCTCCCTCCCTCCCTCCCCCACCGTTCTCGTATGAAAACTCTCGTTAGTAATAAAAAAAAAAGAAAAAAAATGAAAAAAGAAAAAGAAGAGGGAAAATCGCGTCGCACGTATAATTGATTTATCGTTCTTAGTTCTAAGCAAGATAACACACGGACATAGAAGAGTCCGCGATAAGAGGGAATAAAAAAAGAAGATATATACGTACATATATATGTATATATATATATATATATATATCTTTTTTTTAGAGAGAGAGAGAGAGAGAGAGAGAGAGAGAGAGACGGATTGATCGAAGGAAGATCTTTCGGTAGTGTCAGTATTTTTGCAAGCTTTAACCCTAAGAGACGTTCTCGTTAGGTCTACATCGGACGACGAGCGTGTCGAGTGTCAGGGTAGAGAAACGCGATTGTAAACTTTACGACGTTTACCATGCACTACGAGGGATATACTTGGGAGGAAAAAGAATAACTATTTTTCTCGATTCTTATCTCTCTCGAACTTGTCGTCTACGTTCTCGAGAATGGATTATCTTGTAAAAGAAAGACCGCCTACGCTGATATACATATGTATATATATATGTATGTATATATACATATACACTTCGCGGAACATTGCTGCGAAATACGCTGTGATTCGATGTAAGGGGAAAAAAAAAGAAGAGTAAAAAAAAAAAAGAAAAAAGAAAAAAAAAAAAGAAAGAAAAAAAAAAGAGTAAATAAAAGAAACGAAACTTGTTCAAGCTATATCTCTTTATTATGTTCAACTCTACAAGTGGCCTTCCACTCGAAGGCGACGATCGACGTTCGGCAGAGCGTTCAATCTTGAAAAGCACGTTCTAACGTTCTATTGCTCGAAACTCTCTTCTTCTTCTTTTTCTTCTTCTTCTTCTTTTTCTCCTCCTTCTCCTTCTTCTTCTTCTTCCTCTTCTTCTTTTATTTTCTTTTTTCGTCCTCCTCTTCTCCTTCCTCTTTTTCCTTTATCTCTATTTTCTCACCAAGATGTTTCCCTAATCGTTCTAGTTTGCTTCGAACTTGATCATATATCGAGTTTGAGGAAAGATATATCGTACCTATAGAATAGTAGAACTTACTTCTGGTTCTCGACTAAGGTGTCTCTTGGCACCTTACTCGCGAGCGCCCCTCTTTATAAGGACCACTCGAGTTGTCTTGTCGCGTCGTCGTCTTTGAAATACCTTATACGACGATACATAGATCGAAGAGGGACGGTACCATACCGGTAAGCATCAGCTACGGTAAAAGTACTTTTGCTTAACCACCTTCTTCGGTGTATATGGTCGACGACGACGACGACGACGACGACGACGACGACTAGTACTCTCTATCTATCTCTATCTCTCTTTTACACATACACATATCTATACATTCTCTATTTTTTTTCTTTCTTTCTTTTCATTCCTTCCTTCCTTCCTTCCTTCCTTCCTTCTTTCTCTTTCTGTCACGGGTGCAAAGAGATCCAGCTGCTTCTTTGCACGGTGGCGCTTGCCAACTACTATCTCCCCCCTTGGATCGGTGAGTACGTGCTCGGAGTTAGCTCGTTTGCAACCGCATTCTTTTTTATCCTCACTGTTGCTTCCTTCCTTTCCCTTCGAAACGATGAACGTCGTTTTCGTCTTCTCTTCTTCGTTCTCTTCGTTGTGTCGTTTTCGTTTTCGTTGTCTTCGTTGTCTTCGTTGTCTTCGTTGGAGGACGTTCTTTCGTTTTTTTAACTCGACGTAAACAATCGAGAATGGGCAAAG
Organism: Vespa mandarinia; assembly: GCF_050613455.1. NCBI lineage: Eukaryota > Metazoa > Arthropoda > Insecta > Hymenoptera > Vespidae > Vespa > Vespa mandarinia. The sequence continues at coordinate 882,109 of NC_140823.1, forward strand.
AAAAAAAGAATATATATATATATATATGTGTGAGAGTGTGTGTGTGTGTGTGCGTGTGTGTGTATGTATGTGTATATGTATATATATATATATATAGTTCTGTTCATTCTAGTCAATGTAGAGAAAGAACTCAACTGATTACAGATTCAGATGCAACCGTCGACTTTGAATTTCCATTGATTCGCCATTATACGCGTTCGCGAAAGTGTAGATTTTTCAGGGTCGAATGACGCTTCGGAATATAACGGCCGTTACTTTCGAATAATCGCGAAGGTTACGATGATCGTAATTTTAAATGAGTTTTCGATCGGTATCTATACGATCTAGCCTATCTTACTTTGACATTTGGAATTAAACTGTATTCTCGTGCTTATGTTTGCGTTTGTTCTTAGTGAAGTTTTTTCTTTTCTTCTCTTTTTTTTTTTTTTTTTTTTTTCTTTTTATCTTGAAACCCTTATCGTTTATTAATTTTTCTTTTTCTTTTTTTTTGTTTGCTTGTAAACGATATAGTCATTTGTTCAATTAAAAAAAAAAAAAAAACAAAAAAATATTTATATATCTTGCGTAAATATACTGGTTTGAAAGTGTGTGATTAGTATAAGTGTGTGTGTATGTGTGTGTGTATATATATATAATGATAATAATAATAAAACGAAAGAAAAAGTTAAAATACAAGTATCATATAATTCAATCGTAAGAAAATAAAATAATCGATTTATCGAGATGTTTAACATAATATTTTTGTAGAAAAGAACAAATGTTTTTATTATTTTTTTTCTTTTTTTCTTTTTTTTTTTTTTAAATCGAGATTAAAAAATTATAATCGATCATTACGAACAATAACAGATCTTTCGTATTTATTATTTATAGCGTAAACATATGACGTAAGAATCGAATACGAATCGATCCCTAGAGAAACGCAATATTATTAGAACGTATATTATTATTCGATAATTGATCGAGATAGTCGAGTAAAATATTATATATTTTTCGATAAAAAAAAAACTTATCCGTCCATCCATCTATCTATCTATCATTTTTCTATTAAATTAATAATTTTATTATTTATTATTATTAATTATATTTTATTAATTATATTTATAATTCAATTGAACGAACAAATAACTGCAAGATAGATTTGATATTATAGATTTGATCTCATTCAATATATGTATATATGTTATATATATATATATATATATATATATATATATATATTATATTATATATTCTATATATATCATATTATATATCCTATATGAGCCGTTTATTTTGAAAGTGGCCTAAGTCCATTTATCTTCAAATCGAGATATTTAAGGGTTTGCGTTTCAGTGAATTTAAAAATATACGTATAGGATACTAATGAGTCATACTACTTAAGTGTATCTAAGGGTGTTAAATTTATAGTTCCTATTAAAATAGTGGCAATTATTAAATGAATAATATGCGTGTTCTTATCAAGAATGGAGTTAGGCCACTTTCAAAATTAACAATCAGATTCATTATAAAATTTGAAGGTGCTCAAGTCCATTCAACATAATTTAAGATGCTTCAAATTGAAAAAAATAATACTCAATTTATTTTACATATCTTTAAAACACTTCGAAAACACAATTTATGCGATTCAAAACATTTTTTAACAACATAACGTACAAAATTACAAACATAAATTTATTACAAAACAATTTACTACTCATCTAGATTTTGTGTGTGTGAAAGGGATTTGAAGAAATTATGATGTTCCGGTGGTATATATCGTAATAGGTCAATTATGTCCTTGAATTTTGCTATTGTAATTCGTCTGATATTTTTATACAGTGGTCTCAATACGATATTTTCGAACTTTCTTGGTCTACCCTGACGTGGTAATAAATTCAGGACTTTAAAATTTTCATTTTCATTCATTGATGTCTTATTGAAATAAGATCTATGATTTCCACATTATTTTCCAAAGTTTGGACAATTTTTAATCACATTAAAGCTACTTTAATGTTTCTATTTTGCCCGGCGCACATGTCACTGTAAGCTATAATGTGTCTTTTTATAATGTGTTTTTTTTTTTTTTTTTAAGACGAATATTGTTCTATAATTCTGTTTCTTTTTCGATTTTTTTTTTAAATCATTAGTTACTATTTCTTATAAGTATAAATGGAGTTAGGCCACTTTCAAACTAAACGGCTCATATTTTTTTATGTGTGTGTGTGTGTATATGTGTATTGTAATTAAAAGCAAATGTTATATAGATTTATGGGATTAGAAATGGAGTGCGCGTATGTGTTAGTGTTAACGTTTATACCAAAATACAGGACGGAATGGGGGATCTCGAATATCTATCGATGTCTCTGTCGTTTCTTGAATCTTCGCTACCTTGGCTCACCTTACATGCATACTTTTTCTCTCTTTCTTACACACGCACATATAGATCCACGTATGTACACACGCACGCACGTACGCACGGACGTATGCACGCACGCACATACACACAATCACGTTTTTTCCTCTCGTTGGAGCATATTTAGCATCGATTATGAGTCGACGATAGACCTACCAGATTGTACCTTACCTTTACCTCTCCCTTTCTCTCTCCCTCTTCCTCTCTCATTCTCTCCTTGACGTTGTTCAGCAGAGAGGGCAAGAGGAGATTCCAAAAGGAGTACGAGACACCGGGTGTGTGCGAGGAAAGAGGGAGGGAAGAAAATAGAAGAAGGGAGCACACAAGCACGGTTTCGAGTTACTCGCACGGTGGGCCCCAAACGTGAGGCCCCACTGTGAGGGCACAACGTGAGGGCAGACCTGCCAAAATCGCTTCGATATACCTCTCTCTCTCTCTCTCTCTCTCTCTCTCTCTCTCTCTCTCTCTCTCTCTCTCTCTCTCTCTCTCTCTTTTTTTTTCTCTATTTTTTTCTCTCTTGTTTTCGCTTACGGACCCTTCGTACCTGACCCCTCCTGATCCACCAGAGTCCTTTCTCGCCCGTTGAAAAGGTCTCGATTCGGTTGACCATTCTCTTTCTCTCTCTCTCTCTCTCTCTCTCTCTCTCTCTCTCTCTCTCTCTCTCTTTCTTTCTCTCTCTCTCTCTCTCTCTCTCTCTTTCTCTTTTCCTTTTTCCTTTTTTTTTCTTGGCTCCTGTCGATCGACAGATAATTATTTCGACCTTTCTCGTCTTCAAAGTATTTCTTGTTAATGCTGTAATTCTTAGTGATATGTGTATACATGTATATGTGTGTGTATGTATGGTTAGGTGGATGTGTGGGAGGAAGAGAGAGAGAGAGATAGAGAGAGAGAGAGAGAAAATATATATTGCTTTTCCAATAGGAATGATAAAAAATGAATCAAATCGTGTTAATAATAATAAGACGAATTTAATTTGAAAAAAATCTATTAATATATCCGATCTAATTATCAATTCGTTAAAATAAAATTCCTAATGGATATGGAAATGATTAAAATAAGATGGAAGGATTTTAAATGATAGGAAAACATTTTTATTATCTTTATTAATATTGTATTGATTGTAAATTTGTTAATTTAGATCGTAACGATCGTAACATCGTTAATTTCATTACGATTTATTCATTATCTATAATAAGATATTGAGTAATTCGAATCAGTTCGATAACGTATTAACGATAAGTTCCAAAATTTTAATAAAAATTAATCATAAATCCATAAATAAATGTTCGAATATTCAATGATATATTTGTTTGCTTCGAATTGATAAGAACGATCGACAGCCCAGACCAAGTTTCACGATCATGGATCTCCAACCCTTCTGTTTTTCTTTTCTTTTCTTTTCTTTTTTTTTTTTCTCTTAACAACGTCGTCGTTAAGTGCCGTACTTCGAGGCATGTTTTATATTATTCTTTATCGTTTCTTTTTTATATTTTTACCTTTTTTTATTTCTCTCTCTCTCTCGTTTTCTTTCTTCATTGCTCTCCACCCAACTCCCAACCTACTCCACCTCCATCTTTCTTCCTCCTCGTTGGTTACCCTTAAAAACTTAGTAATCGCCCTAACCAAAGTTGTAAGCGTACGGAGTTGTTAACGTTCTAGGGATTGTATGTATTTATGTATGTACGTACATAAGTTTGTATATATATATATATATATGTATATATATATATATATATATATATATATATATATATATGTACGTACGAATGAGAGAGAGGGAGGAAGAGGGAGAGATTGCAAACGGTCAGAAAAGAATCTTCGAGTGGGGAAATCAAAGGCCCTTGAGCCCCAATTTCCTTTCCTTTTGACACGAAACTACCGTGCCCCCCACCCGCCCTTCCCCCCGATGTTACTACTACTACTATTACACTACTACATACATACATACATACGTACATACATACATACATACATAAATATATACATATATGTATATATTGTATATAATACGTTACGTAGAGGGTCGCTCACACATACGGATATACATAGAGGACACGTACAAGTTTATATACAACCAACAAATTCCCTTTTCTCGAAGAGCCAGAACGAACTCAACGGGATTTAATTAATCGGATTCGTTGCGTCCCGACGCTCTTTCATCCTTCGACCTTTAAACGACATACATATATGTAGGTACCTACCTATCTACTACATTACATACATATGTACGTCGCAATTAGATCGTTCCGAAGGACATGAAAAGCTCTTGCAAGCTCGTTGCCTGGAGCACTTACGAGTAACGGTCGAAAGGGGAAAATTACTTGTATTTATTCTCTCTCTTTCTCTCTCTCTCTCTCTCTCTCTCTCTTTCTCTTTTTCTTTCTCTCTCTCTCTTTCTTTGTTTTATATTTTATATTTTATTTTGTATTTTTTTTTTTTTTTATTTATTTTCTTTTCCTATAATTTGAGTCAATTTCGATGTTGATAATTAAACGTTATCAGTGATGACATATACATAAATGATTAACCGTTTGAGTCTCAGACGGTATAATTGAAAAAACACTATTGAAGAATCCCAAACAGCGTAACCGCGCTTTTCCTATATATATTTGAAAATACCTAAGCAGCACGATAGCTCTTGTTTAATTTTATATTGAGAAATACCAAACAGCGCGATAGCGCCTATTGTATGAGGTAAGGAACGTGATTTTCGTATTTTTTTCATCGCTTTGAAAAATTTGACAATCCGCACCGTCAGTTGTCCACAATGCTCAAAATATGCTAGGTTTTCTCAACATAAAATCTGAACAGCGCGATCGCGCTGCTTGGGACTCAAAAGTATAATTGAATGATTATGCGTATTTCCTTTCTTTCTTATATTCTTTCTTATTTTTTTTTTTTTTTTTTTTTTTACGATGCGTTTACATAGGAAAATAATAAAATTCGATACTCTCGATATAAATGATACTTCGCAAAAATATTAAGCTGCCTATAGTGCATACGAATTGATAGATTAACTTTGTTACGACAAAAATAATAATAATTATTATTATTAATTATTAATTATATATCATCGTATTTGTAGTTTTTAAATTACATATAATTGTAATTATAGTTATTAAATGATGCAAACGCATGACCCGTATGCGACTTAAAATATTCTAGATTTTTATTTTCTTTAATATTTATTATGGTTATATATTATTGATCGTTCAATATTACTATATCGAGTATGATCGTTCACAGAATAATATCATTTTATAGATTATAATAATTTTCGATTATGTCATATACACCACCGTGGTATATATACCGAGGTATATCGTTCGTAATTTTAATTCAGAACACATTATTAATATGAATTAAATTCATTAGATTACATGAGCTGTCCCAAAATCGAACACGCAAAGGATTAAATAAAACGTTAATATTCTCTCTCAGGAATATATATATATATATATATATATATATATATATATATATATGTATGTATGTGGTATATGTAAATATAAATATTAAAATTCTTTCACGTTATTTTAAGAATTTCATGAATTAATATAACACTATACGTAGACATATTTGATCGAAAAAAAATTATCTTATTGGCAGGATGGTAATATGATATTTATTGTTTATGAATAAAGAAGTTGATTCATTATATCGATTATCGATTCGATCGGTTTCGAGTCGAATCCTTTGAAAATAACCATTTCTATTTTCTTTTAACAGATCCCTTGCGTTTTTAAAAACCAATACCTCTGTTAGCTGCTCTTTATATATAGGTATATATATATATATATTTTTTTTTTTTTTTTTTTTTTTATATTTATTTGATGTAGTCGATGACGTAGCGTGGAACGTCACGCGGATCAAAGCATGGTAAACAATTTTTGCCAATTCTTGCCGTTCGCAACGAATGTATTAATTAACGAGTTAGAGAACGAATGCAACCCAGACGCGAATGCGTTTCGTCCGGTCTGCAGTTATAACCACTACTAGGCAATATCCAAAAATAATGTAGCCGCAAGGTGGACAGTCTTCCCTCGTTTTCGACATCTCGATTATTTCAGTTCGCTGAGCAAAAAAGAAAAAAAAAAAAAGAAAAGAAAAAAAAGCAAGAAAAGAAAACGAGAAAAAAGAAAAAAAAAAAGAAAAAAAGAAAAAAAAAGAAAGAAGAAAAAACAAGTAAACAGAAAAAACAGCGAAAAAGTAGAGAGGAGAAAAAGAGACAGAGACAGAAACAGAGATAAAGATGAAGATATATATATATATATATATATATATATATATATATATATATATATATATGTATATATAAAGAAAGAGAGAGATAGATAGACAGACAGGAAGGTTATGCACGGTTTGCGTCTCTCCATAAAGTTTTGCCGTCGTTCGTCGCGGCGGAACGATGTATTTCCCTGAGGACATATGCACTGTGAGCCCGTATAGTATGTACAACACCGTCTAGACCGAGAACGTTATGGGTTCAAAATTTCAAAAGCAGAAATCTACCACTCAATTGCACGACAGATAGAGAAAAAGATGAAAAGAGAGAGAGAGAGAGAGAGAGAGAGAGAGAGAGAGAGAGAGAGAGAGAGAGAGAGAGAGAGAGAGAGAGAGGAGGAAGGAGAGAGGAGGGAAAAGGAGAGATATAGAAATAATAAATTAATAAAAGTAATGATAAATTTATTTATATAATGATATTTGATTATGTATTTCTGACAAGATTTATTCAGATTTTTTCTTATGCAGTTACGAGATTTAGAAAGTATCTTAAGTCTCGTTACCGAATGAAGAATTATTTAGTATATATTAATATTAAATGTTGCTTCTAACGGATATATATATATATATTTTTTTTTTTTTATAAATAAGAAAAAATGTTATATTAATATTAATATAAAAATAAATCTTATTAATATAAAAATAAATTTTATATTAATAAGAATTAGCTTTAACCATTTTTTTTCTGTTTTTACAAAATGGATTTGTTCCACTTTCACAATCAACTATATGTATATATATATGTGTGTGTGTGTATAATGAGTTATTGGTAATTACGAATAATTATCGTGGGATAATGATTTGTCGTTTGATTAATATTGAAAAGGATAATAAAAATATGATGATTTCAATGATTGTCGTTTAAGATCTTCAGTTTGCATTTTGAACGAACCATTTGGCATACGAGAATAAAATATATAAATAGATAGAGAGAGAGAGAGAGAGAGAGAGAGAGAGAGAGAGAGAGAGAAAGAGAGAAAAAGAAGATTGCAAAAATCATCATGATCATGTTCTCCCAAAGAAATTTCCTATAATTTCCGTGATCGGAAAGACGGAAACGATGATTCGATCGATGACTCTCTTTCGAGGACCGATTCTGCTGACTATTCGAACGGTCGCTAAAACTCGCGTGGGATTCTCAGTCTTGGTTCTACCTCGGCCGAGGAGGGTTATTCAAGATATCACGACGACGACGACCGGTTTTTCGGTTCGAGTTATTTACAGGTACGAGAAGAAATAAAGAGAGAGTTATCGAGATTCACTTAATTTGAAAAAGAAAAATTGCATAAGATAAAAATGTCTCTTCCATACGTTTCTCTAGTGGTATTAAAATAAAAAGAAACAAAAGAAAAAGAAAAAAAAAAAGAATATAAGAAAAAGAAGAAAATTTTGCCCGAATATATAAATCAGAACGGTGGTAATAAATTAACTTCAATACTTAACTACAAACATAAAATTATAATTAATCGTAAAACCTTTAACATACCCGTACGAGTTTTCAATCTACAAGAATGAATATATAAAACTGACGAATTTTTTTTCTTTCCTTTTATTTAGCTTTTTTTCTTCTTTTTTTTTTTTCTTTTTTTTTTCTTTTTGATTTTTCTTTTTCTTTCCCTTCGTATTCAAATGTATTTCAATGAAATAATGAATTAAAATATAAAATATTATTTTCCCGATATATCCTATATGAGTTTTAAATAACATATGCAATGTGTATATATATAATATATACATGTATATATGTATACATATATATATATATATATATATATATATATATATATATGTATATATCGTAGTTGTAAGATAAAGTTATAAATTCGTATATAATATTAGTTTCGAAATCGTAATAATCGATATAATATTGTTGACATTAAGTTTTGTTTTTCTTCTTGAAAGGATATAAAATGGCGGCGGATATGCTCTAGTGACAAATACAAGACTCTTTATATTCAGTCGGTAATATAATTAGGTCCGACGTAGTTCTTGGAAGGTCGGTCTATCGAAAAGAGACGGGTCCGTGGAATCGGGCTCCGCGGATACAACCACACCATTTCTATCTTCCTCTCTCTCTCTCTCTCTCTCTCTCTCTCTCTCTCTCTCTCTCTCTCTCTCTCTCTCTCTCTCTCTCTCTCACTTTATCTTTTTCTGTTTCTGCCGGAGGTTAAAGTTGGACAAAAAATTTGCCTTATTCGTCGGGCCCGCCCATCCGTCCATCGGTCCGTCCGTTCATCCGTCGGTCCGTCTATCCATCTATCCGTTCATCCGTCCGTATCCAGCCGCAACGTAACAGGATTCGAACGAGAAAGAGAGAGAGAGAGAGAGAGAGAGAGAGAGAGAGAGAGAGAGAGAGAGAGGTAGAGAGAGAAAGAGAGAGAAAGAGAAAGAGATAGAAAGCGGAAAAGAGAAAGAGAAAAAGAGAGAGAGAGAGAGAGAGAGTGAGAGAGAAAGAGATACATAGACTTTGACTCTCGATCCTTAAACGAACGGGATAATCAGGATATACTCGTAATAAAAGCGCTTTTAACTTCTCTGTCGTGGATCGGCGCTTTATATAGCTATAAAATGAAATAACGACTCAGCGCTAATTCCCTGTCTGTTCTCTTACCGACGCGTGATTTATAAAACGGGTTACATCGTCGACAGATTACTCGTCCTACTTCCCTTACCCCCTCCCCTCCCTATCCCTACCATTAGTCCTATCCCTATTCCTAGCCCTAGCTCTAACCCTAACTCTATTCCATCCAATTTTATCCCATCCCATCTAACCCCATTCCACTATACCCCACCCTATCTCACCCCATCCCACCTAACCCCATTCCATCCTACCTCATCCTATCCCACCTCACGCCACCCACCATCACTACTACTGGTACTACAATCATCTATCTATCTTTCTACTTCTATTTATTTTCTTTTCACATACACAACGTTTTTCATGAAATTATATTTTACGACGACGTTGCGTGCCATTTTTATCGCTGCCGGATTTAGAGACTCCTCTGAAGCTTGAGATTCGCTTTTTTTTTTTTTTTTTTTTTTTTAATGCTGCTGAAAACAAACAAACAAAAAGAGCAAGGTGAAGAAAAGGAGAAGAAAAAGAAGAAAAAAGTTGGTTTACCAATCAGGCAAAACGTTTCGTTCTTTTTTTTTTGTTTTCTTTTTTCGTTTTTCTTTTTTTTGTTTTTAATCGTTTCGTTTCCCTCGTTTGTTTCGTTCTGTTTTTTTTTTGTTTTCTTTTTGTTTTTTTTTTATTTCTCCTCGTCGTCAGAGCGTTGCGTACTTTTTCTTTTTGTTTCATTCCTTTTTTTTTTCTACGTTTTTTCTTTTCTTTTTTTTTTTTTCTTTTTTTTTCTTCAGAGATCGAGCCTATCGGTCGGTCGGTCGGTACCGCTGAAGATATATTTTATTCTTTTGATTTTTATCCTCTTCATACGGATATATATATATATATATTTTTTTTTTTTTTTTATTGTAAACGCGTGATAGGTTTGTTATTCGAAATTGTTAATGATGGATAAGAAAATCACGATGTGTTCTTGATACTCCGAGTGTTACGTAACTGAATTAAGCCCCAAGAGTATCCTGTTCACTCGAAGCTTAGAAAAGCAGAGATGGGATGCGTGCGGAACGTTAATCTTGATAATTTCCAAGTGCCGATTCGTGTACACACATACACAGATAGACGTATATGTGTAGGTATCTCTATTGAACGAATAATGCGTAGGCGAATCGACGAGAGAATCGAAAGCTAAGTACACACACACACACACACACACACACACACACACACACACATATATATATATATAGGCATGTCGTATAAGTGAGATAGAGAGAAAAATAGAGACAAAGAGAAAGAGAGATAGAGAGAATGATATTGCGACGATAGATATCGATCATCATCCAGTTCGTAAGAAAATCTATTTCGAAAAACAAGTGCCCGTTGTATTAATCGAAACAGAATCCGTCGAAATAATAACCCCATTGATTATATTGAAAGTAATCTTTTAAGAAAACGCTTAGAAAATTTGTTTATTTATTCAACGGCACGTTCATTCATTTCTTTTATTCTCCATTTAATAAAGTTGAAATATTTTATGATAAACAGTTTACATTATCTTATAATGAATACTTGTGTACAATGTGTGAATGTTTATTTTAAAGGTTAACGAAAAATTTTTCAAAGACTTCGTCGTACTTTCAGATCTATCTAATCTTTTGTCAAAAGATGAAAAACAAGAGAGAGAAAGAGAGAGAGAGAAAGAGAAAGAGAGAGAGAGAGAGAGAGAGAGAGTGAGAGAGAAAAAGAGAAGAAAAAGAATAAGAGGGAGTGAAAATAGTCGAAGCGTATCTTTATTCAAGGTCCTCTTAAGAGGCGAAAGAAAAACACAACAATGTTATAACGACAACGTCAACGATAACGTCGACGAAGATGGACGAGAGTCAGTTCGAACCAGACTAATTCCAGACTCGTTTCTTTCTTTAATTCCTTTCGACGAATAAGAAGAATCGTAGTAGTAGTAGTATAAGTAGTAGTAGTAGCAGTAGTAGTAGTAGTAGTAGTCGTAGTCGTAGTAGTCGTCATAGTCGTCGTCGTCAGTGGTGAGATGAAGGTGTAGAAATAAGAGGGATAATACTCTCGTTCTCATCCTGATCCCTGAATCCTTAGGCATAAGGCAAACCGCAGAAAAAGTCGCTCATTACGAAAAGTATAATCCTCTCTGCTGCCGAAGGATAAAACGACTACGGATTCTCATTGTCAGCGAGAACCGAGAGTAAGGTACGACGTATATACTACCTATCTACCTACCTAACTAAGGATGGAACTCCTCGTTGCTTTCGAATCTCTCGAAGGAACGAATTTCGAAAGCCCCATTCTTTTCTACGAGAACGATGAGGAGGAAAATAAAAGGTGGAGGAGAACGAGAAGTAGAAGGAGGAGAAGGAGAAGGTGAAGGAGGAGGAGGAGGAGGAGGAGAGAATGACTACGACAACACTTGAGGTTGGATCCGCGAGGCTCAACCGATCGTCGTGACTCATTCTGTTTCTCGGGCGAACTTCATATAAATTCATCTTGTCCGTTCTCGTCCCCCCCCCCTACCCCCCTATCCCCTCCCGTCCCACTCCACCGCCCTTCATTTTTCCCCACCAGTACTTTCTTTCTCATTTCCCCGTACGCCACGATTTCCGTTTCGTGTAATTTCGTCGACGACGATACTGAGAAACGTTATTATCGGTCAAACTCATAATTACGACACCTTCGTTTGACGAAGTTAACCTAAGAAATCGCTTTTGTTGTTACTGTTGTTGTTGTTGTTGTTGTTATTATTATTATTATTATTATTATAATTATTATTATTATTATTATTATTATTATTGTTAATGTAACCATAATTGTTACTGATTACTGATTATTGTTACTGTTGCTCTCGTTGGTTTCTCTTGTTCTCGGTGCAAGTATGCACCGAATGAGAATGGTCGTGGAAGAAGGGAAGGCATCGAGAGAACTCGGCCGAGCGGCCAATTAAGGCGTGTTGCGGCAAAAACCAACGGACGTCGTGTTTGCACAGGTCATTGGCTATAACGAGAAACGAGTATCAAGTCCGTGTTAAATAATTATATATATCATGGCTGGTATCGTAGATCGTAAAACCTTCCTTCTCCCTCACCCCTCTCTCTCCCCCCTTTCTCTTTTACCTTCTTCCTTCTCTCTCTCTCTCCCTCCCTCTCTCTCTCCCTCTCTTTCTTTCTCTCTCTCTCTCTCTCTCTCTCTCTCTCTCTCTCTCTCTCTCTCTTTTTCTCTATTCGTGCATTTATTTTATATTTTTCATGATTACAGATTGAAAATAAGAGGAACGATTTATTTTATAATACAATTTGGAAACATTTTGAAATCTACGAACTGATGCAAGTTTCTCTCATTCTTTTATTCCCTCTCTATCTTTCTCTCTCTCTTTCTTTCTTTCTCTCTTTCTCTCTCTCTCTCTCTCTTTTATCTTTTTCATAATTTCAAATCGAAAACGATGACGAAAATTAAGAGGATTGATTTATTTTATAATAAATTTGAAAACTATCTGGAATCTATGAACCGATGCAAGTTTCATTCTTTTATTCCCTCTCTTTCTCTCTCTCTCTCTCTCTCTCTTTCTTTTATCTTTTTCATAATTTCAGATCGAAAGCGATGACGAAAATTAAGAGGAATGATTTATTTTATAATAAATTTGAAAACTATCTGGAATCTATGAACCGATGCAAGTTCTCTCTCTCTCTCTTTTTTCCTTCTCTCTCTCTCTCTTTCTTTATCTTTCTTTTATCTTTTCTTGTGCTTTCAGATTGAGAACGATGACGAAAGTGAAGAGAAATAATTTATTTCAAAATGAATTTGGAAACTTTTTTGGAACGAACCGATGCAAGTTCCTTTCTCTCTCTCTCTATCTCTCTTTCTCTCTCTCTCTCTCTCTCTCTCTCTCTCTCTCTCTTTTTCTTTTATCTTTCTCACGCTTATAAATCGAATGTAGAGAAACGATTAATTATCGGAACGAATTTGGAAACCTTTAGGAATCCATAAACCGATGCAAGTTTCTTCTTCTTTTTTTTCTTCTTTATTCTTTTTTCTTTTTCTGTTTTTTTTTCTTTTTTTTTTTCTTTTTTCTTTTTTTGTTCTAAAAGGAGTTCGTACGAATATATCGGACGGTCGAGAATCCTCGTAATAGTTTAGAACGAAAGAGAACGATTCCTCGATTCCGACGGCAAGGCAATGCCGATGGAATTTTCGTTGGATCATCCTACACGATCGTAAATGTCGTAAATAGTTGCCGATGACTGGTTTTCTCAAATAGTTCGTCTCGTCGTGTTTTAATCTTTATCTATGAACAACATCGGAATTTTCGAAGACGCAAAGAGCCGTAACGATCGATAAACGGTTATAAGCCTTTAGGTATAGATATTAGAATTAGTTGAACACGGTCGATCGAGTCAAACGGGAGGAGAGCCTTTCGCTACCGAGAATCGATCTTTCTTCTCGATCCTCGTCCTACGAAGGATCGACCGGTTAGAATTATGGAAACCTTACTATCTCTTCCAAATCTTTTTTCTCTCTCTCTCTTTCTCTCTCTCTCTCTCTCCCTCTTTCATCCTTTTTCTCTTTATCTTTTCTTTTTCTCTCTTTTTTTTTGTTTTATTTCTTTTTCTTTTTTACGGTTAAGTCCTTACGAAGAAGTTATAAACTTTCTAAAAAAGATGATGACGATAATGATGATGATGATGATGATGATGATGATGATGATAATGGTAGTATTGTTATTGTCGTTAAGTATATAATTTTTTAAATAAAAATATATATATATATATAAGATTTATAATTACGACGAGTAAGGATATTTAAAGTTTTTTTCCCTTTGTACATATCATTTGAAGTTACGTGAAACAATTACTTCCCGTATTCTTTCGTATCTTTAATTACACGAAATAATTTAAATAATTGAGATAATTCAATCGCGTAGATTTTTAAAAAATAAACGTCTCGAACTTCTCACCCTCTTATAAAATATATACTAATATCAAATATAGTAATATTAAAAATTAGATATATTTACTAATATTAAATAACGATTTAATCGTTTAAATATCGTAAAATATTTTTTCATTTATAAATTTAATTTTAATTAATTTATTTATTATTACCTTTATTCATTTCGACTTTAACAATCAGAAATAGAACACAACGAAGCGTAACGTAACGGTAACATGATGTTGGTTGTTTCGGACGAAGGAGGTCGAAATTTTGTTAAAAAAAAAAACAAAAAAAAAAAAGCAAAAAACAAAACAGAAAAGAAAAAAAACCCTCTTCATAACGTTAACACACATATTCAAGGACACCAGAAATAATCTCGGTTTCTCTTTTCTCTACGCTTGTGAGCCCTTGATAGCCTTCTGAAAAATGAACGAAAAAGAAGCTATCTACTTCAGAATGGGCCATGTGCGCGCTACGTAAAAAGGTTCTCTTATTTTCGGATATACGCACTCGAGTAGAATTCCATGGCGATTCCTCGATCCCGGGGGCATCCAATTCCAGAAAAAAAGTTTCAATCTAGTGGCACCGAAACGTCCACGTTTCCTCTCCTATGCGTTACCTACGTATTCTCCCTGAGGAATCTTACGGAATCGAAGGAGAAGTTGGAGGAGAGCTTGAGAGAGGTTAGGTGAAATTGGGAGAGGTTGGGAGAGGTTGGGAGAGATTGAGGGAGGAGAGGTGGAAGAGGAGGAGGAAAACCAGGAGGAAGAGCAGGAGGAGAAGGAGGAGGAGGAAGAGAAGGAGGTGGAGGAGGAGGCATTGCTTGATTCTTCCCAACTACAAGAAGATAAAGAAGAAGAAGAAGAAGAAGAAGAAGAAGGACGAAGAGGAAAAAGAAGAGAAAGAGGTGGAAGAGGAGGAAGAAGGGAAGCAGAAGTCGGCTGGCTGACACGAGCTAAGAATCTAAGCCAATGTTACGCTCGAGTGGACAATATTTTCTTCCCCTTAGTTTCGAAAAGCAAGGGCATAGCACTGAGAAGGTACGATGTGGGACATACTACGGGGAAGAAGGGATATTATTCGCGTTGGAAGTGAAACTCGATGGGAGAGAACCCTTCTCTTTCTTTCTTGAAGCGAAGCGAAGGGCGATCCTTCTATTTTTTTTCTTTTTTTTTTTTTTACGGAGGAAAAATCGAATAAACGTTCGATTTTTTTTCTCTTTCATTTTTTCTGTTTCTTATTTTTCTTTTTTTTATTTTTTATTCGATTATCTCAAATGTATTTAATCCTTTGTATTATAAGATACGGAAGGGGGGAATAGGGGTGGGAAGGGAAAGGTAGGGGAAAGAATCTTCGCTGCTATAATAAGCCATCTTTATCTTTTCTCTCTCTTTCTCTCTCTCTCTCTCTCTCTCTCTCTCTCTCTCTCTCTCTCTCTCTTTATAGAAATCTTAATTCAAATCTAATAAGAAAGATCAGTTTTATTGAAAGATTGCTTTCATAAATTATATATAAATGTAAATTAAATAAATATTAATAATATTTATTAATAAATATTCATTAGCTAATATCTCAATACACGTGGGATGGATATTAGAAATAAATAAAAAAAAAAAAAAAAAGAGAGAGAAAAAAAAGAAGAAAGAAGAAGAAAAAAAAATAATCGTCGAATTAAAATCAATTATAGAAATGAATAAATTTAGAAAAGGGATTTAATTGGTAATCACAAAAGGCAAAATTAATTGCATCAATTAAGATAAAATTATATTTATTCTCTTCACTGTTTTTCTTTTTTTTCTTTTCTTTTTTTTTTCTTTCTTTTATCTTTTTTTTTCGTATGCCAATTGACGTAACACAAACGTTGAAGTTGTTTTAACGTCGTTATAAAAAGGAAACGAAAAAAAGAAAAGAAACGAAAAGAAAAGAAGACAAAGAGAGAGAGAGAGAGAGAGAGAGAGAGAGAGAGAGACAGATAGAGAGACAGATAGAGAGAGAGAGAGAGAAAGAGAGAGAAAAAGAAAATAAAAGTCGAACGAGCAAATGGCGTTTTTTACGAGGCATCGCATCACCATAACGGTTCTCTTCTCGCTCCGTTGGATCTTCGTTTGGCGAATGTCGCGTGATTCGAGCTTGCATCCGCTTAAATGCACTTCCTGTCGCGGCGCGAAATTCGAATCCGAAATAGTGCTTGGTAAAACACGGTTCGATTCCGTCGATCGTAAACGTTCGGTAAAATGTTTTTCTTTGATGTAGAGGATAGTTTTCCTCCCGGAAGTTTTATCGTACGAACAAAGGGATCGATCGATCGAATGATCCAACGAACGAACGAACGAACGAACGAACGAATGAACGAACGAACCAAGGAACTTTTTGTTAGTTTTAAAAGTAGCTCACGATAAATTGACGAACCATTAAACTTCAAGAATTTAAAGATTTTCATTTGAAAGAACCAATATCGTTCGCGATAGTACGCGATATGTACAAATTATGCTTTTAAGAAGTATTTCCAGTTCGAAGTGTCCTTGGACATTTTCATGCGTTTATCTTATCGGGACGAATAAACGTAAGTACTTATGTCCGCTTTTAAATGCGTCGCGAAGTAGTCGATACTCATAGAGAGGACAAGAGATTGGAAGATAGAGAGAGGGTGTATGTATGTATGTATGTACGTGTGTGTCTGTGTGTGTGTGTGTGTATGAGAGAGAGAGAGAGAGAGAGAGAGAGAGAGAGAGAGAGAGAGAGAGAGAGAGAGATGCATTTTCAGAAAGGACAACAACTACATTAGATTCAAGCCTTTGGAAGAAACCAGTTTCCGTATTTGTTATCGTACGATCGCGTGCGAGTCTCACTCGGCGTTTTAACGTCATGCTTCGTTAATGTTCCAACAAAAGCATCGGGCATGCGTTCGCGCGAAAATGATACTTGCCGTGTTATTTGTTCGACGATTGACATCTTCAATGTCGACAGATATCGATCCATGTTCTGTCACTTCGAATAAATCAATTAGTAATATCGAATGTTAGTAATAATAATAATTGAGAGAAAAAGTAAAAGAACAGTAAATAAAAAAAAAAGAATTATTTTATTTGTTCGCTCGTTTATTTATTTATTTATTTTTATTATTTTTTATTTATTTATTTATTTATTTTTATTATTTTTTATTTATTTATTTATTTATTTTTATTATTTTTTATTTATTTATTTATTTTTATTATTTTTTATTTATTTATTTATTTATTTTTCTTTTATTGTTTCGTTAAGCTCGTACATAATAATGGAGAAAAGGATTACAATTATACAATATTAATGTTTGAAAACTAAAATTAGAAAAAAAAAAAAGTAGCAAAGAACAAAAACTCTAAAAAGAAAAAAAGAAAACATGTGCGTTAGTACGATTTTTCTCCTATTATAAATTATAATAGGAATATAGAGAGAGATAACCTATGTCAAACTTGATACATATATTTAATTTTATAATTAATAAATTCTTAGGAAGGATGATAAAATAAATAACAATATTAATTTGATAGCCAAACGATAGAATAGACGTTAGAGAGTAATTGTGTATAATAATTGATAAAACAATAAAAATAGTGAATAGCCTGTTAAACGTGATAACCTCGGCAAAGAGAGATACAGAGAAACATATACAGAGAGAGAGAAGGAGAGAAGGAGAGAGAGAGAGGGAGAGAGAGAGAGAGAGAGAGAGAAGGAGAAAGAGAGAGAGAGAGAGAGAAGAAAATCGATTGGATTTTCGATAAAAGAGTGAACCCGATTGAGCTCGGTGTGTACTTACCCATCCATCCAAGAGTTCGTATGTCCTGGCGGATCATTGCCGATGGCAAGACGGCCTTTTTCTCTCCTCTTCTTCTAATCACCGATCCCTACGTTCTCCGATCAACGATGGCCACGCGATCCTGTTAAGCCAACCAGCGAGCCAGCGAACGAACGAACGAACGAACGAACGAACGAACGAGCGAGCTAGCGTCGGCGGCGGCGTTCCATGTTAAATAGCGATCTCTTTCTAGACGGCTTTGGCGAACTTCGAAGGATCACTTCCGGAATAATTTCAATCGTGAGAACGTGTCGCCCGAGCTAAGAGAACCAACATCAGCAGAAGCAAAACCGAGCTTGATATATGTATGTACGTTCGTTGTGGATACCCACGTATTAGAATTTAATGCCTTAGAGCGATCTCAACGTTGCTCCTATTAACGGAACCCCATGCGACTCGATTTATCGTGGCACGTCACGACAGGGAAGAAGACGACGAAGACGACGAAGACGACGACGACGACGACGACGACGACGACGACGAGAAAGACGTCTACGAGAGATTCGTCTCTCTCTCTCTCTCTCTCTCTCTCTCTCTCTCTCTTTCTTTCTCTCTCTCTCACACACTCTTTGAAGAAGGTTCAAAACTAAATCACATGTCGTCCATGTCGCGACGTCTCTTCTTCTTCTTCTTCTTATTTTTATTTTTATTTTTATTTTTATTTCTATTTTTATTTTTATTTTTCTTTTTCTTTTTATTTTTATTCTTTTTACGTCACTCTCCTTGCTTCTTCCTAGACTTTTTTTTTTTTTTCTTTTTCATATAACTACTTTTTACTTCAACTTTAGAGTTTTAGAATTTCTTAACGATGGATACCATATTAGAATGCTCCATTTACATGTATATAATACGAGATAGATATACATATGTTGAATGCACGTTTTACCTTTCTAACGTTTGGCCAGTACTCTGATTTATCGATCGATTTCGTAGGATCATTTGATGGTAAAGGAGGAGGAAGGGATAAAAGAAGGAGGAGGAGTATAGGAAGAAAAACGAGAGATTTATTTGGTAAGGACGTAAACTATATCGTCGTATATCTTCGTGTATGATACTTTTTAAGGCCCGTTTAAAAGGTTTCTCATTCGAGAACGAGCTTCTGCTTTCTCACGGTGATGGAAGAGAACGATGGATAACGATAGCACGTTTTATTCCAGTCCTTTCGTCTGTGGTTACATTAAACTCTTGCTCTGGGACATATATAATTGATTCGTTATTTGCTTTAAATATAATAATATATAATATATAATAGTATATAATAAATAATAATAATAATAATAATAATAATAATAATAATAATAATAATAATAATAATAATAATAATACATAAATATAATATATAATATATAATAATAATCATAATGATAATACATAAATATAATATATAATAATAATAATAATAATAATAATAATAATAATAATAATAATAATACATAAATATAATATATAATATATAATAATAATCATAATGATAATACATAAATATAATATATAATAATAATAATAATTATAATAATAATGAAGATGATGATGGCGATGACGATGACGATGATGATTAGTATTATCAATATTATTATTATTATTATTATTATTATTATTATTATTATTATTATTATTATTATTATTATTATTATTATTATTTTTCTTTTTTTTTTTTTTATTATTACTAGATGAATATGAAAAAGAAAAGAATTCTTTATTCTAAATATTGAAAGGATAATAAATATAAATATAAGCGTATAGAGATTTCTGTTAAGTGAAGATTTTTTTTTCAAGGGATTTAAAATATAAATATGAGATCGAAATGATTTTTTATTATTTCTCTTTTGTCGAGAGGAGACGAAGAGAAAAGAAAAAAAAAAGAAAAAAAAAAAGAAAAAAAAAAAAAAAAAGAAAAAAAAATTCTTTCGCAACCTAGAAGGTTAGTTCGTACTTATTATATATCGATAGTTTCGTCAACTCGTCGGGACGAGTTCTCATCGTCCCGTTTTATCCCTCGGATCTGTTTTTCAGTCTGCGCATCCCCTTTAACTAATATATTTGGAGCCTGGGGCCCGCCATTGTAATACCCACCGAATACACAATAATCCCAGGCCGCTGCCTCTCTTGGTTCGTCTCTCCCTTTACTCCCGACCTTCTCTCTCTCTCTCTCTCTCTCTCTCTCTCTCTCTCTCTCTCGTTCTCGCCCTCGTTAGTTTTCCCTCCGTCGAAGCGTCTCTCTCTCTCTCTCTCTCTCTCTCTCTCGTTTTTTTTTCTTTCTCTTTCGGTAGAAGCAGTGGCAGCATCAACAACGCCGCCACGCAAGAGCAAGCTGAAGTCAGCTTTTTAATCACAGAGTAAACGCGACTGTTCTCCCCTTTCT
>NC_140823.1:912500-917500 GCF_050613455.1 Vespa mandarinia
AGGGTTTGCGTTTCAATGAATTTAAAAATATACTGTATGGGATACTAATGAGTCATACTACTTAAGTGTATCTAAGAGTGTTAAATTTATAGTTCCTATTAAAATAGTGGTAATTATTAAGTGAATAATATGCGTTTTCTTATCAAGAATGGAGTTAGGCCTCTTTCGAAATTAACAATCAGATTCATTATAAAATTTGAAGGTGCCCAAGTCCATTCAACATAATTTAAGATGCTTCAAATTGAAAAAAATAATACTCAATTTATTTTACATATCTTTAAAACACTTCGAAAACACAATTTATGCGATTCAAAACATTTTTTAACTACATAACGTACAAAATTACAAACATAAATTTATTACAAAACAATTTACTATTCATCTAGATTTTGTGTGTGTGAAAGGGATTTGAAGAAATCATGATGTTCCGGTGGTATATATCGTAATAGGTCAATTATGTCCTTGAATTTTGCTGTTGTAATTCGTCTGATATTTTTATACAGTGGTCTCAATACGATATTTTCGAACTTTCTTGGTCTACCCTGACGTGGTAATAAATTCAGGACTTTAAAATTTTCATTTTCATTCATTGTTGTCTTATAGAAATAAGATCTATGATTTCCACATTATTTTCCAAAGTTTGGACAATTTTTAATCACATTACATGTCACTGTAAGCTATAATGTGTCTTTCTATAATGTGTTTTTTTTTTTTTTTTTTTTTTAAGACGAATATTGTTCTATAATTGTTTCTTTTTCGATTTTTTTTTAAATCATTAGTTACTATTTCTTATAAGTATAAATGGAGTTAGGCCACTCTCAAACTACACGGTTCAATTATTGAACTAACTTTGAAAACTTATGTGTCAAGAATTATCGTATTTGCTTGGAATATAAGCAACCTGAAATGCTTTACCGATAAATAAGATAAAGTTGTACATGTAATTATAGCAACCGGAGAAAATTGACAAATGGAGTTAGGCCACTTTCAAAATAAACGGCTCAGTAATAAACCGGAAAGTAATGTCGTTTTTGCGCATGTCGATATTTGATTATGATTAAAAATAAAAACTTGTTAAAAATTTATTCGTTTGAATTTAATTTAAGGAAGCGACATTACTTTCCGGTCCCCCTAATATATATATATATATATATATATATATATATATATAAACAAAAAAAGAAAAAAAGAAAGAGATAAAAGGAAAAGAAGGAAAAGGTGAAACAATGGAAGGAAAAAAAAGGAACGAAGGATGAGAAAAATGGGAAAAGGAAAAACAAAATACAATGCGAACCGTGGGAAGGATTTGGAGAGGGGTAGGAGGGTGGAAATCCGAGAGATAGGGGATGCTTCAAGCCCCGCGAAATACGTACTACATACGCGTGATCAGCCAATGTAACGGACGTGCCTTATCGTTACTCGACACTCTTTCTCTCTCTCTCTCTTTCCTCTCTGTTTCTCTTTGCGTTCAGAATTAAAATGTAGGTACCTAGCAAAACGACCGAAGGGAGAAACCCTCTCTTGGTCCCTCTCGTTATTCGTGGTAACCATACGACTGGTACTCTGGTCAAGCTCCAAACTTTTCTCCCTCTTTCCGTTCTCTTTCTTTTTTTTTTTTTTTATCGCGGTCCCTACCCTTCCCCTCTACTCATACCCCTGCACTCTCCGGTAAAACGTCTATAAAACTCGACGCTTTACAACACCGCGTATCGGCCATTTAAAAGGAGAGAAAGACAGAGAAAGAGAATGATCCTCTTTCTCTCTTTCATACATACACTCATACATACACTCATACACACTCGCACAGATATATATATATATATAGATATATATATATACACACACAGGTATATACGCATAGGAAAAAGAGGGAATTGTGTCGTGAGTGAGTGTGTGGTGTGGGTAGAACGTTCGTTCGCTGCTTTGTGAGATAAATAAAACGGAACGGTAAAAGAGACCATACGAATGCAGGACTCGCAGTTTCCATCGAGTTTTCATTGAACCGAGCCGAGCGACCACCAGGCCTGGCTGCCTGGTTGGTTGGCTGGTTGGCTGGTTACTTGCCTACTACTGAACCACCACCAGTCAGCCAACCAGCCAGTTCAGTCTCTCACCCTCTATCGCTTACTTCTGCTTTCTACGCACTCGATTGCACTCGTATATACATACATACATACATGCATACATACATACATACATACATACATACATACATACATATATACATACATAGATACATACATATATACATACATACATACATACATACATACATATATACATACATACATACATACATACATTCATACATACATACATACGTATGTAAGTATATAAGTTATGTACGTATGTACGTATATAAGTACGTACCTGAATCGCTTTACATAACTACTGTGATACGTAGAGCTAAGGCACGAGCCGAAGGATGAAGGGTGAAGGATAAAGGAGGAACAGGGAAGAGGATCGGGGACGAGGGTTAAGAAAAATCCCGCGCTTTATTCGATTCCATCTTCGCTTCACGTGTACTTCTATGGTTCCGTGAAAATCCGAAAAAGTACGTGCGAATCTTTAAACTGTCTAACCTTTTTTATTGCCCCTTTCCTTCCCTTGACTATTCCTTCTCCATCTCTTTCTACATTTTTGTGCATCACGTTGTATATGTATGTTTCGTACATACATATCGTCAATACGTTTCTTGATCATTATTTCGAATAGGATTAGATTCTTAAAGCAATTTAGGAAACGTCGAAAGAGACAATTTGTCCAGAATTGTTTCTCTATTTTGTAGGTCGGCAAACCCCTCCTTGATTATGAATATCGCTTGTGTAGGGGATGTTGGATACCTACTTACATTAAGGGACACCGAACGAAGGGTCAGGATTAAGGTCGAGATCTCCTATTTGCGTTTGGGTATTGTCATAAATACGTGCTAGTGAATATGTCTTAGAGAAAGAGAAAGAGAGAGAGAGAGAGAGAGAGAGACCATCGAAGGAAAGCAATTTCGAATTAAAGCTCTTCGTTATCTTCCCGAAAATGATATAGACTCGTTGATAATTTGCGAGGGTATCTCTGTTTGCTTTAATATTCTTGACTTTCGCTCTATATATATTATAGCCATTTTCATTTTATATATATGTATATATATATATATATATATATATATATATATGTATATATATACATATTTATTTATTTATTATATATATATATATATATTTTATTATATATACATATAACATATTATATATATATGTATATATATACATTTTTATTTATTTATTATATATATATATATATTTTATTATATATACATATAACATATTATATATATATGTATTTATTATATGTATAATAAAAAATATATATGTCTAATAAATATATATAATGAATAAATAAATGTGTATGTGTGTATATACACACGCACGGATACAAATGTGAAATACATGGTTTTTTTTTTTTTCAGATTCATCGAAATTGCGATGAGCGAAAAAAAAAAGATTTCTTTTTCTGAATTTCAAAAATATACAAAACGCTTTATAAAAAAGAAATGTGTGTGTGTGTGTGTGTGTGTGTGTATAAGTTATTAAAAACACAACTTATTTTTTTTTTTTTAAGAGATACGAGCTTTTTATATTTATTATGAATAAATAAATAAATGAAAAATTAAGGTAACAATATCTTTTCATTTTTCAAATTATAAAGTGAAGGGAATGGTTGTGTGTGATGGTTACAAACACAGAATACGGATAATGTCAATAAAAGGATACACTTTTTTTGTGCTAAGGGCTACAAATAGTTCGTATCTAGATATCTATTATTGACATTAGAAGCTAACGACCATACACATTTTATTCATTGTTTTACGTTCGTTTATTCTTTTTCCTGTTTTTTTCTTTTTTTGTTTTTTAATAAGAACTACCAGTCGAAAAAAATCAAATTTTCTGCATCGGTTTTTTTCTCCCTATCACTTTTTTTTCGCCGCAGTGTAATGAACATAAAAAAAAAATGAATTCCACATTCGTGTATATGATCGTGACAATCTGATTGTTTATGACGTCCTACATTTCTGTTGTTTGAAAAAAAAAAAAATAAAAAGAAAAAAGAAAGAAAAAGAAAAAGAAAAAGAAAAAAAAATAACAGAACTTGTCCAAAAAGTAATTGAAATTATAAATATTTCTGTGTCGTTAAAGATGTTATAAAAATGTTGATACAAATATTGAAAATAACGCTGGAAACGCGTAAAATTTATTTTGTTCAATCTAATAGAAAAAAAAAAAGAAAGAAAGAAAAAAGAAACGGATCGATCTTTTGTCAGATCTTAACAAAGAATCATTCTTAAAGACTTGATTTTCGGTGAAAAACATTGGGACATATTTAAATTTACAAGTTAAAATTATTATACTTATATTTATTATTATTACATATTTTATATATATATATATTATATACATATATATTATTTATTTTATATATATATATATTATATAATATAAATTATTATTATATTATATATTATATATTTATAATATTTATTATAATAATTTAATAATTATATGTAACTTATTATTATTATATGTGCCATATTTATTATAGTCACTATACTTATATATATATATAACTTACTATTATAATACTTACTATACTCATAATTAATATACTTATTTATAACTTACTATTATTAAAGATCTCTGACAATAATTTTATAAATTCTTCAATATCTTTTATTAATCAAATATTCCATATTTCTCGATTTTGATTAATTTTATATACCATTTTATTTATATCAATTTACTTTCTTTTGTGGTTAATATTTTCATCGAAATTCGTTCATTCGTTCGTTCGTTCATTCGTTCGTTCGTTCGTTCGTTCGGTCGTTCGTTCATTTCTCGATCCCCTTTTTCGAACGCATATATTCTTACTTTTGCCGGAGTAGTAGTAAATATCTTATCGCATTGATACTCGCGATTGTTCGGTAAGAAACGAGCCGTTTAGATTCAAAC
>NC_140823.1:922500-932500 GCF_050613455.1 Vespa mandarinia
TTTGGTTAAATCAATTATTCCGATAAATTTATCCAAGCAATCAAGAAAATAACAATGAGTTTATTCGAGATAAAAATAATACAAATTATTTTATCGCCTATAGATATTTAGATATCTGTAATATATAAGAACAACATTGATGGTCAAGTTAAAAAAGAGGAGGGTGGTTATACCTAAAAGAGAAATAAGGATCGATTAACATGGATGGCGTTACCCAAGAGACCGATACACTCCATCTACTCTTGTGATTCAAGATATACTGTGAGGTAGAGAGTGAACGAGAGAGAAACAAAGAGAGAGAGAGAGAGAGAGAGAGAGAGAGAGAAATAGAGAGAGAAAGATAAAGAGAGAGACCGTGACGAGTGGATCGTTTTCTAACCGGTATATACGAGGTAAGGGCTGTGGTAGAAGAGCGAATGAAGAAAAATAGGGGTTGATTCTGGTATCGACGAATTTTCCCCTCTTTTCAGAGATCTCTCGTAGATCGCGAATGTACTTACGTACATACGTACGAACGAACGAACGAACGAACGAACGAATGAAGAGGATGGATATAAGCTTGGAAAGGAGGAAGTAAAAGGGTTCGACTTTCCCTATAGTAGTAGTATATGGTAGGTCGCCTCGAGCGAACCTTTCGACAGGGGTGTATACTCGAATGGGGATCCCTTGTTTTCCTTCGTCGATTATACGTTCTTGTCTGTCTTGTTAGTTTCTCTCTTTTTCTTTCTCTCTCTCTCTCTCTCTCTCTCTCTCTCTCTTTCTTTTTCTCTTTCTCTCCCTATAATAAACTGAACGTACACGTATAAGCAATATATAGAATAGGAATAAAAGTTTCTTCTTTGTCCCTCGTTAAAAACGTATCGCCCGATATTATTATATTCTTTTTTTTTCTCTCTCTCTCTCTCTCTCTCTCTCTCTGTCTCTATCTCTCTCTTTCTTTCTTTCTTTCTTTTTGTTCTCTTTTCCTTCCACAAAATACGAGATTTCGAATTTGAACGATCTTACTCCTCTATTCTCTTCTCTCGTACATTTAACAGGAGATACGGTATTATTAATGAGGTGACGAATAAAACCAAAGGAATTACGTATATAGATAATGCTCGAGTATTAGACAAAGACATATAGGCAGCCAAGCAAAACCCCTTGTCATTGTACGTCACTGGATATGGAAGGTACGTAGATAGGTAGATAGGTAGATAGGTAGGTAGAAGGTAGGTAGGTAGGTAGGTAGTTAGGTAGGTAGGTAGGTAGGTAGGTAGGTAGGTAGGTAGATAGATAGGAAGGAAGGAAGGAAGGAAGGAAGGAAGGAAGGAAGGAAGGAAGGAAGAACGAGTAAGGGTCGAACAGGGATGCCTGGCAACGACGTCAGCGCGCGAAACCTCGAGGGTGTTTTGATTGCAATCCGGGAATTAATTAACGAGCATGAGCTTGGATCTCTAGTCGTCGGAGAAATCCGACGTGACTGCTTTCGGTGGCACGAGCTTAACACAGAGCCGAGCGATTCCTAACGCGCGTGCGGTGGGGAACGACCTGGAGTGGGGTAAGGTGGGCTGGAGTTGAGTTGGGTTGAGTTAGCTTGTCTTGCCTTGGCTTGGGTTGGGGTGAGCTGTTGCGATGGGGTGGGGGGTCTATCCGCGACTCGCGAGAACGCTTTACAGTCTTGGATAATTAATAACGCTTGGGTGTACCAAAAGAGGATAATAACGTATTCTCTCTCTCTCTCTCTCTCTCTCTCTCTCTCTCTCTCTTTCTCTCTCTCTTTCTCTCTCTCTCTCTCAAGAGAGAATTGAAATTTCCGTGAACGTTACAAGAATCATGGGTATTAACGTATAACGTTAATCGATCTCAATGTTAATTTGAAATCATATTAAGGAAAAAAATATTCTTCGATTTTTTTCAAAAGAATATATATACATTCTTTCGATAATTATAGTAACGGAATGATTTGGAGAAATTACGATAGGCTGTTTTTTTTTTTTTTTTTTTTTTTTTCTTTTTTCATTTCTCTTTCCTTCTTTCTTTCTCTTTAGCATATGTACGTATATAAAAAATTGACGATCCCGTTTATATCCTCTAATAGATCCGTCTATGGATCCGTCTAGGTCGAATAAAAGCGGCAACTATAATCGAGTTGTGTGTGCCCGAGGTGCCCGATCTTTGATCGAACGTTTAGCCTATCCTATTCTCGGGCTGACCCATTTAGATAATTATAATCGGTAGGAAGACTCGCGGGATGGTTCAAAGGGAAGATCGATACCGTTGCTCACGAATGATCCGGTTCGTTTTGAAAATAAACTCGATCCTCTTCTCGATCCATCAAATATACCGAGATCGATCGGTTCCTTTCTCTCTGGCGCTTTGCTAGCGAGTAAACAGATGGGCGCGTTCGAGACGTTGCTATTATACAAACGTGGTGAATATATATATTACATATATATCTATAGATATATATATATATCTATGTATGAGTGTGTGTGTGTGTGTGTTAAAATTAGAACTGGATTATTCGAATTTATTCATTATTATTAAATATATATATGTGTGTGTGTGTGTGTGTGTGTGTGTGTGTGTGTGTGTGTATTGTAATAATTAAATTTCTGTACCACAGACATTTTCTGATATATTTTACAGAACAATTTTATATAATTATGTTATATATATATTATATATATTTTATTAATATATATTATGTTATATATATATATATATATATATATGTACGTTTACGTTAAACATTATAATGCGAAATTTGTAATATTATTTATAGATGTTATGTGAATTGTAAGTAGGTGTATAATTTATAATTTGGAAGAAAGGTTTTCATTAAATAAAGAAAGAGTGAGAGAGAGAGAGAGAGAGAAAGAGATAAAGGGATAAAGGAAGAAATATCGAACGTTAAAAACTTGATATCTCCGGATTTACGATTCCTTTATCACTAGGTCTTATATGTACGCACGTACATATGTCGTATTTAATCGTGTCTCTTCAAATAATCCTTGTTCAAGATTGACGTTTCAACGATGAACGAGATAGCTCAGCGTTTAATCGAATTTCTTATGGAATATCAGAGACGTAGGTATATTTTCGTTGCAGAGAGAAAGAGAGAGAAAGAGAGAGAGAGAGAGAGAGAGAGAGAGAGAGAGGGAGAGAGAGGGAGAGGTAAGAGAACGAAAAAAGATCTCTCGGTCTTTTCGTCATTTATCGGACGTTACGTTCGACCGCGCTATAAAACAACGGTGTTAAAGCACCGAATCGTCATTTTTCTGGTCGTAACGACTCCCTTTTTAACGACGGCACGTCGAAATCGTTTCGTAGAAACCGAATCGAGTCGACTTTTGCCGACGTTCGAGTAAGCACGCACGTGGATACAGAGGCACACTGTTCTCCTTTCGAAAAAAGAAGAAGAAGGAAAAAAAGAATAAAAAAAAAAAAAAAAGAAAGGAAAAAAAGTCGTTTCTCACACTCGCAATGTAAAATTCTCAAATATTGGCCTATGCCAGTGACCCTTGGGAACATAGGAAGAAAGATCGAGAGAAATATCCCGAGAGAGAGAGAGAGAGAGAGAGAGAGAGAGAGAGAGAGAGAGAGAGAGAGAGAAAGAAAGAGAGAGAGAGAGAGAGATATGATGGATATATTATTTCCTCGAACAATTTACTTCGATTAGTTCATCGAATTTTTCGTTAGGGATCATCGTTATACATTATTTAATTTTTTTCACTGTATCTGTCCTTCTCTTAATACAATTTTGGATCATTCGATAAATCTTATTATTATTAGTAATAATAGTAATGGTAATGATAGTAATAGTGATAGTGGTTTAGTAGTAGACCATTTACGTAACCATAGAAAATCGTGAAAGAATAACGGTCGAGTAAAGGTCGGGATAATAAAGATGGTAACAGAGATACATCTACGTGACGCGATGCGCGACTTTACAACTTGTTCGCGATAAGGGCTATCTTGTTCGTGAATGGATTCTTTGATAAAAGGACTTACTTTTCATTCGTTTGTGTTGTGGTTCCTACGTAGGTATTTGTATTAAACACCAGTGGTAAACATTCATTTCTCTACTTTGAGAGAGAGAGAGAGAGAGAGAGAGAGAGAGAGAAGGATCATATATATGTAAATATGAAAGTGGGGAACAAATCCATTTTATATTATTGCTAGTTATTTAATGGTTTATATTTGAATGAGTTTAAAAATATTGGCAAACAGTAATAGATTTATTTTTATATTTTTCTTTTTTTTTTGTGATCTTATTTCATGTACATTTTAATATAAAATAATGATTATCCATGTTAAGCGAAGAAAATTATGGTTTTGATATACGACAATAGGAAACTTGTTTCACTTTCAAAAGCAATGATTTGTTGAAAACATTGATTTTCTTTTATTGGAATATAATTATAATAACGAAATATTGAATATTTTATTTATTCACTTATTTACTTTTATTTCATATCTCTTTCGTGTAACTACGATATAAACAAAAAATAAATTTAATTCTATTAGATTGAATTATAGATTTTTTATGTTTAGATGGTACAGATTTTTCAAGTAATCACGATAAATGGGATGGTACATAGGATAATAAATCCATCATATCCGTCGTTATTTAGAATGCATTTGGTTTACTTTTAAAATTAACTCGCAATAAATATTGTTGTCGAAATAAATTATCAATAACGAATTTATATTGACATTAAAATAATATTTATTATGAATTGATTAAAAACATAAATTTTACGTTAAACTGTAATAAGAATTAGCTTTAATTATTTTTTTCTTTTTTTTTTTTTCTTTTCACAAAATGAGCTTACCGCAGCACTTTTAAAATCAACAGCCAACGTAGTTGTACGTGTGCGTATTTATTCATCCAAGGAGACACGAAAGAACGATAAGTTCGAAATATTTTTTAGTTTTGCAATAAATATTTCAAAGAAACGAATTGAATTCGATGATCGGTGGCAGGTTTTCCACTTTGCCGGTTACTTAATGATCGGTAAGCTTTGAAACGAAACGAACGATCCTCGAAATCGTTCGAAGACACAAAGCATTCCTTCTTAGGTTACTTGGAAATTATCCCAAAGAGAATGAAAAAGACAGACAGATAGACAGACAGATGAACAGAGAGAGAGAGAGAGAGAGAGAGAGAGAGAGAGAGAGAGAAAGAGAGAGAGAAAGAGAAAGAGAGAGAGGGGGGGGAGAAATTTTACGGGAATCGTTGAGCGTAAAGTCCGACGTCTGGCTTCAGTAATATTATCGAGATAACGTTCACGCAGCTCTTAAGAAACGTAAAAAGAAGCTGTCAGTTGACTGTGGTAGCACAAAAAGCAACGTTATTTTCCTAGATGCTTGGGAATGAAAAAGAAGAAGAAGAAGAAGAAGGAGAAGGAGAAGGAGAAAGAGAAAGAGAAAAAGAAGAGGAGGAGAAGGAGGTGGAGGAGGAAGTGATGATGGTTGTGGTGGTGATGGTGATCGTGATGGTGGTGATGGTGATGGTGATGGTGATGGTGATGGTGGAGGTTACGATGGTGGTAGATGCCCTCTAGCGGTTAGGCTAATTTCATATATACATGTGTGTAATATGTATATATGTATGTAAGTATGTGTATACATGTGTGTACGTGTACGTGTATGTAGACACTTGCGCATTCGATGACATACGGCGTTCGCGAGAGCAAACGGACGAGGGAGCAGCTAGTATGTACGCGATACGCGTGATTAATCGTGGCTACGATCATTAGCGGCCTATTGGGATACCTTGAATAAGAGGAAGAGAGATGGATATAGTTAGATAGGTATATAGATAGATAGATAGATAGGTAGATAGATAGATGGAGAGAGAGAGAGGGGGGGAGAGAGAGAGAGAGGGAAAATCTTATATGGAATACACGACCGTTTTACTATCCTCTCGCTGACCGACTGGATTAATTACGCGACACCATAAATCAGATTTACTTGTTACATACGAGAGAGAGAGAGAGAGAGAGAGAGAGAGAGAGAGAGAGAGAGAGAGAGAGAGAGAGATATCGAAATTGATACGATTAGAGTATACTTCGTATAGAAGGATCGCTCTCTTATGTACTTCCTTATTTCCGTTTATATCTCTTTCGTTATCATTATTCGTTATCATTATTCGATATTTACGTCATCGACAAATGCGACCTATATTTCATATACGTATGTATATTCTTACATTTTGAAGAAAACGATGGAGAACTTTGCTTAATCTTTTTTCTTATTAAAAATTTATAAACCATCTGTCTATTTATTTATCTATATATGTCTGTAGAAAACGAAAAGAAAATAGGGGGGGGGTAGGCGGGGTATGGGCTTAAGCTTAAATTATATTCTTGAGAAGTCTCTCTCTCTCTCTCTCTACTTAGGTAACGTCGTCGTTCCCTTTTACGAAAAACGACGAGGAGCCGAAACGTTAAAGCCGTCTTTTGATCTTCCCTTTCCCTCCTCCCCCCCTCTTTCCCTCCCTCTCTATCTTTTACACACATACATATATATATATATATACACACACACACATACTCATGCGCATACATACTTCCTGTAGGTATCCTCTCTTCTTATTTCGTTTTACGAAAGGTTACGAACGAAAATAACGAAAATTCCGACGGAGAAGACAAGTTTTATTCGCGTCGCTAATGATAAAACTCTAACCGCCTCTCTTACTCTCTTACCCTCTCCTTCATTCACCCTCATGCCCTCCCCCTCCTCCTCATCACCTCGTTACAGAGCTGAAACGATTTTTTTTCTTTCTTCTTTATCTTCGTTCCTGGATTTTCTCCGTGAGGAGAAAAAAATGGAGAAACTCTATCTCTGTCTCTCTTTCTCCCTTCGTCTCACTCTCTCTCTCTCTTATTCCCTCACCCTCTCTCTCTCTCTCTCTCTCTCTCTCTCTCTCTCTCTCTCTCTTTTTTACTATCTCTGATGTATACATATGCTTATATATATACGTACGAAGATGAAAAATTTGTTTTGGCACGTTTGCGTCGGTGCCAAACCAAGTCGAGTCGAGTCGAGTTTGAGTCGGTAAAAGACGAAGAAGGTACAAACCAAGGCGGGAAACAGCTTATTAAAATCCAGCCGTCGTCGTGTCGGGTCGACCCAACGTTTCGCAATCGACCTCTTTCTGTCTGTCTGTTTCTCAGTCTCTCTCTCTCTCTCTCTCACTCTCTCTCTCTCTCTCTATCTCTCTTTCTCTCTTTCTCTCTTTCTTTCTCCCGTTTCTTTCTCGATAGACCAATAACGGGGCTGATCTGACCTATTAAAATAGAGAAACCTTTCTCTCTTTCTCTCTTTCTCTTTCTCTCTCTCTCTCTCTCTCTCTGTTTCTGTCTCTTTTTCTTCTCTACCTTCCCCACTTCAACCCCGATCGTCCGATCGGCAATTATATTACATAAATAAGCAATAAACTCTTAGGTCGAAATAACAATTAGAATGTTCTCTACCGTTATACGGTCGATTGGTTACATACATACATAAATACATATATAGATATATACATATGTATATATATATACGCGTGAAATAATGCTTACGGTTAAATCGCACCCACGTTGAAGGGTTTACGTAGAAAAAGAAGGTTGTCTGACCTGAAACCTCGAAGGTGAACCACGAAGGTTCCTGTGTAACTCTTCGAATGGATGACTTAAGCGCCATTAGAGCTCTTAAGAGGTTCCAACTCGTCTTATCTTTCCTTCCTTCTGTTCCTTTTCAAGCAATGTCGCGAGAGAGAAACTAAGAGAGAGAGAGAGAGACAGAAACAGACAGATAGACAGAGAGAGAAAGAGAGAGAGAGAGAGAGAGAGAGAGAGGGACATAGTAAGAATGATGTAGTAAGAAAGGAAAAGCTCGTTCGAGTTCTTGTAATAAATGCATGGAAGTGCCATAGTAATCTCTTTCGTAAAACGCATTTACGCTTGTCAACGGATATCGATAAAAAAGAGAGAGAGAGAGGGAGAGAGAAAAAGAGAAAGAGAGAGAGAGAGAGAGAGAAAGAGAAGACGGTAGTGTACAGAGAGTCCAGCAATAATTGAGTCTTAAGTGCTTGAACTGGGTCATAGGTAAGCTTGGTGATATAATGGCTATATATATATATATATATATATATATATATATATATATATATTTATGTATGCATGTACACATATATATGTATGTATTTAGATATGTATGTTTGTTGTATGCATGTAAATATACTATATGTTAGTATACGTGTGGGCGTCGAACTTCCCGCTTCGTTTTGCCGCGTTTTACTCGATTTCACTTTGTCCAGATATCGCACGTGTATTAAAGTTTTAAAACCGTTAAAGCGGCCGATCAACGATTGGACCAAATTTCACGTGAACACTTTCGTGGGCGATGATCGAAAGATTTTCTCCTTTACGTTCTGTTAGTTCTTGTAATTATTATTGTTTGTTGTTATTATTGTTGTTATTTTTATGATCGTTCGTACGAGAAAAAGAGAGATATGCAGAAATTGATCATTGTCATATATCATCGGAGATCATATTCTACGATATTTCGATTAACGATATATATAATTTTATATCGTTATCTTTTTCATTTCTATCATTTACTTTTATTTTATTTTCATTAATTATTATATTTTTTGGTTAATTTAATCACAATGTCATTTGTTATTAATTATTTCTCGTACGATCAAAATCGCGTAAAAAAGTAATTATCGTTAAAGTCAATCTTATCGTTGATAATAAATTATAAGTAATATTATTACATGACACATTACGTTGAGTTTGATATTTCTATGAAATATTTCGCGTCCGATGTAACGAAGAAAGATAAAGTTTTTGTGTCATATAGAAGAATACTTTAATATACGTACGTTTAATTTCCGTGAAGATAAAAAGATCTCCTACAGTTTTTTTTTTTTTTTAGAAGAAAGAGTAGGAGGCGTTAAGATAGAGAGGAAAAAAGAAACGAAAAAAAAAAGAAAAAAGAAAGAAAGAAAAAAAGAAAAAGTAAAAATTTTTTAATTTTATATAAAATCGTAATATGTAAAAAAAAAAAAAAAGAAAAAATACGCGATATTAAAATGACAAATCCATACAGATAGATATTCGTATCGGAGGAGTGGTCGTCGCTTGCTCGCCGGAAGTGGATGTCCGCGGACGGCGACGACGACGGCGATGGCGATGGCGACGACGATGACGACGTTTGGATTCTCGGAAGGTCCATTGACACCGTCCCATTTAGTTAGAAGGACGACCCAAACAATTTAGCGCTAATTAATGTTGCGACGGCTGCCTTTTGCCTCTCCTCGCTATTACCCTGTACTCTCGATTAACGTCGTCTCATATTGAAACGAGCAACGTGTTTCGGATTCGTTACGCGCGAAAGTTCTTCATATACACATACACACACACACACACACACACTCTTTTTTTGGCTCTTTTTCTCTTTTTTTGTATTATTTTTTAATTTTTTTTTTCTTTCTTTCCCTCTCCTCTTCAGGTCGGAATTAATTACGACGAAAGTTGCCACACCCCTTTTTTCTCCGGACGCCCCCGTCATCCCCTTTTCCAATCTAATTTGAAGGAATTAATTCCCTCCTTTTCGCGCGTACATCGCGAATTGATATGACGATGATGATGATGATGATGAGGATGATGATGAAGATGATAATGATCATAATCATGATTATAAACGGCCAGTTAAAAAGGCGCGATAGCTCGTGTTAATCGCCCGTCTCGATATTTATACAGAAATTAAAGCCACGATTAACCGTGACTTGGTTATGTCGATTAACTGTTATGCCGAGCACGTTTCAACGAAATATCGATAATCGATGCATAGTATGCTTCGGTTCGTAGTATTTATCACGATTGAGGTGTGCAACGTGTAATCATTTGGAAAAAAAGAAAAAAAGAAAAAAAGAAACAAAACAAAAAAAGGAAACCTCGCGTATTTTATTTACTCTCCACTCGGTATATATATATATACATATATATATATATATGTA
>NC_140823.1:935000-942500 GCF_050613455.1 Vespa mandarinia
GTGAGGTGGAGTGGGATGCAGAGGGGGAAGTGTGGAAATGGAGGAAGAAGAGAAGGTCGTAAGTGAGAGGTGGTAGCAACACTGAGTAACTACTTATGCGTAGAAGTGACGAAAGCAAAGGGCGATCGTCGCTTAAGAAGCCTCTCTCTCTCTCTCTCTCTCTCTCATACACACACATACACACTCATTCACACATATGCAGAGAGAGGGAGAGAGAGAGAGAGAGAAAGAGAGAGTGAGATACTCTTTCGTTCTCTTTCGTTTTACTAGTAGCAGCTTCTCCCCTTCCATCCGCCCCCCACTATCACTTCTCCCCCTCTCCACTACTGCGTATTATGTCCCACGAAAATTAACTTCGTTAGAAAAGGTTGGTAGACCCTTTTACTTGCTCGTAGGAAGCGAACGCGTCGACGCGAATTCGCTCGACTTGATTCCGTCTCTCTCGTGTTCTCCAGTTGCGGCTTCCTACCACAACCAAACGTACATACGTAAGTTCGTTCGTTCGTACTTTCATTCGTTCGTTCGTTCGTTCGTTCGTTCGTCTGAAAAACGGTTTAATAGCCTTAGGAATGATAATTGGAATGGTTTGTCAAAGGAAGGAAAAGTAAAGAAAAAGGAAAAAAAAAAAATAAAGGAAAGGAAAGGAAAAAGGATGGAAAGGAAAGAAAAAGCTTGTTCCATTATTATCCTATTATTTATAGTAATATAGTTCCTTTTTTTCATTTTATTCTTTTTATTTATTTGCTATTATTATTATTATTATTATTATTATTATTATTATTATTATTATTATTATTATTATTATTATTATTGTTATTGTTATTGTTATTTTTTTTTATATTTTTATAGAGGTGATTTTTTTATTTCTTTGTTTTTTTAATTAATTTATTTTTCTTTCCTTCTCTCTCTCTCTCTCTCTTTCTTTATTTTTATTTATTTATTTATTCATTTTTTTTTTTTTTTTTTTTTTTATTAAGAAGATTGGATAAGATGGAGATATCGAGGTGTTATAGGTAGGAAGATTGGAAGGGTGGGGGGCGGGGTGGGGGAGAATAGAGATGATTTTTTGTCCTTTTTTTTTTTTATATTTATTGTTTTCTTCTTTATTTTATAGAAGAAGATTCGATAAGAATCGAGATATAACGTGATAGAGAGAAAGTGGAAGGATAGGAAAGAGGTAGAGGAGAGAGAAAGAGAGAGAGAGAGAGAAGGGGGTAAGGAGGGGGAAGCCATGGCGGACTGCGGAGGTGGTGTAAAAATGTTTGCCCTTTAAAAACGAGACAAAACGTCGAAGGAGATATTTTAAATAAAGGAAATTTCTTTCCTCGTAGCGGAGTGATCATTTGAACTGCCCGTTGAATTTATCGACTTCGCATGATGTATGGTCGTGTCGTGTCGTCACTGGTACGTACGATCTGTTTGCGCAAATGATCAGAGTAAACTCGTAAATACCGGGTGCACAACGGGCCAGTTAGCGTCTCCCGACGCTTATGCCAGACACCGACTGCACAGGATCGGCGTTTAAACTCGTTTTCTATGGTGGACGGAGAAAAGGCACCTCTCATTTCTTATCTCTCTTAAAAACGTTATCATTACACGTACGGTTCTTTATGAATTACGTTTGAATGTATAATTGCGCATAAGCTTTTTTCTTTTTATCTTTTTTTTTTTTCTCCTTTTCTTTTTTTATATTCGTACCGGACACGGGGATCTGTTGAATAAATTGTCCGTAAAAGAAGAAAAAGAAAAAGGAAAAGGAAAAAAAAAAGAAATGAAAAGAAATTACATGGGTCTCGTTATAGGATTAAAAGAAAGAAAAAAGGAAAAAAAAAGAAGCCCGTCGTTTTTCATCAAAATGGCTTCTTCTTTTTCTTCTTCTTCTTCTTCTTCTTCTTCCTCTTTTCTTTTTCTTCTTCTTCTTCTTCTTCTTCTTCTTCACAGATACCTACACAGTCTATATCTCGTATTATGCTTAGATATAATAATTATATGATGCGTTATTGGGTGGAAAATTTTGTTCGAAAAAATTTAATAAATTGTAATTATAATAAGTAAAACTTACATATTCACCCACACCCCCCTCACCATCCTCACACACGTACACACACACACACAAATACACAGAAAGAAAGATAAGGTACGTACGTGTAATTTTATTATTATTTAAGTCAAGAGGATTATCGAAAAGAGTCGTAGAAGAATAATTGTGTTTAGAGAGTTTGTTCGCGGATCTAATTGGATTCGTGCGAGATAATCCGCGCTATCGTCTAAATAGACGAAGAGGAGAAGGTGGAGGAATAGAAGGTAAAGAAGATTAAGGAGGTGGAGGAGAAGGAGGAGAAAGAGGAGGAGGAGGAGGAGGAGGTAAAGGAAAAGAAAAGTCGGTTTTATCGGGTGCCAAGTAGTAAGTCGTTCTCTTAGCTCGCCGCTAAGCCGTCCCTGATCCTCAAAGCATACGTGTGCTCCGGCGCGGTACCATGCGGTGCGGTACGGTATGGTGTGTGGTGCGGTACGGTGCGGTATGTCTGGCCTCTGGCTCCTCGATGAAAACGGGCTAGGCTAACTCTGTCATTGCTCTGGCCACCTCCGACGCCGGAGGTCGTCGCGTTGTGGTAGTTAGCGCCAACTTTTTTTCTTTCTCTCACACACCACTCTTTCTCTTTCTCTCATACACTCATTCTCTCTCTCTCTCTCTCTCTCTCTCTCTCTCTCTCTCTCTCTCTCTCTCTCTGTCTCTCTTTTACTCACTCTTCCTCTCTTACTCTGTCTCTATGCCGTTTGTGCAAACAACGACAAGACGTTGACAGTGACTCAGTCGACTTCACTCTCTCTCTCTCTCTCTCTTTCGTTTTCTCGCTCGCTCTCTCACTCTCTCGCTCTCGCTCTCGCTCTCTCACTGTCTCTTTCAATTTGCATCCGGCAAGCGAACGTAAAACTAAGCTCGCGGAAAAACTTGATGCGATTATTACATATCTATCGGTCGACCTTTATTTCCTTTTTTTTTTCCATTTTTTTTTTTCGTTTTATCTTTTAATTATTATCTTTTTCTTTTCTCCCTCTTTTTCTTTGTTTCACTTTTTATCCTTATAATTTCTTTTCTTTCTTTCTTGTATTTTCAATTGAGCCGACTATCGAACGACTTAAAACACCGCGTATCCTTTAATAATCGGTTAATGTTATTGTTATAAATAATCGGAAAGTTTTATAAATTATTATTATCTCATGATGAGGAAGAAGTGGATATAATAACGTTATATCCACTTGTACTTTGTCATTGATAACAATAATAATAATAATAATAATAATAATAATAATAATAATAATAATAATAATGATAATGATATTGATTTTAAACATTTATTTCTTATTCTTTGAATAATTTTCGTTAAGAAATATTTATTATATAAATTTATTTATTGTATAAATTTATTACATAAATTATAACACTAATATACGATATATTAGTGTTATACTATAATTATAATTATTAGAGAATAATTATAATTATAATCATAATTATTTTTATTTATTATATTATATATTATTTTATAATAATTTATAATTATACTATATTTATAATTAATTATATGATGAATATATTTAATTAATCTTTGTTAATTATTTTTACAAAAGAAAAGAAGAAACAAAATGAAATGGTAATAATACATTCGTAATAATAATAATAATAATAATAATAATAATAATAATAATAATAATATTTTTTTTTTAAAGAAATTTTTTCGGAATAATTCAATAAATATAAGGGAACATTCAATTCATATTATGCCTATAAACTTTCCAACATTATTATTCGCATTATTATGAAAATTTGCATTTGTACGTTCGCACAGTTTAGCTACTGTTTTTTTTGCTTTAAAAAAATCTATACGACGGTCGATGATCTGGTGAGTCATAAGAAAGACGAGAGAGAGAGAAAGAGAGAGAGAGAGAGAGAGAGAGAGAGAGAGAGAGAGAGATCTTCGAACGGAGTGTTTATTTACATGGGCGCGCGCTCTCTCACCGATTATCATTCGTTGAATATTCGTTCGCACTCTTACTTTCGATCGTATTATAATGGAGAGTAAGAACAACGACGACGAGGTCGTGCCTAATGAACGTGTGCGTGAGCACTCATGCTTACTGGCCATACTTATTGATTGATGGATCTTCACGAGTGTCGAGTCGTTAAATGGAAAGAAAAAGAGAGAAAGAAAAGGAATGAAAAAAAAAGAAAGAGAGAAAGAGAAGAGAGAGAGAGAGAGAGAGAGAGAGGGAGGGAGAGAGAGGAAAGAAAGAGTAGATAAAAAGATAGAAATCTTAGGAGCTTCTTCGTGATAATTCCTGAAATCGATGAATCATCGATAGAGATCGGTCGATCGATTTGATCGGTCTATCGGTCGATCGATGATTATCGAATATACCTATGTACATGTATATATGACACTCTTATAAAATTCTTTTCTATCATTTTCTATCTCGGACAGCTATGTCACGCGTAATTACGTATCCATTATCCAGTTCGAGTATCGATAATAATTCGATAGATCTCTACATCGATACGAAATTTTTGTTCAGTCACGTTAGATTAATACATATCCTATTGCAAACTAAAATCTCTTTTGTTCATTCAGATTATGTTTCTCTCTCTCTCTCTCTCTCTCTCTGTCTCTCTCTCTCTTTCTTTCTTTCTTTTTCCATTTCCTTTACTTACTTTGTCGTGCTTAATGAACTCAACACTGATTATATATTGTTGATTGATTCGGTATCTTTTTTCTTTTTTTTTTTTTTTATTCGTTATTTTTATAACCTATAATTAAGTATCTCTTTGACTTCTTGCAATTATGCAATTACGTTCTCAATTTCTCTTCATTTGACTTATTATTTTTGAGCTTAAAAAACGTGACGGATAATATTATTCGAGATTGATTTTTTGATTATCATTTTCTATTTTCAAGTATTTAGTTGGCATATACGTCAGATTAATATGTCCTATTGATTCGGTATCTTTTTTCTTTTCTGTTTATTTATTTTTTTTTTCTTTTTTTTCTTTTTCACTCGTTATTTTTACACCAATAATTATTAAGTAGCTCTTTGACTTTTTGCAATAATGCCATTACATATCCCTTTTTCTCTCCATTTATTTTATTATTATTGAGGTTAAAGAACATGACGGATAATATTATTGGAGATTGATTTTTTGATTATGATATGCTATTTATAAGTATTTATTTAGTTGGCATTTACGTTAGATTATAACGATCAATTGCAAAGTTACCTTTTTCACTCATTTTAATTACCTTTCTCTCTCTCTCTCTCTCTCTCTCTCTCTCTCTCTCTCTCATTTTATTTACCTTGTTACGCTTAACAAACGTAATAGATCGTATCAGAG
The DNA here is from genome assembly GCF_050613455.1 of Vespa mandarinia. Lineage (NCBI taxonomy): Eukaryota > Metazoa > Arthropoda > Insecta > Hymenoptera > Vespidae > Vespa > Vespa mandarinia. The sequence continues at coordinate 940,390 of NC_140823.1, forward strand.
AAATTGATTTTTTCATTATAATTTGTTATTTTTAAGAGTATTTAGATAACGCTCTCACGTTGGTTTAACGTCATCAATTACAATGTTTGCGATTATATGTCTTCCATATTATTTACTTTGTTAATCCTTAAAAAAAAAAAAAAAAAAAAAATAACAAAAAAACAAAAAAGAAAAAAAAACGTAATTTACTTTAACACATCGTAGATCGATTTATTATTATAACCCGTAATTTTGTCGTTCTTTTTTTGTTTCGTTTTTGTTCTACTTTTTTTTTTTTTTTTTTTTTTTTTTTAAGTTTCTCTCATACACACACGCTCTTTTATAACTTTTATTACTTGAAGTTTTCTTAGCATGAGATTTATCGTCCGTTAAGCCGTGTCGCGCATTAAAGTAGCAAGTTTTTCGATGCATAAGATTCGCATTACTCACGCCTTTTGTCGTGCTCGCGTATTTACGTTGAGTAATCCGGAGACGTTCCTGATTTTCTTGTTTAACCACCAACGCGCGATTGTCGTTCTCTCGCGAACAAAGCTTAGAAGGAGAGGACAACGACGACGGTCCGAAGATTAATCGCGTAACAAACTCCCTCACCCTGGTGTGCACGTTTTTCGCTTTAAAAATAAATTGCGCTCGTTAATACACAGCGTAAGCGAAACGCGTTAAACTAACAGTAACGGTAGTAAACTTCTTCTTTCACTTCTTCTTATTCTTCTTCTTCTTACTCTACTATCATCTTTCTTCTAAAACCAGTATACTTGGCTAATTTCGATCTTGTTTTCGTATGGAAATCAAACAAAGAAATTGTACTTCATTCTTTGTTATAACACTCTAAATGATAATTATATGCATATATATATATGTATATGTATATGTACGTGAGAATAGTATTAAAAAGTTTTGAAAACTTTGAACGATGATCCTGGATTTGATCGATGATTCATTATTACGAGACAATCATTTATATGTATCAATCATATATTATAATGGTATCTAATATTAAAGTCACATGCACATACTGTATATATATATATATATATATATATATATATATATATATTTATTATATTAGGTGGAAAGTAATGTCGTTTCTGCGCATGTCGATATTTGATTGTTAAAAATTGTTAAAAATTGTTAAAAATTTATTCGTTTGAATTTAATTTAAGAAAGCGACATTACTTTCCGGTCCCCATAATATGGGGATATATATATCCCCATAATATATGTATATTTATTATATATGTATATATATTTATTGTATATATATATATATATATTTATTATATATATATATTTCTTGTTAATTCTTTTTAATTTTTAATTTTCTTTTAATTTTTAATTTTTTAATTTAGACAATTAACAGTTTGAAACAAATTTTAATTTCTTGGTTATAATATAAATTTCGAATGAACAAATTTTGAGTTGGATATAAAAAATATTCAATGAAAGGATTAAAGATTTTAATCAAATAAAATTGACGATATAATGATATTATAATATATACATATGTTATTAAGCAAAAGTGTTTATTCTTACATATATGATATTTATACTATACAATATTAATATATAATATAGAATGTAATATATAATATATTAGGGGGACCGGAAAGTAATGTCGTTTCTGCGCATGTTGATATTTGATTGTGATTAAAAATACAAACTTGTTAAAAATTTATTCGTTTGAATTTAATTTAAGAAAGCGACATTACTTTCCGGTCCCCCTAATATAATATAATATATAATATAAAATGTTAATATATAATATAAAATGTATGATAGTTTTATTTATCTTTTGAAACAAATTTTTTTATAAAATATTTTATTTCCTTTTAGTTATTTTTTTTTTATAAAATAAAAAGAACGCAATCCAACGCAGTCATAGTAATAGTATGTTTAACACGTTTTTATATTTCAATTGAAACGAAAGAAAGGAAAAGTAAAAGTGTAACATTAAGAACTATGTAAATGTATATATATATATATATTTTTTTTTTTTTTTTTTTTTGTATAAATATGTACAAATGATAGTAATTTGAATAACACGACGTGTAAAATCGTAACACATACATACGTTTATATATACATAGACGTTATTATTCGAGGTCATAGAG
>NC_140823.1:947500-952500 GCF_050613455.1 Vespa mandarinia
AAGGTGAGATTGGATGTAATGGTATGGGGTGGAGTGGTGGGATGGTGGGTGATGCTTAGGTAGGTAAAATGTTCTCCGAGAGAAACTGCGAAGTAGAACTTAGGATGTTGCATCGCGAAGCAGATGGTAAGGACCGGCAGAGAGGCAGAAAAGGCGGTGGCGATGCTGGTGGTGGTGGTGGTGGTGGTGGTGGTGATGGTGGTGGTGGGATCGAACGGAGGAGATGGAGGAGGACGAGGACGAGAACGAAGATGAGGAGGAAAAGGAGTGAGGGTGGTGGCGGTCGAGTTGCCGTTCTAAAGAGTGAGAGAGAGAGAGAGAGAAAGAGAGAGAGAGAGAGACAGAGAGAGAGACGGGAGACGATATACAACGTCGGCGGAGGTTAATGCCGCGATCCGGTTCAGGGGGCAGCCTCGGTGCTTGCCTGAAAACAAGGCCTGCTTGCTTGCTTGCTTGCTTGCTTGCTTGCTTGCTTGCCTGCTTCCACGCTCACTCGCTTGCTTGCTCGCTTGCTCGCTTGCTCGCTCGCTTACCTGCTCGGCTCGCCTGCAGGCCAACATTTCTCTGTATTTTAAAATCCTATCGGATAATATGCTCTCTCGGCATTCTTTCTCTCCCTCCCTCCCTCCCTCCCTCCCTCCCTCACTACCCCCCTCTCTCTCTTTCTCCAATATTTTATTATTATCGATCGATATCAAGGTCGATACCTTTCTTATAAATCTTTTTCCTATCTCGTTATAAATCTTTTTATCGTAAATATATCCCACGTTCATTCGATCAATCGATAGATATGATTTTTTTTTTTTTTTTTTCTTTAGTCAGAAAAATTTGATCAACTTAGGAATTAGTTGGTTTTTTCCACAACGCTTTCTCTCTCTCTCTCTCTCTCTCTCTTTTTTTATCTTTAATTCGATGTAAATCGTAGTTTTAAAATGGAGAATTTACAAATAAAAAGAAATGGATGGATGGTTGGATAGAGATAGATAGAGATAGTTTCTATGTTTGTGTTAGAGAGAAAGAGCTAGAGAGAGAGAAAGAGGGGGGGAGGAAAAGGAGGGAGGAAGAAAGAGAGAGATAGTCTAACCTTTAGCCTGCGGTAAACCATTCGGACGATTGAGAAAAACAGGAGATTGTTTTTTGCGGCTTCTGGTGTCCACCTTCCGGTCCGTTTCGCAGAAAAGCGGTGGATCGATCGTTAGACCGTTTTAAAGTCCGATCTAGCGGAAAATTACCAATCCCCTTCCCCCTCCGCCGCCACCCTTCCCACCCTAGAACTCCACCTTTCCCTTCCTACAGTGCCCCACGGTCATCCGATTTCGCGATAACTCGAATTATCGTTTTTATTTGACGGCCCACGTTTTTGCGATACTCGTGGATGCAATCTCATGTTTATGGAAGGAATTATTGTCGTTTTCGAGATTCAATGACGAAGACGAGGATACCATTCTCGGCGTTAACCGAAAGTACGACAGAGAGAAAGGGAGAGAGAGAGAGAGAGAGAGAGAGAAAGAGAGAGAGAGAGAGAGAGAGAGAGAGAGAGAGAGAGAGAGAGAGAAAGAGAGATAGTTAAAAAGATGAAGTGCGGAAAAAAGGAGGAAAGAAGTTAAAAGGAATAAGATATATAAAAGAGATGGTAAAGGTAAGAGATAGAAAAGAAATATGGAAAGAAGAGGTGGTGGAAGAGGAGGTAAATGTATATACAAAAAAAAAAAAAAAAAAAAAAAGAAGAAAAAAAAGAGGAAATATATATCGTTTTCGAAAAAGTTGAAAACATATTTCGTACAAATTCGTATGGATAAAAGTTCTTGTCGAGGTTTCTCGCGATCGATCGCGAGTGTTGGCCTCGCGTGAGGTTCGAACGAGAAGCTCTCACCTCGATTCTTCGCGGTTTCCCGCCGTCAAGGTCTTTTAAAAGACCGAGTCTATCTTTCTCTTTCTCTCTTTCTCATTCCCTCTCTTTCCCTCTTTCTCTCTCTCTCTCTCTCTCTCTCTCTCTCTCTCTCTCTCTCTCTCTCTCTCTCTCTCTCTCTCTCTCTCTCCTCTCAGACCGAGTTTATTACTCGAATACCGAGCTCCTTTATATCTTCTCGTTCGCCTTCTTCGGGAATATCTCTGCCTTTAATGAAAATGTATCTACGATGTGGTCGTGAGGTTAGTCTTAATGGTGAGGAACTGAGTTTTTGTAAAGAAAAGAAAAAATATTTTTTTAAATTAAAAGAAAAGAAAAGAAAAGAAAAAATAAATAAATAAATAAAAGAAAAAAATAAATAAAATGAAAAAAGAAAATAAAAAAATGGAAAATTCTCCAAGCCAATATGTTTTTTTGTTTTTGCTTCCTCAATCCCACCTTTCTCTCTATCGAGCCTCCTTTCCCCCTCCCCCCTCTCTCTTCCTTCGTATTTCACACTGTTGACACGAGTGTTCAATTAACAATACTTACTTTCTCGTATACTTCGATTATTTATTTAATCGTTAATTCCGCATTCACGATAAATGAATTAATAATTAATATTACTCGTGTATTTGATGTTTCGTTTAAAATTAACGATTTCATCGTTCTATCGTTAATCACTTTTTAATAATGAATTAAAAAACGATGAATAGAAGATAATGATTCGATTCTAATGTTATAGGAATCCCATTGATAATCACGTTTTATAATTTTTCTCAAAATCGTAACGCAATATAACCGATACTTTTTTCTTTTTTTTTTTTTTTTTTTTTTTTCCTTTTCTAATATGCAAATTAATCATCTCTTATCGAAATTATAAGAAATTAACAATGAAACCGTTTTTACAAACGATGATGTAAATATATGATACTTTCACGTTGAGTTCTTAATTAGAAATACAATTTGTCATAATGCGTAAATTATTACTTTCTTATTGAAGTTATTATAATTACATTAATGATAGAACTGTTATATAATGAGAATATCGTAGACTATCGTTTTATTATCCGAAGTTCTTAATTAAAAGAAAATTTTATCGGGAAACGATAGTCACATTTAGCGTACATATAACGTGTTTAATTTATCATAATATGCAAATTATTGCTTTCACATCGAAGTTATGTGAAATTATCAATGGGAACTATTATAAATGTGGATATCAATATGTGTCACTTTCACGTAGAATTATTAATTAAACTAGAATTTCGCCTAGCAGCTATAATCAAATTTAATAGTTACATAACGAATGTAATTTTTTTTTGTAACCTGCAAATTATTAATTTCTCATTGAAGTTGTAAGAAATTAAACAATATAATTATTATAAATGATGATATCAATATATGTTACATTCACATAGAGTTCTTAATTCAAATAAAATTTTGTCTTATTATTATAGCCAAATTAAATATATATATGGCGAACGTAATTTGTGATAATATCTATATTATTAATTTATCAAAGTTATATGAAATTAACAATAGTACTATTATTCTAGAACTATTAATTCAAACAAAATTTATATATATATATATATATATATATAACATTATATATATATATTATATCTTATTTATATATCTTATATTTTATATATATCTTTTATATATATATATATATATATATATATATATAACACATTTATTATATATATATTATACATAACATAATATTTTATATATATATATATATATTATATATAATATATCTTATTTATATATCTTATATTTTATTACCCGGAGTCCTTAATTAAAATAGAATTTTGTTGTACGACTATAGTCACCTTTATTAAAGAAGAGGGTTGAAGAAGACCGAAATAAATCAATAAAGGTATATAAAGGGACGGAAGAAGATTCATTGAAGAGAGAAGAATGAAAAAGGAAAAAAGTGAGATAAGAAGAAGCTGCTCCGATATCCGGCGAATCGAGACGACCCTGAGTTGAGTCAGATGTCTCGTGGCGGACCAGGGAGGGTTGGGGGAGAGGAACTGCGGGAAGACGGGTTAAACGGTGTCAACTTTAGTATTTAACAACACACGCGGACCAGCCAGTACTCGACTCATGTCAAGGGCCTCAACCCGTGTCCTCGGTGATATTAACTTTTACGAACGAACGTCATAATTTTATCTTACAATCGATTTCATTCGTCGATTTTTCGTCGATTAATTCGAATTGAAAAATGAATAACGAATATATCGTATCGTGGTCATCGTCAAATTTAGAACTTATTAATTTCACTACACAATCTGGTTATCTCTCTCTCTCTCTCTCTCTCTCTCTCTCTCTCTCTCTCGAAATTTTAATCATTCTTGTCTACACAATATGTAAATATAATCGGTTTCGTTTAAATTATCTTTTCGAACGATATGTCATTTTGGCGACATATTTTTAATTTGCATTGAAAATTACAGACACATACACACACATATATATATATATATATATACACATACACATACACATACACATACAGGTACACAAACACACACACATACATCTTATCTTCATCTAAATTATTCTTGCAAACTAACGTCAGTATAAAATACCTGTTTTTAATCCCTTATTAAAAATCGTATACAATTTTTTATATTTCTATTCTATAATATAGTTTTTATAATTCTACGTTTAATTTTATATTTAATTTAACAAATTAAATTCTGTCATTGTTATTATTTTATTTTATTTATTTATTTATTTATTTATTTATTTTTTTTATTTCAATTTATTTCACTTGATTTAATTTAATTTCATTCCTTTTTATTTTTATTTTTTCCTTCTCCTTCGAAGATTTACGTGAAGTACGTTTGTCTAACCCAGCCAATATCTTTAACGTTAGATACAACGTACTAACATAGACTAGTGAAGCAATGAAAATCGAATCGTCCCACTAAATATCATTAACTCGGTAAGAGTTAATCCAATACGAGGGATTAGATGACGAGCGTATTCACTTTTCACAGTTTGAAGAATACTACTAAGATGTCTTTTGAACGGATGGAAGGATGGATGGATGGTTGGATGGATGGATGGATGGATGGATGGATGGATGGAT
>NC_140823.1:957500-965000 GCF_050613455.1 Vespa mandarinia
TATCATATCATTCTTTTTGTCATTATAAATATCAATGAATGACGATATATATATTTTATCATCTTAAAAGAAAAAGAAAGAAAGTAAGAAAGAAAAGAAAAAAGAAAAGAGAAAAAAAGAAATAAATAAAAAGAAAAATTCAGATAGAGGAATTTACGAGATATATTTCAAAGATCGTAAATAAACATATAAGAACGGAAGATTTAGAGAGTCGTCGATCGTTCAAGAGAAAACATAAGGAAAAATAAAAAGAAGAAAAATAAGAAGAAGAAGAAGAAGAAGAAGAAGTAGAAATACGTAGAAGCAGAAGAAGAAGAAGAAGATAGAGAAGAAGCAAAAGGATGAATAGAGGGGGAAGATGAGGAGGATAAGGAGGAGGAGGATGAAGAGGAGGAGAAGAAGAAGAAGAAGGACAGATCGATGGGCGATCGAGGAATGCGGGAATCCAATTAACGTGATTGAAAGGACGCGCGACGAAGGCGAACGAACGATGCGAATCGAAGCGGTGCGCTAGAATAGTTAACGACATGTAAGGAGAATCCGCTTTTAAACGTTGAACGAACGTTGAACACCACACACCATTTTAGTAATGGTGACTGATGGTAATTGTTAATCAAGAACCTCGTACTTTCTCACGAGTAACGAAGAAATTTCATCCTGTTTTATCGATGAGATATTTCATTTGGATAAATCGATATAAACGTTCCGAATGAAACCATAGACGATTATTTAATGCAAACGTTGTTTCCAATTTGTCAGACGTCATCGTACGGTGAATTCATTGCGCAGACATTCCTACTCTTTCTTTTTCTTTCCCTCTTTCTTTTTTCTTTCTCTTTCTCTTCCTCGATAAATGTATTCCAACGTTGTTGAAAGGTAGACAAGCTTGAATTTATTATTCTCTTTCTATCTTTTTCTTTTTTTCTCTTTTTTTTTTTTTTTTTTTTTTTTTTTTTTTATCCGTCTACCTGCAAATAGAGATCGTAATACGAGAAATTCGCAAGTGCTATGCCAGAACCCAACCCATCTCGCTTAGCATCTCGTTAATGCCAGAAAAAATTCCTAAAGGACTTTAATAGCTACGTATAGTCTGTGTATATGTGTATATATATATATATATTTAGGGTGTTAATGTATCTACGTACGTACATGCATATATATATTATTTATATATATATATATATATATATATATATATACACATACACATATGTACGGTGGTAGTGGTTCAGATTGTTGGCGTATTTTACGATATTGTTTACCAACTCGTCGATCTACCGGTATCTATTGGAGTTATACCACACTAACGACGGAAATTCAAGAGTGAATCATTCACTGAGAGAAAGATATGTCTATGTGTGTGTATGTGTGTATATAGGTATATAGAAATAGTAATATAGTTTAGAATTTAATATAGTTTCGTGGAAAACGCGTAACGCTATTCGAATTCACGCTCGATGTATTTTCCCTATATATTTCTCTCTCTCTCTCTCCTTCTCTCCCTCTCTCTATCTCTCTCTCTCTCTCTCTCTCTCTCTCTCTCTCTATCTATCTATCTATCTATCTATTTTCCTCTATATCTCTCTTATTGCATTTAGGTCAGATCATACACGTATTCAATACACGTATATCAAAGTGATATTCGTAATTGGACGAGCGTCTCGTAAAATCTACAATTTGTATCTAATTGTAAATGCGATCGCTTTCATACGTTTAATTAACGTACTAGCAACAACCATCGTTAGGAATATCTATGGCTATTGCTATGTTTAATGCGATTACGCGATCGCGGATACGAGAACGTAATAAGAGATAAGAAGGAAAGGAGAAAAAATAGAAAAGAGAACGAAAAATGAAAAAAGAAAGAGAAGAGGAATGAAAGGGAGGAAAAAAAGAAAGAAACAAAAAAGAAAAGAAAATAAAAAAAGAAAGAAAGAAAAAGGAATAAAAAAGAAAAAATGAAATATCGAACGAACATAGAGTATACTCGTGAATTGAATTTACTAATTATCTGTTACTATTATTAACTATTAATAAAAATTCATATCGTTAATAAACCTTTAAGATAAGTTCTTACATTAAAATTATCGTATTCGTATATATATATATTTGTATTCATAATGAATACTAGTATTAGTATTCGTATTCGTATAGTTTCATTTTATGTCTAGAGAAATACATGCATATATATATATATAATAGATATATAGAATCAAAACATTCCAGGAGGATCGACCTTTCGGCAAAAGTTAGGCTCGCGCGCGAGAACATAATCGTTGCTCGCGAAATCGCGTAGGAAGATCGATGGGATCCTTCTTGGTTTTAAATCTCATCGAAGACTTTAGAGTATCGTGTGCTTTGCAAATTCTCGGAGTGTTTCTCTCCCTCTCTCTTTCTCTCTTACTCACTCACTCACTCACATACATACATACTACTCTCTCTTTCTCTCTCTTTCTACGTTTGCTTCTTCTTCTTCTTCTTCTTCTTCTTCTTCTTCATCTTCTTCTTCTTCTTCAACGCGGATGGCCAGATCATCATGGATCGTTACGTTCTAGCGAATCGTCGGTGTTAAGAGCACCGGAGTTAGGTTCAAAGGTCTCTAAATCATATTTTATGCAACGGTTACTCGATACCGAGGATAGTCGTAAACGTGGGCCCTTCGCGTGTACCGCCAAGTAGTTCTTCTTCTTTTTCTTTTTCTTCGTCTTCTTCTCTAACTTCTAAACCGACTTTCTTTACTCCGATCTCTTTTAAGTTTTCCTCCTCCTCCTCCTCCTCCTTCTTCTTCTTCTTCTTCTCTTCTTCCTCTTCTTCTTCTTCTCTTCTTCCTCTTCTTCTTCTTCTTCTTCTCTTCTTCTTCTTCTTCCTCTTCTTCTACTTTAGCATCTTCTCTTCTATATTGAGACGTAAGACGTCGGAATAATCGAACGCTTACCTCCGATATCGAAATGGAAGGATCTCTAGAAACTTTCGAGCATGCCTTTCAACCACGATTCTCGATCGTAAACGCGGCTATTATTTCACTCGTAACCCGACATCGTTTCTACATCTTCTTATTCTTATTCTTCTTATTCTTATTCTTCTTTCCTCTATTTCTATTTCTATATCTTATTATTCCTCTCATTCTTATTCTTATTCCCTTCCTTAGAATAGGAAAATAATGTTGGATTTTAAAGATCCTAATTCGTATTTCGAATTTATTTGAATGTATTTTATTTCAAAACGGGTAAAAAAAAACTTGTGATCGTTTCTTCTTGAATAAATATTTATTTATATCGTAAAGTAAATATATTCAAAAGCTTTTTTTCGTTTCTTCATTTTAAGATAAACGTTGAACGTGTTTTCTTTCTTTTTTTTTTTTTTTATTTTTATTTATTTATTTATTTATTTATTTATTTATTTATTTATTATTTTTTTTTTTTAAGAGAAAGAAGAGAAAGAAAGAAAAAAATTGAAAGAATAATTAAGAGTATTTCAAATGTCGCAATTATGTGCTTGAGTTTTAAATTTCGATATTTAAAAATTGTTATTATCTTTTTACGTTGCATTCCTTTTATCTTTTATTTTTTCAATAAAATTTATCCGGCTATTTTAATGAAACACTCGATTATTTTTTTCTTGAATACTTTTGTGTATATATATATATTGATATGCGAACAAATGTTTGGAATTTTTTCATTTTACAATAAACCTTGAACGTGTTACTTTAATAAAAAAGAAAAAAAAAAAAAAAGAAAAGAAAATAATAAAAAATATTTTAGATATCATATGCATTTAACTTTCGAAAATTGAAAGTATTGTTATTAGCTTTGTATATAACATATTTTATTTTTTATACTTGCAATGAACTTTAAAACCTGACTATTTTAATGAGACACGTCGATCAGTTTCTTTTTAAATACATATGTGTGTATATAAATATATATATATATATATTTATATATATATATATATATATGTCGATATGCGCATAAATATTTAGAATTTTTTCGTTTTGCGATAAACATTGAACGTGTTTTTTTGTAAAGAAAAGAAATATAAAGAAAACAAAGAATATTCAAAAAAAAAAAAAGAAAAAAAAAAAGAAAAAAAAGAAGAGAAAAGAAAACATTAATTAACAATCAATTAAGAATATTTCAGATATCGCAATTATGTATCTAAGTTTCAAGTTCGATGATTTGAAGATTATTATTGACTTTTTTGTAAAACATCTTCTTATCTTTTATTTCTTCGATGAAATTTACTTGATTACTTTAATGAAACACCTGAATCTTATTCTTCTTGAATACATAAGTATACATATGTATAACGATATATACATACGAATTAAATATTTGGAATTTTTTCATATTACGAAGAACATTGAGTGTGGTATGCAAGAAAAAAAAAAAAAAACAAAAAAAAACAAAAAAAAAGAGAAAGAAAAACAGAAGAGAAAAGAAAAAGGAAATAAAAGAAGGAAAGAAAGAAAAAAAAATGGAGACAATTAATTAAAAATATTTTATATATCATACGTACGTAAAGGTTATACAAATTTAATATTTGGAGATTTAAAGATCTCTCATTGTGTTTCAATATGATATCAATTCGTGACGCTTGTAATTTCACGCCTTTATTAGACACAGATTATAAACAAATGTATGTATACGTGTATGTCTGTGTTTAATGTTCTGTATGTCAATGTGCCTAAGTATCTATGTATTTGCGTTTCTCTCGTTCATTCGCGTTGTTATAAGGACGTTTCGAGCTCGATCGTATCTCGTCAGCCACGCTTTAGCCACTGACCTATCACGATGGAGATCTTTTCAAAGTTCACGCGAAGCTCGAAAAAAGGAGGGGAAAGAAAAAAAAAAAAGAAAAAGAAAAAGAAAAAAAGAGGAAAAAAAGGAAAAAAAAAAGAACAAGAAAAAAGGAAAGAAAACTTTGTAGAAAATTCATATTTCGTGAGTTAGTTCGAAATCTCGTGTGACTATCATCTATATATATATATATATATATTATGTATATATGTGTGTATCTGTGTGTGTGTGTGTCTGTGTAGTCTCGTAGATATATAAGGAAGGTCTCATATGCTTCATTAAATTTTACTCTGTTAGAAATCGATCCTTTTGTGACTGCATCCCGTGTACATGTGCACACCGAGGGTGGTTATTGGAATTCACGCGTATATACTCGAGTCGATATTGCTGATGATAAAATTTTACTGCCGTACCGATAGTCACGATTTACAAAGCCACGTTGATGATAAGACAAGGTCGCTAACCGACCCCTTTCTTCTTTTTCTTTCTCTTTCTCTTTCTATTTATCTCCCTCTCCCTCTCTCTCTCTCTCTCTCTCTCTCTCCCTCTCTCTCTCTCTCTCTCTCTCTCTCTCTCTCTCCCTCCCCCCCTCTCTCTCTCTCTCTCTCTCTCTCTCTCTCTCTCTCTCTCTCTCTCTCTCTCACTCTGTCTATCATTCGTTCGATACGTTCGAGTATTAGATCGCGATAAAATGACTTGTGTTAATTCGATATTTTAAAATATAAATAATACTTCACTTTTCTTTCTCTATTTTTCTATTTTTCCTTTGTTACTTTTTTTCAAAATATTCGTATTTTTTTTTTCTTTTTTTTTCTTTTATTTTTTTCTTTTTTTATTTTTGTTTAAAATCAAAGCGACCTCGAGTATTTTCTTTTTTCCTTTCTTCTCTTTTTTTTTTTCCTTTCTACAAATATCTCCGCAATATTTAATTATTCTTAATTAATAAAATGTCGAATAAATTAATTGAACGTGTTTATTATATAAATTCATTGCCGTATTAATGTCTGACAGTTTAAATATAATATTTAATATATTTCGTTAGCTTAACTATGTCAATCATTTATCTCTGTATATTGAAAAAAGAAATAAAAATTTCCGTTTAAATAAATGTAAATTTGAAATTAATTCGTTTATTATATTAAATTCGTTCCGTCGTATTCGTTATTCCATTCGAAATATTTCAACGATTAATACGTGCACTTTTTCTTTTTCAATTTGTTATACCTGAATATAATCAGTTTGCTCGATTTCTTTTTATAGATATATATCTACATATACACACACACTATATATATATATAGTACACATATAGGTATATATATATATATATATATATATATGTATATATATATATGTATTTTTATTATTGTTAAATAAAACGAATAATATTAATATTAGATTTCGACAATTTGTCAATTCGGTAAATATTTAAATTAAATAGCAATGATACAAATTATATATATATATATATATATATATATATATATTTCATTGTATGTATAATATTAATTATATAATTATTTTATATATATTATACATATTAACTACACACACACACATATATATATAACAGTATATACAAATTAAATGTTTGAAATTCTTAATGCACGCTAATGTATGTATGTATTTTTATTATCGTCAAATAAAACGAATATTAATATTAGATTCGACAGATATTTAAATTAAATGGAAATGATAAAAATATTTTATATATATATATGTATATATATATTATTATATGTATAATATAATATTAATATGTATAATATTATACATATGCATATATGTATGTATATATTTTTATTATCGTCAAATAAAACGAATATTAATATTTATATTAATATTAATATTAGATATTTAAATTAAATAGAAATTATAAAAATATTTTATATATATTATTATACGTATAATATAATATTGATATATATAATATTATACATACGCATATATGTGTATATATATATATATATTATATATATATGTATATATATATGTATGTATTTATAATATATATGTATATATATTATATATATGTATATATATTATATATATATGTATGTATAAAAGAGCATAGTTCAATCCTCATAAATTCTTAAAAAGAAGAAGGCAAAGAGAGATCGAGACGTATCATCTTTGTAACGATACGCGAGGACGAGGTGGCGAGATGGTACGTGAACAGGCTTCGAAAGGAGGGCTTACGGGTTCATATTTGTGCGTGGCAGATTATTGAATTTATGGAGGAAAGAAAGGATTTCAGGGTGGGCCTAGAGAGTCGGTATGGATCCGAGACACTAAACTGCGGCTTACACACGTCTTATGCAGGGTTCGCGGGCGCTCTCGATATATCCAACCGAGTTCTCTATTTTCCCTCTCTGTTTACTTGAGACTTATGCCATAAGCGCTTGTAAACCGATAAATCTCAGTTTTCTTCAATAACTGACGCTATACTTGTGTTTCGTTTCTTGTGATCTTTTGGGTTTTCTGAGTGATTTAAAGAAAAGAAAAAGAAAAAAAAAAAGAAAAAAAAAGAAAAGAAAATAATATAAAAATGAATAAATAAATAGAAAAAAATATTTAACCTATAAATAATACTTTTTTTTTCCTTTTTCTTTTTAAAATTTTTGATATATATATATATATATATATATATATATATATATATATATATGCGTTATATTATGAAATATATATATTTGATATA
>NC_140823.1:970000-975000 GCF_050613455.1 Vespa mandarinia
CGAAGGGAGTCGCATCGAATACGTTCAACGGACTACCCATAGTTTTACTACTATAAGTTTTCGTAGCCCTTTCAGAACCATTCGTCGTTATTAAATCCATCGATTTTCGTATTTATTCAACAATTACTCAATAGGAATGAAATTTAAAGGAAAATTCATTTTTCTTCTTCGAATTATCCAATTAAATTAAAAGCATATAATTTCTATTCATTAAAATTTACTTCATTACATATATATATATATATATATATATATATATATAAAATATATAAAAGAAAAATAATTTAGAAATCGATTAGAATTTTAAATATATTTCTCTCATCGTAGGATTATCTACGATGAGAGGAACTTGCCAACAGATAACTACACAAACACACACACACACATATATTTGTATATATATATATATATATATATATATATATATATATATGCATATAATTATATGTATGTATGTATGCATGTATATATAAGCATAGGTATATAAACATTGAACATGTTCTTAAGTAAATAGTCGCGGTTTCTTAATCGATTTAACGCGTTCGCATTTCGCATACTACGAACGTTTTGCACGTAGAACCAAAACCCTAGGCGCATCTTCGATCTAATTAACGAACGGCATTAGTGCATTAGGGAAAAGCTAACCGCGAGGAGAGCAATCCGGCGGAAAGCAAACATTATATATCTCAGTGAGCTCGAAGAACTTGAAGGTAGAATACTCATACTTACATATATATATATATATATATACATATATATATATATATTTATGTATGTATGTATGTATGTATGTATGTATGTATGTATGTATGTATGTATGTATATGTGTATATATATATATATATGTGTGTGTATATGTGTGTATGTATATAAGTGAAGAGGAGACTGTAGGATGGTAAAAGATTCGAGAAAGACAGATATAGATAGATAGATAGATAGAGAGAGAAAGAAAGAGAGAGAGAAAGAGAGAGAGAGAAAGATCGGTGCTTTCTGTAAGCAGGGTCTGCGTTAAGACGTTTTCCTGGCGAACGCTATTTATTTAGGCCTTCGCAATCCGCTCGGCATTCTTCGTAATCTCCTTGCTACGCCATGCAAGAAAAAGGAAAAAGCTTACCTTTTAGCGTAGTATCTTCAGCTGAAAGATCTACTTTCGCGTAACCTCGCTCCATAATACGTTCTTTCATTTCCTGCCTGTAGTCATACGGGATAGGTTGATCGTAAACAAGGATATATATATATATGTATATACCTAAATGATTTGGTAATCCTTAGGTGCAGGTGGTAGTAGCTATTCGGAGATTTCGGATTTCTCGATTGTTTAAAGAAGAGAGTGAGAGAGAGTGAGAGAGAGAGAGAGAGAGAGAGAGAGAGAGAGAGAGAGAGAGAGAGTGAGAGATGGATCTATTGTTAAGAGTGTAATAAATGATGATATATATAAAAAAAACAAAAAGAAAATGTTAATTTATTGATACAAATTTATTGACACGAATTTTATTACTTAATTCGTATTATAATATTATATCAATATTATATAAATAATTTATATTGTATAATAGTGTAATCGTCGAAATGTATTTTTTTTTTGTTTTTTTTTTGTTAAATTCACACAAGTAAGATGTGATATTTTATAATACTATTAAAAACTTCACACGTATATACGCAAATGCATGCGCACACGAACATGCAATTACATGGATACGCATCAGTTTACATTTCACTTGGCCTATAGGTATAAAGAATATTAATTTAATTATTATAAATTCATCAATCTCACACAAATCCTTTCAATAATAATAATAATAATAATAATAATAATAATAATAATAATAATAATAATAATAATAATAATAATAATAATAATAATAATAATAATAATAATAATAATAATAATAATAATAATAATAATATTATGTATGTATCATCATTCATAATTGTTACATCGAAACGTATCGTTTTCTGTATGATAAAGGCAAAACAAAAAAGTTACTGCGGGATATATAAATTTCTACTTTATATTATAACTGTATCTATATTTTGTTATAGGAAAAAGAAAGAAAAGAAAAAAAGGGTAAAGAAATTGCCAACATAAATTTGTCGGAAAATTTCTTAAATGCTATGTTTTCGTTTCGTAATTAATTATACGCATACACACACACACTATATATATATATATATATATATATATATATATATTTCTTATAAGAAACGAAGTAGGAGTAAGCCATTATTTTGAAGGAAATCGTTGGCACGAGGAAGGAAAAGATGAAGAAAAAGAAGATAAAAGTAAAGGAGGAAGAATAAAGAAAGAAAGAAGAAGAAGAAGAAGGAAAAAGAAAGAAGATAAAAGAAGAATAAATAGAAAAAGAAGAAGGAGAGGTAGAAAGTTCCTTCGATTTTCTTCGCTGGCAACGCAAAATGATTTCGAGCGGTAATAAAACACCGCGAGGCTCACCGCTCTGTAACAGGGTGCGACGAAGCCGAAGGATATAAGTGCAGGAGCCGATGGTCGAAATAAATGGAAATAAATAACCGAGGGGGCATACCGACAAGAGCGGGGAGAGGTCCTCGAGGGAGTCAAAAGAGAGGGAGAGAGAGAGAGAGAGAGAGAGAGAGAGAGAGAGAGAGAGAAAGAGAGTATTACGGGGGCGGGGTGGAGGAGAAAAGGAGAAGGACTATCGTTCGTAGGGATGAATTAGAGGAAAGTAGAGAAGAGTAGGGAGAGGAAACGAGGGAGGAAAATAGGGTTGTTTCGGTGGGCGTATGGGGTCAGTAACATCGCGTCATGCATCACTGGAAACCGAGCCCGTTAGAGTACGGTCCTTTTCTCCCACCCCTTCCCATCTTCATTCTCCACCCTCACCCCCATCTCTTTCTCTCTTTCTCTCTTTCTCTCTGTCTCTCTGTCTCTATCTCTCTCTCTCTTTCGCTTTTCTTTTCTCGTCTACAAGAACTTATATCGCTAGTAACCCTCGAAACGCGTTTGACCTTTGCAACGAATTTTTCGATAAGAATAAAATCGATAGGAGCGTGCCATTTTATTCCGTATAAAAATTGAATTCATCGATTTAAATCTTGAATTTTAAATGTAACAATTTTAATATATATATATATATATATATATATATATATATATATGTATATGTATTTATGTATATATCGTGTATAAGACGATCATGTATCCCCATTTAGGGTTTATAAAATCAATTGTATAAATTTGCACACGTATGCGTGTGTCCGTATAATCGATAAAGATCGACTTCTCATTCATAAATCGAATCCTTCTATATAGATCTTGAATTTATTATTAATAGATAATTTTTGATAATATATATATCACGTGTATAGGATGATCATCTATTTATCTGTCTATCGCATTTACAAACTTTGATTCGTATCTTGAATTTGGAATTAAAAATAATACTTCACTATACGACGATCATACTTCATCGTAAATATTTATTAAAAAAAAATTTTTTTAAATTAAAAAAAAAAAAAAAAAAAAAAAAAAAGAAAGAAAAACAAACAGGGCAAACTTACGTATACGTGTTCACGTATGTATGTGTGCCAGTGCACGCGTGTGTGTATGTATTTGTGCACGCGCGTTAAGTCTGGAACTTTTATATCTCAAAGAAATGTATTATCCACAAGTGTAGGAGACAGCCGGTAATCGTTTATGTTAGTTAATGGTTACAGTTATTGCACCTTCTGTTGCCCATTATAAACCTAATACTATTGCCATGATTACGTCTATTATTATTATTATTTATTATTATTATTATTATTATTATTATTATTCTTATTATTATTATTACTATTGGTAATAGTAGCAGTAGTAGTAGTAATAATAGTAGTAGTAGTAGTAGTAATAATAATAATAATAATAATAATAATAATAGTGGTAATAGTTCGAGGAAAATCTGCGCGAGTTTCTGTTTAACGCGGTCTGCTCTTCGTTCGGAGTTTAATAATCTCACCCTCGGCTCGACGAAAGCTAGCCCAAAAGGGGATGATTATTTACCGCACCTGAGAGGCGATCGTGGTGTCACCAGAACGAGGGTGCCCTTAGTTACGGCCGCTCAATATTTCTACCCTCGTCCCTTGCCCTTCGTTCTACTACATACATTCCCCTGCTCTTCCTCTTGCTTTTACGCTTACAACCTCTCTCTCCCCTCTATTCTACATCCATTCCCACCCCCCTCACCTTCACCTTCACTGTCCTGTTCCTATCCTCTTCACCCACCATCCTATTCTCATCGCAAGTAAGAGTGCCAACGAAGAGATTGCGGTAGACAATGGCATAAGTATCAATCACTTATTGATGTACTTTTACTTAGTATCATATAAAAAAAAAAAAACATTTTTTTTCTTTTCTTTTCTTTTCTGTTTCGTTTTCTTGTGTTTTTTAACGATCTTTGAAATATTTATATGTATATATATATATATTTTTTTTTTTTTTTTGATATTTAAAATTAGTCTTACTCGTTGCAATCTTGTTCTTATTGTTTTATTTCTGATCGTATTTATAGAATATTCTTCTTTCATTTTCTTCTTTTCAGTTTTTTTTTCTCTTCTCTTTTTTTTCCGTAAATTATTCAATTTCGAAGTTATCGAATTATTCAAGTTCGAAAAGTTTCTTTTTTTTTTTTGTTTTTTCTTTTGGGTTTTTTTTTCGTAAGTCATTTAATTTCTCGTAAATTCGACAAGTTTTTTTTTCTTTTCTTTTTTTGTTAGAAATGCTAAAACTCCGATCTAATTTTTTTTTATCAAAAAATAAATTCTTCCAATAGTGTTACGAATGAATGAATTAAAATCGCCATTCGTTTTGTAGACACATCACGTTTTAAATTAAATCGATCCTGTCAGACTCCAAAAGAAAAAAAAAAAAAAAAAAAAAAGAAAAAAAAAGACAAAAAAAAGACAGAAAAAAAAGAATAAAGAAAAAAACAAGAAACCTCGTATTAAACCTGTAGACATTATTAATTATACTTCTGGCGTTATTT
>NC_140823.1:985000-987500 GCF_050613455.1 Vespa mandarinia
ATTATAATTAACAAACGATTTTACAGTGATATTATTTATAAACATACATATATCGTATACTACGTTTAAATATTTATATTAATAGAAATATTGAAAATATATTTATAAACAATATGAATCGACGTTTTGTATTATTGAAATTGCTGTTTTTATAATTTATAAAAAGTAAAATTTTATTTCTAAAATAGAGATAATCAATAACACGATAAATAACAAAGTAAATAAAGTAAATAAATGCGCGATATATTACGATATAATGATATTATAATAATATTTATAATAACGATAATAATAATAATAATAATAATAATAATAATAATAATAATAATAATAATAATAATAATAAGTTAGAAAGTAATAAAAAAGAGATAGAAAAATAATAAAAGTTAAAAGGAGCCAATGATATGTCTATGTGCTTAAGGTAAGTAACAAACAAACGAAAGAAAAAAGGAAAGAAAAAAGAAAGAGAAAGAAAAAAAAAAGATCGTGAAAAAGAAAAAAAGATGAAGTAATTACAGAGAAGTAACTTAACTACCCGAGAATAGTCTTCTCTGTCTTTAGAAACGTCGATAGATGAAACTACGAAGAATGGATGAAAACAAGTTTTACAGAGTTTAATGTCAGAACCAATTGTGGAGTCTAGATAGATAGATAGATAGACAAAGAGAGAGAGAAAGAGAGAGAAAGAGAGAGAAAGAGAGAGAGCTAGCTAGAGAGAGAGAGAGAGAGAGAGAGAGAGAAAGAAATATATACGACAAGAAAGATAGAAAGAGAGTGGAGTAACAATCTCGTTCACTTGGGATCCAGTAGATAAATTGGTGCTCCTTAGACAAGATCTATAAGATCTGTAAGAAGATCTATAGAAAAAAAAAAAAAAAAGAAAAAAGGAGAAAAAGATAATACGATTCTTATTTGGAAGGGGAAGAGGAAGCTTTTACGATTAGCGCCACCGACGACGACGACGACGGCGACGACGAAGACGACGTCGACGTCGACGTCGACGACGAACCTTCATTAGAAGCAAAAGTGTGCGCGAAATAAATGGCGAAAAAGTGCTTACGAATTTCTCTTTTGCGTAGCAAGTACGTATTTTTAGAGTCGGTCCCCTTGAAACAGAAACAACTACATTCTGACTACGTATAGGTACCCTTCAGATAAAATGTCTACGTATACTAAAAAAGACGCGTTGTTATACTAGTAGACAACGGGTTTAATTACTGTTCCTATGGTCTCTATGGTCGAGCTCGTTACTTTTGATTTCTCTTATCTTTTTTTCTTTTTTTCTTGTTTTTATTATTTTTTTTTTTATTTTTTTTTGTTTGAATTGCTTGCATGTTTGTTGATTGTAATTAGGAAACTGGAATTTTCATACTTTTTCTTTCTCTTTCTTTTTCTTTTTTTTTCTTTTCTTTTTCTTTTTTTTTCTTTTCTTTTTCTTTTTCTTTTTCTTTTTTTTCTTTTCTTTTTCTTTTTTTCTTGAATTAGAATAGAAGGAATATAAGAATATAATATAATAGATGAGAATTATATCAAAATTGTATTCAAAAAAAAGATTTATAATTTTTATTATAATTGTTATTATTATTAATAGACATTTAATATTTTTATTATGTCGTTAATTTACGTCTACTCGAATTATATTAATAATATATATATATATATATATATATATATATATATATATATTTGCATAATTTTATACAAAATTAAAACAATAATGAATAATTTATCACATAATTTATAAAAAATTTTATACAAAAATTGTATATAATATACGATATAACATAGTATACAAAAATTATACAAAGTGCAAAATTTTATACAAAATTAAAACAATAATAAGTAATGTAATAATTTATATTTAAAATTTATTACAATAATTTTATAAATATAATATAATTTTATGTATATATATATTTATAATTTTATTCAGTTAATACGATAGGTATAAATCTTGCAATAAAATAGTACAAAATTTGTTATGATCGAGAATGTCCTATTTTTTATTTTTTTTTTTTTTTTTTTTAATGCGCTTTTTAATTCTTTAATAAAATAAATCTCTTTTTCTTTTTTTTTTTTTTTTTTTTTTCTTTTTTCTCATTAATAACACTTTCAATCGTTCCATTTGACAGATTCAATTTTCCTCGAAATATTTTACAGTTGTGTCGTAACACGTCTATATTTCAGTGAAAGATAAATGGAGATAACACATAACGATACGAATAAAATATATTATATAAAAGATAAAGTAGATAATGAATAAGAATGAATGCGTTCGTAGCAATCATATTTCTTTCCTCCCTCCCCCCTTTTTTTTTCGTTTTTGTTTTTTTCCAAATCTCAATCTCACCATTAGATTTTCATTAATATATACGTTTAATAATTCCGAGCAGGGATCAAGAATCATTTGGGAAAGAATTCATTGGAAAGGAATCCTACCACATCATAAATAATCGCCGAACGAGCGAGTTAATAGAATTGGCAGCCGCGAGAGAGAGAG
>NC_140823.1:992500-997500 GCF_050613455.1 Vespa mandarinia
ATTGAACACATAGTTTGCCTTTGAAAAAGAAATTTTTCATGATCCATGATGACGATCGCGAGATATGAAATATGTGTCGATCACTTACTAAACGTGCTCGTTCGTATCTATAAACATTAAAAAAAAAAAAAAAAGAAAAAAAAAAGTAGAAAACAAATTGTACATAGAGAGAAAAAGAATAGAAGAAAAAAAAAGAAAAGAAAAAAGTTGGACAGTATTTCGTGTTTTTTGTGGAGTCATAGAGCATGCGCGCATACATACACACACACACACACACACACATATATATATATATATATATATATATATATATAGAGAGAGAGAGAGAGAGAGACGGTGACGATTAATAATGCAGGAGAGGCTAGTAAGAACGTTCGTCGTGGCTTGGGATACCGTTGCCACGGTTTCTCCGCGACATAATCGGCTAAATAATTCATCTATCGTAGCCCCATAGGAAGGTGGTGGTGGTGGTGGTGGTGGTGGTGGTTTCTCGTCGACGGGCTAGCCGATCGGTCGTTGTGTCTTGTCTTGTCGTGCCATAGCGTAACGTGGCATGGCGTGGCATAGCATGGCGTGGGAGCCTAGCCACTTGGACTTGCCAAATCCAAAATCGAACGAAAGAGGGTTGAAAAATAAGAAGATAAAGAAAAAGAAATAGAAGAATGAAAGAGAAACGAAGAGATAAAGAGAGAGAGAGAAAGAGAAAGAGAAAGAGATAGAGGAGATTTGGGAGGGAGAGGAAGGTAAAGAATGGAACTCGCGAATTCGCGAGACTCTTTTGCTAACAAGAGAGAATCTTTCAAATGCCGGAATGTTCTCCTTCACTCCCATCCCATCCTCCTTTCCTTCCACTTCCACTTTACGTTCTACTTCCTTCTCTTTCCCCTTCCATCTCTTTGGGAACCAAACTTAATTCCTGAATGTTCCTCCAAATGAAAGAAAACGAAATTGTTCGAGCTTTCGAAAGGATGAGGGTGAATCGAATTCTTCATTCTTTTTCGAAAAACAGAGAGAGAGAGAGAGAGGGAGAGAGAGAGAGAGAAAGAGAGAGGGGGAGGATAAAGGGGAGGTAGGGAGAAACTACTCGAAGAAATTCTCCGATGATTCTTCTCGAATGTCTTCCAAATTTTATTGCGTTTGGAGAATATACAGTAGGAGGGTAGTAGGGAGGGAATAAGAAGGGAGATAAGGGCGTGACGAGTTAGGTATGTTATTTGTATAGTAAAGGAATGTATTTTATTTTCCATATTGCTAATCGTACGAATAAAATTCATGTCCTTCGTTGTATATTTTTAATCTGTTCGTGTAATCCTGATTTACATCATTCATCGCGATTTTTATTTAATTATATTGATCGAAATGTTCATTCATCTTTCAATAGTTCGATTGAATCGTTTATATCTTATAATGTTAAATCTAAATAAATTGACGAAATTTAAATGAAATTATCTTCTCTCTCTCTCTCTTTTTTTTTCTTTTTTTTTTTTTTTTGTTTTTATTTTATTTTCTCTTTTTATATTGAATCTAAATAAAATATATTTGACAAATGTGATTTATTATTCGACGGAATTGAAATGTTCAAGAATTTAAATGAAATTATTTGTCTTTTTTCTTTTTCTTTTTTCTGTTTTCTTTCTTTTTTTTTTCTGTTGAATCTAAATAAAATCCATCGATATATATATGTATATATATATATATATATATATATAAAAAAAAAAAAAAACAAACGTTTCTTTTTATAAATTGACAAATATCGAATTATTGCTCGTTCAATTAATATCTAATAAAATTACGAACAATTTTATAATATCATAATATAATAAAATAATAAGAGTATAGAATGTAAAAAAAATAATATAAATGTTAAGTATTATATAAGCCGTAGATTTTCTTTTCAGGCACGATAAATGTCAGATTATAGAGAATTCAATAAAATTCTTCAAATTATTTATAATTGTTTATGGACTAATAGGATCATTTAATATTATTCGACGATAATAATATCATCGAAATGTCGCGAGCCCTTAACGTTTGTCCTTTCTTTATACACATATACATACATATCTATTGTTTTTATCATATAACGTGTTCAATGATATACATATATACAATAAATCAAATTAAAAATAAACAAACTAAAGACAAAATGTATCTCAGTATCCGACAAGATGGCGAGTGTTACGAATCATCGAATTAAATCATCGAAAGTTCGACATTTTCTCATTAATCATATAATATAATCAACCATTAAATATACCATATAATACCATTAAATCGTCTTTTATATTTCATATCATTCGATCGATAGACAACACGTATTAATTATTATCATATAAAATGTATCTTCAATTTCAAAAGTAAACAAATTATTGTCTTATTATCTTAAACGAAATTATTTAGAAATAAATCATTGGTGGAGGAATATCGTGAGAGAGATAACGCGAACGCGTGCAGAATTTTTCTTTTTTTTTTTTCTTTTTTTTTTCTTTTTCTTCTCTTATGGAATTAAGAGAAAATCAATTCGTTAATGACTTCTTCTTTTTTTTTTTTTTTTTTTTTTTTTTGTGAAAATGAAAGACAATTTTCGTATAATGAGCGAATATTTTATTAAATTATATATTGGCCATTCTGGTCCAATACCTTTTGCCATCTTTTCTGGTAGTAGCATGATTTCACGCTCATAAAATTTTTGGTCTTTGCTCGGCAAAAAACTGATCGAGGTGGTTTTTGACCTCCTCATTTGAAGTGAAGGATTTATCGTCCAAAAAAATTTTACAGTGACCGGAACAAATAATAATCCGAAAGTACCAGATCTGGAGAATATGGTGAATGTGGCATTGTATCCCATTCAAGCTGTAAAAGCTTTTGGCGAGAGACCAAACTTGTATGAGGTCTGGCATTATCTTGGTGGAATATTACACTTTTTCTGTTGATTAATTCTGACCTTTTCTGTTGAAGTGCATCATTCAGTTTGTCCAGCTGATAACAGTAGACTTCCGAATTAATTGTTGTGTTATCCGGTAAAATCTCAAGAAAAAAAAAAAAAAAAAAAACGATTCCTTTAAAATCCCACCAAACCGAGAGCATCACCTTTTTTTGATGGATATTGGCTTTGGAGATGCTTTGAGCCGATTCATCTTTTTTGCTCCATGACCTTTTGCATTTGACATTGTTATATAGAATCCATTTTTCGTCCACAGTAATGATGCGCTTCAAAAATGGATCATTTTCGTGACGTTTGAGAAGCGAATCACAGACGTCAACGCGACGACGCAAATTTCTCTCCGTGAGAACATGTAGAACCCATATATCGAGCTTCGGGGTTAAACGCAGGTCTTTCATAAACAGGTTGAATTTGATAAATTTAACCTCTCACTGATCTCACGTGTTGTTATTCGCCGGTTTGCATCAACTAATGCCTTTATCGTGTCTTTATCAGCTTCAACCGGCCTTCCAGAACGTGGTGCATCTTCGACATTGCAAAATTGCCGGATCGAAATTTTGCAAACCAGTTTTGGCACTGGCGTACTGTCAACACATCTTCTCCATACACATCGGTTAATTTCTTTCTGGCTTAAACAGCATTTTTACCTTTTCTATAGTAAAAAAGTAAAATATGACGATAATGCTGTTTATTGCTCGCCATATTTAAAAGGGCATCAACCAAAAACTACTGCGTAGAATCAATTAGACTTTTTCACACACAAGCCTTTGCTATATCAGTTCTCAAAACATATAATGATTATGCGGCTTTAAGTGTGAAGTTAGGTGCAAAAAAAATACAATTAAATTCTCTGTCGGGAAAAAAGAAAAAAAAAGAAACGAAATTACTTTCCGAACAACCCAATAATTTTAATGTATGTAAATAGAATAATCATATAGGGCCGATGTGGATGATCGGAGATGTCCTTCAAAGTGAGTAGTGTCGATGCTGTCGCGAAGCAATTGGATAGGAAAAACGTTAAGGAAGGATAAGAGTGTCCGTCGTTCGATCTCTAGTAGTAGGAGTCCTTTGAATCCCGTATTCGTCGAGTCATCGGGACACAATCGATCAATCGAAGAAGCAAGAAAAGGATGGATGGATTCGAATGAGTGGTAGTAGATGGTCTATAGAGACGAGGAATGGCGAATATAGCCTTTGGGGAGAACCCAGTTTAATGCCTTTTTAGTCAGGGAACAAACGAGTAAAGGTCCGATTTACTGAATCGAACCGCTGCGGAATGCTCGTTCGAGGGTGTAGTCGATTATCCTTACCCGTTTTATCTCTAAGTTCCACGAGCGATACGTTTCTATCGATTGCCTTTGCTCGGCACGCTATGAAATCGGCTTAACGTATTATGGTCTCTCTGTTCGTGTTAAAGCGTAAAATGACAAATTACTCGTAAGACAACGTGTCTAGAAAAGTGCGATTTAGATAAACGAATACGCTGAATCGCCGTGATCAATTCTTATTTCATTTCATTTAATTCAACGCACATATATAAATATATAACAAATAATATGTTTATATATATATATAAAATATTTTCTCTTTTTCTTGTTCGTTTTCTATTTTGTAATTTTTGTCCGATTAATTGGACCATTTTTTACGATGGCTGAAATTTATGTACGTATGTATGTATGCGATCCTTAAAAATTAAATCATAACAAAAAATATCACGTTTATATTATTATAGATGAAATCGTTTATTTTATATATATATATATATAAATATTTTAATTATTTATTTGAAAATAAATAAAATGATATAACAATATTTTAATTTAGAAAATATTAAATGTTAACATTATTGTAATATGATATATTCTTTTCTTTTTTATATTTATTTATTATAATATTTATATAATTCTTTTCTCTACATTTATACGTCCGATTATTACTATCCATCATTATACAACACGATTATAGAAATTTTATTGAAATTATTATCGTTAAAAGTAGTAGAAAATATTTTCGGGTAATTAATGACGTACCATCAAACTCCATATTTTTGATTATT
>NC_140823.1:1007500-1017500 GCF_050613455.1 Vespa mandarinia
AGTCGAGTTGGATTGGGTTGGGTTCGGGTGAATTGGTTTGAGTTGGATTGGGTTGGGTAACGTTGCGCGATGCTTTAAAAGTATCATCTCGTTAACTCGACGCCAGTAAAAAGAAATATCGAATACGCTTTGATATCTAACGATATACAGACGTTTCGTTTTCCCGCGAGGGATCTTCCGCGCCGTCAACTTCAATCTCTCTCTCTCTCTCTCTCTCTCTCTCTCTCTCTCTCTCTCTCTCTCTCACTCGCACGCTATTTCTATCTATCTATCTATCTATCTATCTATCTAGCTAGCTATCTAGCTATCTCTTTTTCTCGCGTTCCATTTAATTTTCGACGAATACAATCAATACCTACATACCATACATAAAATCGATTCGGCATATGTACCGAATAGTGTGTCGTCTATCTCCCTCTCTCTCTCTCTCTCTCTCTCTCTCTCCCTCTCTCTCTCTCTCTCTCTCTCTCTCTCTCTCTCTCTCTCTCTCTCTCTCTTCGGCACTCCCTTCTATATATTCCGTTGTTACTACCCTTCTATTCCAATTTGTTTTCATTTCCAATCGACGGAACATCAATTTTCGCGCATGCGTTTTTCTCAACTAAATAGATGAAAACTTTACTATAGGCGACCACTACTACTAAGTTTTCCTATGAGTTACGACGTTAAACGGCTTTTCTTTTTTCTTTTTTTTTTTTTTTCATTTCTCTTTCTCTTTTTCTTCTTCTTCTTATTCTTCTTCTTCTTCTTCTTTTTCTTTCTCTTCTTCTTCTTCTTGAAATAGCGCGTGTCGTTCGAATGTCCCGTAGTGCATGTTCGAGGGATTGGCCAGGGATTGTCAGTTTTACCTTTTTTCCTTCGACTCCCTCTCTCCCCTTATTTCGATTCTCCTGACCTACTCGGCCGAAAGTAGAAAGGATAAAGAAAAATTGTTTCCTCTCGTTTTCTTTTCCCCATTTCTTTTTTCTTTTCTTTTCTTTCTTTCTTTCTTTCTTTTTTTTTTCCTTATTTCTCCTTTCTCTTCCTCTTCTTATTCATGTTCTTCTTCTATTTCTTCCTCTTTTTCTCCCTTATTTCCGGACGTATACTTAGGCGTGAGAAGTGTAAAAAGGCCGATGGACTTCCCTCTTAAGTTCTAAGACGCCAATCTCGTGTTTGGTGGCTCGCCAAAAAGGGGACGATCCTTTCTCGCATCCGTTTTTCTTTACCCATATAAATCTATCTATCTATCTGGCTATATCTACCTATGTATATATATATATATATATAGTGATATATATTGAATATAGTGAATTATATAGTGATATAGTGATATATAGTAAATTAAATAGGTGATATATATTTATTATTGAAGTAAAATTAGAACAAAGATCAAATGGATATTGTCACGTATATATTTTTTATTGATCCAGGTCAATAATTCCTATTTTAATGAATAATTAAAACACATAATCACACACACACACAAAGAGAGACACATGTATATATGTATATGTATATGTATGAAAGTATTCCCTTATTCTTGTATGTATACTTAGATTGATCATTGTACATATATACAATGTATAAAAATTTGTTTACACATATAAAACGTTACACACACACACACATATATATATATATATTTTGTGTGTGTGTGTGTGTGTAACGTTTTATATATGTAAACAAATTGTGTAAGTATGTACAATAATAAAAATTAAACGAAAACATAAAATATTAATTAATATTAATAATAAAAATTCAATGGAAAAACATTTACATAGTTATGGTTATAGCATGTGTAATATTTAATAGATTTGTGTGTAGTTTTATAAAACAGGAAGTTATATATATATATATATATATATATATATATATATATACATATATATTATGTATACGATTTCTTCACAACGTGATAGTTTTCGTAGAAAAGATAAAGGGTGGAGGGGAGAGAGAGAGAGAGAGATGTATATAAGAGAGAAAAGAACTACGATGAAGGTATGGGTATAGATTAGACACGGGGCGTAACTTCGCTTTCGGCCGAATTGATTTATGCGCTATAAAAGGCTCGGTAATAATGGGTGTAGATTAGACTATTCGTGTCGTCGGCAGTTAAAAAATACATCATCGTACCGCGGTACCATAGTGCCAAGGGGCTGTCTTCGACTCTGGCTGAAGGAAAAAAACTAGGTGAAAAGGAGAGAAGAACGAAGAAAGAATGGAAGAGGAGGTCGAGGAGAAGGAGGAGGAAGAGGAGGGGGGTTGGGGAAAAGGTGGTGAAAAAAAAGAAAGAAAATGAAAGAAAATGCGAGAGAAGGGACGATGTCTTTATCCCTTTATTTCTTTTTTTTTTTCCTTTTTTTCTTTTTTTCTTTTTTTTTTTTTCCTTTATCATCTCCGTTACTAAAATGTAGATAATAAAGAAAACATTGTCTATTAAAGATCATTCGTTTCTAATTGCTCCTGTCTTTATTTGTTTTTCGTTTATTTTCACGATTTTATATACATATTGTTTATAATAATTGTTATATTTGTTTTTAACAATTGTGCGTAATTGTTTCATTATTGCTTTTTCCACTGTATTAATATTTATTTTTATTAACTGGTTTTCTTTTTTCCGTTTTTCTTTTTCTTTTTTTTGTTCTTTTTTCTTTTTCTACAAAGTTCAAAAGAATAGAGAATATCTTAAAAAATGTATGTAAATGAATAAATGAAAAATCATGCATTCGATGATTAATGAAAAAGAAAATATCTTATATATATATATATATATATATATATATATATATATATATATAAGAGAAATGAATATATAAATAAATAAATAAATATATATATATATAAGAAATAAATATGTATATGTATATATGTATATATGTATATATTTCTTTTTTCTTTATAACATCAATAAAAGAATCTAAACGATCTATTCCAGCTTCTGTCGAAGAATAGATTAGATTAAGCTATATCTGATCCCGTCGAAGAATTTATGACATTATTTAATTGACACTTTTATTTCCCTACGAAATGGTTGTTTCTCTTTCTCTCTTTCTCTCTCTCTCTCTCTCTCTCTCTCTCTCTCTCTCTCTCTCTTTTTTTTTAACGTAGGTATTACATTATTCGAGAGTCGAAATAAATGAGGATCCATGGCGTCAATATCAAATCGTTTGAGATTTCGCACGTTTGAGAACGATCAAAAGATAAAAACGAATTATTTAAGATGACAACTGTGAAATAATATAACGATAAAATTCAACTTTAATCAAAATATTAAAACTCAATATTAAAACAAATTGTAAATATTATTGAAGGATATATTTATGTGGATTTCTGTTAAATCGTTCAATGAATTAATTAGATGATAAAATATCATTATAATCGAAATCTCAAAAATTTGATCGAATACGATTAGAAAATCCATTTGCTTTTTTTCTAATGATATTATTTACAATGAGATCTTGAAGAAAAAAAAAAAAAAAAAAAAAAGGAAGAAAAAGAAAAAGGAAAATAATAATACTCAAGGATATCTTTATATCGAACTTTTATTAAATCGTTGAATGAAAATGACATTTGTGAAATAATCAAATGATAAAACGCTACTCTAAAAAGAAAAAAAAAGTGCGTTAAAAAAAAGCGTCGATAAAGTTTTTGGAATGAAATCTTGAAAAGAAAAAAAAAAAAGAAAAAAAAAAAAAGAACATAAAACAAAAATGATATTAATTAATCGAGAAATATAATAGCTCGTATTATCTTCGTACGATCGTCATTATCTTCTTCTTTGAAACTTTTATTTTCAATAAAATCTTGAAAGAGAAACAAAAGAAATAGAAAAAAAAAGAACAAAAAAAAAAAAGAAATAATACGATTCTTAAACTTTTCGACTTTTCTAATCGAATATTATTAATTAAAAGCTCCTTCGTTATTTCAAGATCGTTTAGTATTTTTTTTTTTTTTTTTTTTTTTTTTTACAAAAGACTTGACTTACTATCGTGACCGTACGATAGCGTGACGTATTATCTGAAAAATATTTTCTATATTCGAATAAATTAATTATCAAAGGAAAATTATTATAATTCGTCAATCGAGAATTATTAAATTGAAAAAAATTAATCATCGTTAAATAGATGTATAAAGAATATTTACGTATATGAAAGATATTCATTCGAATCGAAAAGATCAAATCGTTCTTGAATGGTAACGCGTTATCTAACTCTATTGACGATTTGCGACAGAATTTCGAATAAAGACCTCGATCGATCGATTCCTCGATATCCGAGTCTCGGACTAAACCGTTACGTGTTACGTTTCGAGGATCCGCTTTAAAACGGGCGCCGTATCGTTCGGACCGTCGTCCGTTACTTTGATCGTCATCGTAAAACGCGAATGGACTTTTATTACGATGATTCGAACAAGCTTTCTCTCTCGCTTTCTCTCTCTCTCTCTCTCTCTCTCCTCTATTTCTCTCTTACTCTTTGAGTATCCTTTTCCCGGTAAAAGGTGAATCTCGTTCATCGCTTTTCCATGAAAGCCAAAGTGCGTTAAAAAATAGAAAGAAAGAGACGGAGATACCGAGAGAGAAAGAGAGAGAGAGAGAGAGAGAGAGAGAGAGAGAGACAGATCTTTTCAAAGTGGAATCCTTTTAGAGAAAACTCGAAAACGTTTCAAATTCGAGGGAGTAATGGCAGCTGCTGTTGCTGTTACTCTTGCTATTGCTGTTGATATTGTTGTTATTGTGTTGTTGTTGTTGTTGTTGTTGTTGTTGTTGTTGTTGTTGTTGATTTGTTTTGTACGTTGTTATTGTTGATGCTGTTACGTTGCTATCAGAAGGTAGAAAAAAAAAGAAGAGAAAAAAAAAAGGAGAAAAAAGAATATACATACACTTTTGTAATTTGTATAACATATTACAAAACCGCACGATGATCCAGACTTTATATGTGTGCGTATGTGTACATATATATATATATATATATATATGTATGTATGTATGTATATATATAGTGTAAACGTTACGTCAGCTGGACCTACTATGAAGGCCCCTACGATACGAGACACAGAGACGTGACAGTTACGAGGATGCCTTTTATCTCACCGCCCTTTGAAGATCTTCCGATCAAAAGAATCCGTTAGTTTTTATTCGATTTTCTACGATCCCCCCAAATCACCCGCTTTCACCCCTCTGACCCTCCTCCGCAGTCCACTACACCCCACTATACCCCCCCGCCCTCCTGTACGTCGTCGTTATTCTTTTCTTCGAAATGCCAACACGATTTGGTACGATTAGAATCTTCCTAAAAATTCTATGTGTTGTTATACATACACATATATATGTATATATGTATACTATAGGGTGTCCAAAAAGTATAGGATCCAACTTAATACCATATGTATCATTGAAATCAAATAGACGAAAAAAGATTTGTAAATAAATTTATGTTCAAAAATGCTTTTTATTGAAAAGATATATACTTTTTAAAGAATATTTGTAATTTAATTCCATTTGTCGACTTGTGGATCTTTTTTCTCTTTTTTTTTTTTATTTTCTTTTTTTCTATTTCTCTCTTTTTTTTTCTTTTTTCTTTTTTCTTTTTTTTTTTTTTTTCTTTTTTTTTACTCTAGACTTCTATTTGTGGATTCATCCAAAAGAGTTGATTTATAAAAGTATGATAGAAAAAGTAGATGAACTTTTGAGAATGTATTGAAAATGCATTTATTATTATTTCCAATATTCCAATATTCCGTTGGAATATTAGAAAGAGTCCGGCTATAGTTAATTCGACGAATGGAGAAGTTTGTATTTTTGCAGTGGTAGGATTTTATCGAACGTTTTTTTTTTTTTTATAATTGTCAACTTTTTTCATCTATTTGACCTCAACAATACATGGTACAGTTTTGATATCATACTTTTTAGACACCCTGTATATATACACACAGATTATTAGTAAATGTACATATATCATTGAATATATATATATATATATATATAATCTTTGAAATATTCACAAATAATGGTTGTTGATTCAAGATGATATATAACATATGTATGTTTTATATTAATCAAGAATACAATGATTTTTATTTTTAATAAACAATTAAATAAAGGATTACTAATGCGATTTATAGGTCGTAGATATATAAATTTATAAGATAATCGTGATAATTTATGACAGTACCTCGAGATATTTATCGTATTAAAATTATCTATGATTGAAGAATGTGAGAGATAGAATTTAGTATGCTAAAAAAAAAAAAATCTGGAAGGGTCAAATCAAAGAAAAGAATGATCAAAGAAGAGTAAAAGTATGAGTCGAGTTTAATTATTTATTGATCGTCGATGATCGTACGATTTGAATTATGAATATAAAAATATTTAGACATTCTTCGATGGTGAAGATCATTTTGATGTTGAAATGATCACTTAAAAAAAAAAAAAAAAAGAAAAAAGAAAAAGAAAAAAAGAACAAAAATATATTCTCGTATTAGCGATTGAAAATATAACTTTAAGTGTTAAAAAAAGAAACAAGAAGAAAGAGAGATAGATGGATAGATAGATAAAGAGAGAGAGAGAAAGAGAGAGGGAGAGAGAAAAAGAGAGTGGAAAAAATAAACGAAGTGCAGACACGAAGGGCCAATCGAATAGGAAAATGATCAAAGGAAGTACGGAGTCGATTAATCGTCGGTGATCTTCACTTTGAATTTCAGGGGTATAGAAGAAGACTTGGTTTTGATCTCGTAGGTGTCAAAATCGATAGGTCGTTCGAGCGTCTACTTGGCTGGTTTTACGAGGCTAAAAGAGCGTTCGTTCGTCTCGTCGCCCATACGGGTTTCTGTTGGCTCCCTTTGAACTTTTATCACCGGGAGCCACGCATAATCCACTTTTTACTCTTCGTACACGTGTCCTCGAGCTTTACGTTCGCGGCCTGCCGGTTGCTGCCGCTGCTGCCGGTTGCTGCTGCTGCTGCTGCTGCTGCTGCTGCTGCTGCTGCTGTTGCTGCTGCTGCTGCCGCCGTTGCTGTTGCTGCTGTTGCTGCGGGCTCCCGATGCGCCGATACATTACGCCCTTTTATTTTTGCTCGAAAGAAGAGCTGGCCGTGCGTACAGTACCCTTTTATTGCTTCTCGCACCGTCCGTTAAAAGTTATGTCCCGTGTTGGCTCGCTTATAGCGGACCTACCATCGATCCGAACTGTTGGATTTTTCATTTTCTTTTTTCTTTTTTTTTTTTGTTTTTGTTTTTGTTTTTGTTTTCTTTTTATTCTATTTCTTTTTTCGTTTCGATTTTCTCTCTTTCTCTTCCCCTCTTCTCTCTCTCTATTTTTTATTTTTATTTTGCGTTTTTTCTCGTTTTATTTATTTTTTCTTTTTTTTTTTTCTTTTTTTTTTCTTTTTTTTTCGAAATTTCACGAGTCTCCGAAAGAGCTAACAAAGCGGTCGTTCTTGAAATTGTATTGTTGTTGTAAAAAGGTGTCACGTAAAAATTAACGACTATGGGAAAACATTTTTTATGACTTTTATATATATATATATATATATATAGAGAGAGAGAGAGAGAGAGAGAGAGAGTAGTATGCAATTGTTAAATTAAGTAATATTTTTTATTCTTCTTTATTTTTTTTTCTTTTCTTTTCTTTTCTTTTTTTTTTCTTTTTTTTTTTTTGTTTGTTTTGCCTTTAATGAAAATAAAATAACGTTGTCAATTGAAAAGAGGGAGAAACGAAATTTTACATTCACGAATAATAATAAAACTTGATGTTTCGTACACGTAAAAAGAATGAAATAATATTATTTACTAACGAGTCTATAACAATAACGAAATTTGGGAGCTATACGTTTAAAAAAAAAAAAAAAAAAATTAGAAAAAAGGAGAGAGAACAAAACGATATTATTCGCTAATTGTAATTGCATCGTAAATTTTTGGTTTTTATTTAAACAATCAAAAAAAGAGAGAGAGGGAGAGAGAGAGAGAGAGAGAGTAAGAATAATCGTCTGAATAATATTTATCATCAAAATCGAGTATTAAAAATCGATAATTTTTTTTTCTTTCCTTCTTTTTTTCTTGTTTCTTTTTTTTTTCCTTTTTTGATTTTCCATCGAAGAAAATAAAAACTGAAGGAAGACACGAAGTCATTGTGTTAAGACATTTTCTTATCTTAAGAGGAAAAAAAAAATAAAAGAAAAAAATAAAAAAAAATAAAAGAAAAAGAAAGAAAAAAAAAAAAGAGAAAAAAGAAAGAAAAAATAAAGAAAGGTCGAAGGAGAGATATAAACATCGAACGACGTAAGAAATACGAAGTGTACGTATAGATGTATAACATACATATGTACATATTACGTAGCTCGTGTTGCACCTGCCGTATTCTCAAACGCGTAAGAAAAACGTATTCATGGCAATAAAACGATCGAGGACGGAATACGTTTGAGAATGGAATCTTGTTTTTATTTTTTTCTTCCTTCCTTTCTTTCTTTTTTTTCTTCTTCTTTTTTTTCTATTTTTCTTTTTTTTTCTTCTTTTTCTTTTTTCTTTTTTTTCTTTTTTCTTTTTTTTTTTTCCTTTTTTTCATACGTACACGTGTCGTCGCATAGCAGACAGAGACGAAGAAATATTATTTTTACGTTTGTAACGTTGACGTGTACTAACGTCGATTTTTATTTATTTTTCAAAGATGATTAATGATTTCGTAAATAATAAATAAAATAATTACTCGTGTTGACACGTCGAAAAATGTCATCAACAATTA
Organism: Vespa mandarinia; assembly: GCF_050613455.1. Classification (NCBI taxonomy): domain Eukaryota; kingdom Metazoa; phylum Arthropoda; class Insecta; order Hymenoptera; family Vespidae; genus Vespa; species Vespa mandarinia. The sequence goes on from NC_140823.1 coordinate 1,016,217, forward strand.
AGAGTTTTAATTGAAATTAAATAAAAATAAAAATAAAAATAATAATAATCTTTATAATTGTTTCATTAATGTCATAAATTGAATTGTATTGAACGAGCAATAATTCGAAGAATATCGTTTGTTCGTACTTACATAGGTACATAAATAAACGTACATTTCATAAAAGAAACAGAGTGATGACCGATCGGTATGAATCTCTCTCCTATCGCGGTTTTACATTTGTATCGTCGTAAAAAGTCGACTGGAAGGAGTCGGAGTTCGAGACTTTCGATTCTTCGAAGTGCTCGTGAAACTTCTGCTTCCGAATTGCCAAGACGAAACGAGAGAGAGAGAGAGAGAGAGAGAGAGAGAGAGAGAGAGAGAGAGAGAGAGAGAGAGAGAGAGAGAGAGAGAGAGAGAGAGAGAGGGAGAAGGGGGAAGGTCCCACACATCGGGTCCCTTCTTCTTCACCATCGAGACCGTAGACTTTGTGCATGCAAATCCGAAGAAATGCGACGTAAACGGATTTTATCGGTCTACGACGTTCCTCTTGTCTGTTTATACGTGAAAGAGAAAGAAAGAGTTACGTATGTGCGTGTAAGAGAGAAAGAGAGAGAGAGGGAGGGAGAGGGAGAAGGAGAGAGACTTTAAGGGACTTTAAAAGTGCGTATTTTACGCCTACGTGATTTTCAGTGGCCAGGTAGGTGAAAGAAAAAGATAGAGAAATGTAAAGAACGAGAGAGAAAGAGAGAGAGAGAGGGCTTTTTTTTTTTTCTTTTTTTTTTTTTTTTTTTTTTTTTTTTTTTTTTCTTAAGAAGGATGAAAAAAGGAAAAGAAATTTATATCTTTACAATTAACACGATATAATCTTTTTTATTTTCTTTTGATAGAGTTTGTATATTTTATAGGAAGACTTTTGAATCGATCGAAATATTTATTTTTCGTCTACGTGATTTTCAATGAAATAGGTAAAAGGCAAAGAGATAGAGAGAAATGTAAATGATAAGACACTTTTTTTTTTTTTTTTTTTTTTCTTCTTTTAAGAGGGACGAAAATAATGAAATTTATATCTTTAAAATTAACACGATATAATTTTTGTTCTTTTCTTCTTTTTTCTTTTTTATAAAATTTTTATTTCACTGCAAAACTTTTTTTGGATTCATCGAAATAAGATATGAACGTATTGGAAATTATTTGAAAATTATTAAAATTTGAAGAAAATTGAATTTAATGTTATGATTATGAGAATATAAAGTGAATTATATTAAATACATAATAGTCATTCAAACAGTCTGATCGTGTGCG
>NC_140823.1:1022500-1032500 GCF_050613455.1 Vespa mandarinia
GGAAAGATTGATTCAAAGACACGCGCGTAATCGAACCTCTAACGGAAACGTTAGACGAATGTTAGTCGAAGATTAGTCGCGACCTTAGACGCCACCGCCGCCGCCGCCGCCGCCGTCGTCGTCGTCGTGGTCGTCGTCGTCGTCGTCGTCGTCGGCGGCGGCGGCAACGGCGGCGGTCTTCTCATGTTAGAAATTCTTCTCGTTCCTACGAAAGACTAGCTTTTTCGTATTCCGTATTCCTCTCTTAAACGCAACAACGTAACCATAACCTCCGTTTCCTCACACCAACATCGTGCTTGGTTCTATCCAGTCTTCCTTTTGCGAATTGTAAGCACCGGACCATAAATCTAATCGCGGCCTTCTTCTTCGTATACTTCGAGCAACACTTTTGCCTCGGTTGGGTCCTCCTCTCTGCGATCACCGCCGAGGTCACAGTTAACCGCCAAGTTGTGAAGCACCCGGTTCGTGAGTGTGCCGACGGTATCCACGATCTCTCCGCATTTCGTAAAGAAAGAGAGAGAGAGAGAGAGAGAGGGAAAGAGAGGTCATGACGATTTCTCGATTTTCCTTTTACTCGATCGCATCGTACCTACTATCATCGTCTAATAGCGCTTACGCTACGATCTTATTTCTTTTTTTAATTCCTTTCTGCTTCCTTTTTTCTTCTGTTTGTTTTTTAATTTATAAAAGATAATTTTGTTTTGTATTCTTGCAACGAGAATGTAGATTCTTTTTTTTTTTTTTTTTTTTTTTAACGAAAGTATCGCTTTTGTGTGTGTGTGTGTGTGTGTGTGTGTGTGTGTGTGTGTGGGTGGGTGGTGTACCTGTATGACGTAAGTAAATAGAATATATGAGAAAGTATTAATAAATATTAATACTATACCTATATTTATTATAATATTATAATACTATACCTATGCATTATCATTGATAAATATTAATTAGTAATACTAATTAGTTGGGAATACGTCTCTTTGCTTTAAGTTCCTGTTACTTTCTTTTTCTTTTTTCTTTTTTTTTTTTTTATCTTTAATATCTCTCGAAAAGAATTCAGATACAAACGGAAGTCCTGTTGGGTCGCGTTTTCATAATACCATAAGTATTTAGAAAGTATTGAGAGAGACAGAGAGAGAGAGAGAGAGATTAACAATGATAAATATTAATCAAGTTGAAATACGTACATACGTTTGAGAATTATATGTATCTTTAATAATGACGAACTTGGTATGGCGTTTGAATTTTTTTTCTTCTTTTCTTTTTCTTTTTTTTTTCTAAGACCTGATTAATTCGATCGTTTTTTCTTTTCTTTTTTTTTTTTTTCTTTTTTCTTTTTTAACGAAACTTGTTATCCATAAATATTGCATGATTCTTAATGAAGTGTTGAGTAATTTTTATGCCGATTTGTTTTTTTACTTTTTCCTTTCTTTTTTTTTTTTTTTTTTTTTTCTTTAACGTGAAGTTTATTTGCATCAATTTTAATATGACATTGCCCGTTACATTGGTATAATTATTATGATGTTACAATATAAAAAGATCTTGACGTTATAGTAAGTTATAGTAATATCATATGATTAAATTTAAAAATATTGTCTCTTAGATTTCTTTCAAAAAATTAACAATCTTTTTTATTAGAATATCTTCTTGTTTCTTTTTTTTCCTTTTTTATTTATTTATTTATTTTTTTTTTCTTTCTTTTTTTTTGTAATTGTGAAACATTCAGACACTTTTATTATATATAAACAGAGATAGATATTTCAGATTTGCGTAAAGAATAAAATCATTATTATTTTGTCGTCAATAATAGAGACAAGGTTAAATAATAAATATATAATATATCTGAACGATAATTATATCATTATTAATCATAGATATATTTGTGTTTTATTATACTATAATTTGTATATCATCCCTTCGAACTATTTATCCTCTCCTTTTGCCTATAAGAAAGAGAGACAAAGAGACAGAGACAGAGAGAGAGAGAGATAGAGAGAGAGAGAGAGAGAGAGAGAGAGAGAGAGAGAGAGAGAGAGAGAGAGAGAGAGAGTGAGATAGAAATAAATCTTTATTATTTTCTATCTCTTTCTTTTTCCGATCGTCTAGTAGCATTTTCAAAAGACGTTTTCCACGCATCCTTTTTCCCGTGGATCAGCGATTTTGCAAAGTTTACGAACAGCTCGACCTCGGTTACCTTCTTACCTCGTAACTCATTCGGTTCTACGCGGGAGGGTTACAGCTTGGTTTTGGGGTGCGACCTAAACTCGGGCAGTTACCACAACCGCTGTCGACATAAATTGCGTCGACCTTCGTAGAAAGGAAAGGGGCAGCCAACGAGAGAAAGACAGAGACAGTCAGAGAGATAGAGACAGATAGATAGATAGAGAAAGAGAGAGAGAGAGAGAGAGAGAGAGAGAACTGAGAAAGAAGGACATAGAATGAGCAAGAGAGAGAGAGAGATAGATAGAGAGAGAGAGAGAGAGAGAGAGAGAGAGAAGACTAGAGAGGGTTTTAGCTTTTAGGCAAGAATACGAAGGACGAAAGTGTATCTGGTTAATCGTAACGTTCTCGCAGGATGCCGTCGCTTTATCTGGGACACGGGTCTCTTATTTATGGATAATGAAATCGAAGGGAGCAGATTTCTATCGTCCAAAGTCCTTGGTAATTTCGCTAATGAATTTCCTTTGCTCGACACGTTTTTCGTGTTTGAGATCGTTCCACGAAATGGAAATGATTTCAGGCGTAGAACGACGACGACTACGACGATGACGACTACGACGACGACGACGAGGACGACGACGACGTTAACAATTTATTTATTATTGGCTGATTATACAAGAATAGATTAAATGGATTTATTTAAATAATACAATAATATATATCATTTATATATTGCAATAATTGATATATACGTTTATATGTATTTCTATGTAGGATATGTTTTTATATCTCGTATTAATAAATAAGCCTGATAGATAAATGTAAATTAAATGTAATTTCATATATTAATTGTATTATATGTTAATTTATTATTATTGTATATTTTTTAAATGAAACTTATAAATGGAGTAAATTTAAGAGATTATTTTTACATCGTAGTATTTAGAGTAGGAAAAAGAAAGTATTGAAATAAGTAGGGAAAAAAAAAGAAAAAAGAAAAAAAAGAATAATAATAATAATAAAATAAAATAAAATGGAATGGATGAGTAATACAGAATGACTCAGATGTAGGAAATATATTCTACGTTAGAAATAAACTATATTTCACAAAGAAACATAAACGGTCAAGGATATATTTCATATGTTCAAAGATATAGATACGTTATAATTACAATAATGAACAGAAAGAGAGAGAGAAAAAGAGAGAGAGAGAGAGAGAGAGAAAAAAATATATATATATTAATATAAAGTATGAAATGGTTTCCGCTATATCGGCTATAAAGAAAGAGAAAGAGAGATTATATTAATAAAAAATATGAATGGTCTCGCGTACTGATCATAAAGAGAAAGAGAGAGAGTGAGAGAGAGTGAGAGAGAGAGAGAGAGAGAGAGAAAGAGAGAGAGAGAGAGAAAGGGTTCGCTGGACCGAACGCAACGAAACAAGTTTAGCGAAGACGCGTATTCGCGTGGGCGACGTTGGATAAGAAGAAGAAGAAGAAGAAGAAGAAGAAGAAGAAGAAGAAGAAGAAGAAGAAGAAGAAGAAGAAGAAGAAGAAGAAGAATAAGAAGAATATAGGGAAAGAAGAAGGAGAAGACGAAAAAACAGAGGGCAGACGCGAACAAGATTTTTTTCCATTTTTTTTTTCTTTTTGGAGTGATGTACCAGAAAAGAGAGAAAGAGAGAGTGAGAGAGAGAGAGAAAGAAGGAAATAGTGAGAGAGACACCGAGACGAATGCGTTATTACGAGTCGAAATGTGGCTATTGTGCCGAACGACCCACGCTCTTTTGTACTTCAAATTGGACGGAGACAAACGACTCGACTGGAGAAACTTGGTTCTGTGACTTCTTCTTCTTCTTCTTCTTCTTCTTCTTTTTATTCTTCTTATTCTTCTTATTTTTGCTTTATTATGTTCGAGATCTCACAGAATATCGAGAAAAATTCATACGCATAATACAGTATTATATAGTACATTAATATTTATCAGATATGTATATAAATATACATATACATATGTATATGTATATATATATATATATATATAAATGTTTATTTTTATATGTATACGTATGTTTGTTAATATGTACATAGATATGTATAAAAGTACATACGCGATATTGTAGACGTTAATATTTATGAATTGATATCGTAAGTGGAATAGGATGAGGAGAGTAAATTTTAATTATTTATTTATTTATTTCTTTTTTTAATTATTTTTTTTTTCTTTTATTTAACAATTTAATGTATAAATAAAATATTTTGATTTATTTTGTTCGACGTTTCGTAAAATATCGAAAAAAATTCGAACTTACAATATAACACAAATAACATACATACGTTATAACATATATATAATATATATAGTATATATAGTCTGTGTACATACATATACATACATACATACATACATATATACATATATATATATATATATATATATATATATATATATTTATGCTATACATTGCGGTGGTACGATATCTTCTCTTAAGCAGTCATTGCACCTGGTTTCTTGCGTTGCAGAGAGGGAGAGAAAGAGAGAAAGAGAGAGAGAGAGAGAGGGAGACAGAGAGAGGTCACAAACAAGTGGACGCGATACGATTCGATCTGTCGACGTTAGCAGAACGAATACTCTGAGTTTTCTTTTAACGTTTGGTACTTTTTATAAACCTTTAAGTCGAGTTAAGTTTTACTATACCTAAACAGAATTATCCAGTGGCATGGTTCGCATCACCTTTCCTTCCTACAGCTTCTTCTCTCTCTCTCTCTCTCTCTCTCTCTCTCTCTCTCTCTCTCTCTCTCTTTTCTTTTTCTGTTCTGTACACGTGGACATTATATTCTATGTTTGTACGTTCGTTCGTTCATTCTTTCGTTAGTTCGATCGACCGATCGATCGGTCGATTGGTTGGTTGGTTGGTCGGTCGGTCGGTCGGTCGGTCGGTCGGTCGGTCGGTCGGTCGATCGGTTTGTCGGCGAACAGGCTGCTCATTACGATTCGCGTATTGCGTGGGCAGTGCAACATGCAGAATTGCATCTATCTCTTGGTAATTACCATTCGTACGTATATACATACATTCTCTTCTCGATCTATCCTCGATATTGACAAAGATCGAACACGCGCTCACACGATTCGATAATTACGAATAACCAACAATTCTATTTATCTATCTTTCCTATGATTTTTCAACGTCTAAGTTAAAAATTCTAACGATTTATTTCGTTATCTTGCTGTTAGGTTGTATTTCATTTTTATTTTGACGACATTGTTACGGATTAATTTAAGAAGAAAATTTATCTTTTTAATCGATTCTAACGTGGATAGATTTTACGTAAATAAATCGATGATCTATCCTTTAGATTTTCTTTTTTTTTCTTTTTTATTTTTTTTTTGAAATTATTAAATTAATTGCAAACATTTACTTTCTCTCTCTCTCTCTCTCTCTCTCTTTCTCTCTCTCTCTCTCTCTCTCTCTCTCTCTCTCTCTCTCTCTCTCTCTCTGTCTCTGTCTCTGTCTCTGTATACATTGATTCTATTATTAACTTAGAAAACGTTAACAACTCTAAAAGTGTTTATGTAATAATATAAATAAAAACTAAATAAATATAAATATGTAAATACAAATAACAACTATTATATAAATTTAAATACGTCGTTATTTTATTATTTGTTTTTTTTTTTCGTCTGTTTTGTTTGTTTTGTTTCGATTGGTTAAACATTACAATCACTACGCAATAATCAAACAACATCGTAACGACACGCATGTACTTGTATAGATTTCAACAAATATATATTTTTATTTTGTTTTTAATACATACATACATACATATATATATATAATGGAATATATAGAAAAAAAAAAAAAAATAAAATAAAAGTTTCGATAGATTCGATATTTTGTGAATATTCGACGTCGATGGATTGAGCCAATAGTTTTTAGGTTTGTAATTTTACAATTCGAGAGAAGAAAAGAAATAAAATAAAAAGGGGAAAAAAAAAAGAAAAAATTAATCCAACTGAAAAGAAGTAACGACGAAAAAGAAAGCAAACGATATTTTTTCTTTTTTTTTTTTTTTCTTTCCCCTTTTTCAAATTACCCTACAAAATTTCTAACTCCAATCGTTATTTCTCTCTCTCTCTCTCTCTCTCTCTCTCTCTGTTTTGCCATTTAAAAGGATATCCCATATCCTCTCCCGTTTGCTTTTTCAATCAATTTTGATTTATTAATTCGCGCGATAGTTATTTGGTCGAAAGAGTCGAAGTATACGCGGAAACGAAAACAATGTCTGAAAACGTTTTATCATTTACGACATCGACAACTTTTAAACTCTTTTCCATCTCTCAGATGTCAAAATAAACTCCGTACTGGCTTTTAGTTTTTGATAGTATGGTACTAGAGATGACGAACACTACGACGATTACTACGACTACAACGATAACGACGATATTGATGACATCGACGACATCGACGACGCGACGGAGAGATAATAAAACTTTTATATCGATCGTCGATGTCGATTAACGAAACCGACTCTTTTATTTGAGGCTCGTAAAACGACGCGTCTCGACACTCTCTCACATTAAGTCGTTAATGAGTCAAGAGATAGAGATAGAGAGAGAGATATATATAGAAAGAGAGAGAGAGAGAGAGAGAGAGAGAGAGACAGAGAGAAAGAGAAAGAGATAGTAACTAGAGTATATATCAATGTATTTGATCAAATCTCAAACAATTAAAGAGAAAGAGAGAGAGAGAGAGAGAGAGAGAGATTATTGATTAAATGTATACGTATCATCCTTTTTTTCTCTTCTTTTCTTTTTCTATTTTTTTTTTCTTTTTTTGCTTTTTTACAAAAACCTTATCTCAAGCATATATAAATTAAATTATTCCAATAGTAATTAATACAAATGGTCTCTTAAAATTCTTAGACGATGGATATTGAATATAATTATCCATTTTCGTTATTTTAACGAGCTTAGAAAGGTTCGAAACAAATTGCGGGATATTTTCAATGGTGTCACAGACAGAATTCTGAGAAAGAAATAGCATGACAGAGAGGGAGACAGAAAGAGATAGAGAGACAGAGTGAGAGAGAGAGAGAGAGGGGTGGAGGTGTGAGGCGGGAGGGGAGGATAAGAGTTGTTGGTCCATTGATTTTCCTACTCATTACTTTTCGATCTAACACAAATCGTTTGTTTATTACTTGACGAAGGAGATACGAGGAGATCAACCAATATAGAAATATTTCGAAATATTATGATTTATCGTTGGTACGGATATTATGAATGGGGAAAAAGAAAATAAAGAAAAAAAAAAAAGAGAAAAGAAAAGAAGAAAAAAAAACAATAAGTCATTGCGCTAATGTTTGTCGTACACACACACATACACGCATATATATATATATATATATATATATATATATATATATATATATACGCTTCATGTAGAATAGTCGAAAGCTTTGGTTCTCACAGGCGCCAAAGTGTTGCCACAGAGACAAACGAATCGCAAATAGCACGAGAAGTTGGCGTGGGTGATCCGGATTTGCAAGTTACATACCAACGACGATTTATTTACTTGGACAATTTTTATCCACGCCTCCTGCTTGTTGGTATATATATATATATATATATATATATATATATATATATTCAACAACTAATATAGCCATTTAAATTATTTCGCGGTTACATTTATTTATTCCCGTTATATTTCAATAAGAATCATGTTCTTTTTATTTTTATGTTCGTTTTCTCTCTCTCTCTCTCTCTCTCTCTCTCGGCCTCTCGTTTTCTTATTTTTCTTTTTTTCTTTTTCTTTTTTTTCTTTTCCTCAACTCGCACGAAATGATTTATTCGACGATTATACGATTCGCAGTTGATTCAAGAATCACACATTCGCGAGACTCGTGCGTATTTATTTAGATATACGCATTTTCTATCTATTTTTAGAAATTCTATCAATCGTGAGTCATATCATATAACATATAGATTACTATTATTAAATTTGAAGAAATGTTTGAAAATGTCTCTCTCTCTCTCTCTCTCTCTCTCTCTTTCTCTTTATCTCTTTTTCTCTTTTTCTCTTTTTCTTTTTTTTTTCCTTTCAATCATTCCTCCTTCTTATGCCATATTATTGTAATTTAATATTTATTGCATTAGATACATCTGTTTGCGTATTTTTTAAAGATTTATTTATTTTATTTCATTTTTCGTCACCCGTCACAACGCGTCCATACATTTTTATTTATTTATTTATTTATTTTTAAATATCATTTAAATATTAACACGTTCCGTGCCATGCGTACCACCGGTGGTACACGTTAAACTTGATCTTCAGGACACGCAGTCATTTTTTTCTTTAGTCAAAATATCAAATGGCCTGAACGACAAGTCAGGCAAAAATGGCTTGACACGGAACGTGTTAATTATATAAGTTAAGTCTGATAGAAATAATATCATAATTATCGTTGAATAACTTTTTTTTTGGCCTAGATATAAGAACAAAAATGTCATTTGACAAGATTTTGATTAACATTGCTACAGGTAATTTTAATAATATAGGTAATCTTATTATTATAGATAGTCTAAAAAAAAAAAAAAAAAAAAAAGAAAAAAAAGAAGGAAAAGAAATTACTCACAAAATTAGCTCGATCATTTTCTATCCAATCTTTCTTTCAATCGTTTCGACTTTTTTTCATTTCCATTTTCTCTCTCTCTCTCTTTTCTCCACTGCCCTCCCCCCCCCTCTCTCTCTCTCTCACTCTCTCTTTTTACTCATTACCGACGTTTTAAGCGTTCAATAAATTATCGAGAACGTTTGAAACATTAGAATATATTCGTTCGGTATGATTCGATTAGGAGAAGATCGATCGAACGAATTTGAAGCCGTCAAAAGGACGTCGGACGAAACGCGAATTGCGTAATATACGGCTTTCGCACCAGTGAAAGCGTGCAAAAGGGAAAAAGAGAAAAAACAGAGAGAGACAGAGAGTGAGTAAGAGAGAGAGAGTAAGAAAGAGAGAGAGAGAGAGAGAGAGAGAGAGAGATAATGAAGTCACGTATTGTACGACTCGAGAAGGCTTCCACCAAGCGGTTTCCTTACTCAACATTAGTAATTTTATACTCGAGATACTCTGGTGGTCGAGATAGACATTCAAATTGTTGTTCGAGGAAAGATGCAATAAAGTTCTCAGACACGAAGTGTACTTTATACTGGTTAGTAGTTAACCGTACGGCACGTAAAGAGAATCCGTTACGCAAGATCGTCGTCGATTAGAAGCGTTTTCGCCTATGGATCGAACGACGCGCGAATTCGTCGTTATATATATATATATATATATATATATATATAGTGATATAAAGTGAGATAGATAGATAGATAGATAGATAGATAGATATGAAATAGAATCAGGGAAGATCCTTTTTGATAGATGCAAAAAGAAAAAAGACTCAAAAAGATTTAAACTATGTTAAATCAATTATAAAATTACAATATAAAATTTATCGTCGATTAAATCATTTTTATCAAAATAATATTATCGAGCTATTATATCTTCCTACATTCGTCATTTTAATTAAACGTTAAAGTTAAATTTTTTCATAAAGAGGATTAATAAAAGAATTTGTAAAAATGATTATATTTAATCGTATAAAGGAAGAACAAACAGAATATTATGTATACGATCCCCCTCGTTTTCTCTTGAAACATGATATTATTCTATTATGATAATCAAGAAGACAAAACTTTAGACAACTCAGAAACAGGGAGACACATACATATACACGCTTGTATAAACGTATACGTACACATACAGACGGAAAGAGAGAGAGAGAGAGAGAAAGAGAGAGA
>NC_140823.1:1035000-1047500 GCF_050613455.1 Vespa mandarinia
CGTAATAACACGTGTACCATCTTATTACTGCGGAAATTGAAGTATTTACGGTCGAGAACTTATGAAAGTATCTAATTATTTTGTTGATATCTAAAAAGAAAAGTAAAAATGAAAAAAAAAAAAAGATTATGTAATGATTATATAATACTCCGCAAAGATGAACCTTCGTCTATATAGTACCAATGATATAGATATTTCAAATTTGTGACGTCATTTTAAATGTTACATTTTAAAGTTACATTTTATTGCATAGATCAAAATTATTACACAGAAATCGGAAGAAAAAGAATCATTCCAAAAAAGAAAAATAACAACAATGATAATAGTAGCAGTAATAATAATAATAATAATAATAATAATAATAATAATAATAAAAAGAAAATGGAAGAAAAATTTTGAAATTGCTCCTGTAATTTCGTCAATATATCGGAGTACGTGACGTACCAAAGTTATATGTTATTATGTATGAAAGATTAATACATAGACATCGAAAGAATGAAAAATTATAGCAAAGAAAGTAACGATTAAAAAAAAAAGAAAAAAAGAAGAAAAAAAGAAAAAGATAAAAAAGGAAAGTAGATGAAGAAAAAAATAAAAAAGATCGTTCCGGAAATTTTATCGATACACACTATATTGGAATACGTGACGTCAATGTTACATGTTATTATGTAAAAAAAAAAGTTAATACATAAAGATTGAAAGAAAGAAAAAACAAATAATAATAATAATAAAATAATATTAAAAAAAAAACAAAGTAAAAACGATTGTTACTATAATTTCATTGGTACATTATATTAGAGTATGCGGTTGTTAAAGTTATATATTATTATATACGAAATATTAATATATTGAGATCGATAGATAGAAAAATTATCACGAAATAAATAATAATAATAACATTAACAACAAAAATAACAACAACAACAACAACAACAAATAGATTGTTTCTATAATTTCGTCGATGTAATATTATATTGAAATATAATATATTATTTGTGTATATAGTGATACACAAAAAGTTAATACGCAGAGATTGAAAGGAAGAAACATTGTGGCAAAATAAATAAATAAGTAAATAAATAAATAAATAAATAAATAAATAAATAAATAAATAAATAAATAAATAAATAAATAAATAAATAAATAAATAAATAAATAATAGTAATAATTATAATAATAATAATAACGTAACCATTATCATCATCATCATCATCATCATCATCATCATCATCATCATCATCATCATCATCATCAATATCATCATCATGATCATAATAATAATAAAAACGACAAAAAGAAAAAAAATTGTTCCTGTAGTTTTGAGAAAAATTGTCACAAAATAATTAATAATAATAATAATAATTATTATTATTTAATATATTATATTTAATTAATATATTATATAATAATAATAATAATAATATTTTAATATATATCATAATAAATTAATATAATAAATTTATTATTATTATTATTATTATAATAACAATAATAATAGTACAAAAAGGAAAATACAGAAATGAAAAAATAAGAAAGATTGTTCCGGTAATTTCGTCGATTCTCGATAAAGCATCGGTCAGTGACAGTCGGGTTCTTAATTACCGGCATAGTCCGAAAGGGACGAACGATAGTTAGCCATAAATAACAGGGATGCTGTGGCGATGCACCGCTCGCATAAGCTCCCACGGTCGCACGTGCGACAAACCGGTCTCTCTCTCTCTCTCTCTCTCTCTCTCTCTCTCTCTCTCTCTTTTCTCTCTCTTTCACTTCATCACGAAGAAGAGTACAGTAGCAAACGATACGCTTTCCCTCGTATAAACGAGCACTAATAATCGCTCTTCGTTTCTTCGATGAGCAAGCTCATATTTAACTGTTTTAGAGAGCGTACACATAATTCTACTTTAATACTGACTCTCTTATACGCGTTTATTCTTCCTATACGTAACATTTTTAAATAAAAAGTTACGTTTCGATTACGTTTCCTTGCAATATCGTACATTTCCTACCGGGGGGAAAGTTCTTGCGTTTATTATAATCCAAGTTGTACAGTGCGTTACGTTCTGATCATGCCGCATCGGATTTCATTTTAATGATGAACCCTGACACACAAGTAAAAAGATCTCTCTCTCTCTCTCTCTCTCTCTCTCTCTTTCTATATTTCTATCTCTATTTCATGTACCTTCGGTAGCTTATGGTTAAAGAAGTTGTACATTCGCGCGCAATTACTTGGAGTCGTGCGAGGTACTCGCGCTCGCGCGCTCACGCGCACAAACATTTTATAACCGGTCCGGTCTCTCTTCCGTTTTTATGTGTCGTAGTACTGTACGGTAGGATACGTATGTACCACAACACAACCTTTATCTACCTACCTAACTCTATCTAAGGTAGAGTTACGTGCCTTACCACGTTAACCGGGTTTAGTTGGAAAAATCGATTCCCAAGTGTACAATTTAACGCACGATCGGAGTCACATTTTCCACGAAATAATTAACGCAACCTGGTCGTGGCCATATCGCCGTTTTGATATGTACTCTTTTATACTTTAAATAAATAATATATTACGAGACCTAATCGTGAATTCATTTCGCGTTTTGCGTTCTTGTGGGAAATTTAAATATCTTTTTTTTCTGCTTGTTTTGTTTCCTTTTTTTTCTATTCTTTTTTTTATTTTTTTTTTTTTTGTATATATTTAAAAATAAAAATCTTCGATCGATCATCCTTCTTATCAAAAATCTTTGTTATGTCGTATGAAATAATGTCATCGTGTTTTAATTAATTTGAGAATACTTTTGCGTTTTTATGGTGTTAATAAAGTGTTGTATATTGTTATAGAAAAATTGACGATTTATAGATAAGATTATGCATTATGTATTGTACTAGTATATGTATATATATATATATATATATATATATATATATATATATATATAAGCAGTTTGAATCAAAATTATTGCAGGAATGAATTTACGAATTTTGTCGTTTGCAACAATAGTTTGATTAAAATTTCAATGAGCGATATTAGTTCTAAAATAATAATATCATATATACCTGTCTATCTAAATATTACAGTGGTTTGATATTAATATTGAAATTTAATAATTCTAGTGAAAAAATGATCTATTATAAAGTTAATCTATTTATTGTGTTATAAAGAAAAAAAAAACAAATAATAAATATTCTATAATAGAATAATAGATATTCATTAAATACCAAAAATTATGGTATAACTTATAACTAATAAATTATATATTCTAGATAAAATAAAAAGAAAAAAAAAATAGGAAAGATGAACAATTATGAAATAAATTAGAAAATAAAAATAATAATTATGAATGTATATATATATATATATATATATATATATATATATATATATATATATATAAAATTATTATTAATACTTTAATAGAAATATCATTTCTCTAGAATAATAGATCATTTATCGTGAAATAATAAAAAAAATGAATAATTGATTTATATGATCTAATTAATTTTAATATATTAAGAGTAAAGAACAAAGAAACGATATATTCGACGTATAGTTTTAATTGTATTTTTGTGTGCCGCACGAGATGTGTGTATTCGTCGAACAATATAGCCAACGTCCATTTTGACGGTCCGTCGAGCGAGATCGACGCCATTACGTCGTACGGGAGAGACCCTCTAGGCTCTTATATGTCAGAACGCGCAGAGGGAAAATTAAAGTTCCAGCCTTTTTCGAGGGGAGAACGAGATTCATGTTTTACTGCTCTTTATCGTCCACGCGTTTTGCCGCTACCACCGCTTACGGCTTGGAACGGTGCTTCTCAAATTACGGTGATCCCGCACACGAAAATTTCGAGGGGATAGAAATCGCGTAACGAGCAAACTACGCGACATACCGTACCATTTAATTGATGCTTTAACGTTATCGAATCAATCTCTCGTACATATTTCACATATAAAATACCCTTTCCTTCCCCGGTCGCAAAAAAAGAATAATAACAATAATAATAGTAATAAAAAGTATGGTGTGCATGTAAGATTTTTCTTTATATATATACACATAATAAGTACTGATAGATGTATATGATAATAAATAATTGAAAGTAATTTCGATAAATAATAAATTCGTGGAAAAATTATTAAATGATCCGTAGAAAAAAAAATATATATATATATATATTTGCATTCGATTTAATATATATTTAATCTATAATATATAATGATGTTTGAATGATATATATAATAATAATATATTCAATAACAATATTATCATTATATAATAATGATATATAATAATAATAATATTATTTAATTAAATTTATATTATATATGAAATATATTGTATTATCCTACATAAATATAATTTATAATATAAATATAATTAAAGATTAAAAATTAATTGATTATACTCGAAACCAATTCTTTTTCTACTCTTATCCTTTCTTATCTTATATCTCTTACAAATTATCCACAGGTATGTTCAAATTAATTTATCAGCAACGTACGCCATACTTAATTGTCAATGTATAATTAAATTGTTTAATATAAAGAAAAAAGACAAAAAAAAAATTAGATAATTCAATATCGATAGATAATAAATTAGAGAAAAGAAATTAAAGCGGAGACTTTAAAATTCTATTGAACGAAGAAGGAAAGAAAGAAAGAAAGAAAGAAAGAAAAAGAAAGGGGAAGGAAAAAGAAAACAAGAAGAAAAAGAAAAAATGAAAGAGCCATTCGAATGAATATATATATATATATATATATTACAAGAAAATAATCACGAGATTTGATGTGTTAGAGAGAACCATGAAAGGGTTCGATACAAGATCGAGGATATCCGTTGTCTATATCGGTATAAAATCGTTGAAGAAATATTTTCTCTAGGAACCCGGACGAATTCCATTACGACGGTTGGTTATTCCTATCGTTTTAGAGGCTCGTAGAAAGTACAAGAAAAGGGATCGTAAAATGTTACCGAGGGGAAGGACCTACCAAAGGAGCCGAACTTCCGCTATTCGCTAAAAGAGAAAGAAAAAGAAAGAGAGTAAGAGAAAGAAAGAGAGAGAGAGAGAGAGAGAGAGAGAGAGAGAGGATGGGAGAAAGAGAAAGAGAGAGCCGACATTTTCGATCGATAAATAATATCGGCAATTATCCTTATGCTTAAACCTTAACGACAAAGCCTTCCGTTTGGGCTTACGTGCTGCCGGTAAACTCTCTATGAGAGGGAATATACTGCTATAAATCCTATCTTCTATTACCGATTTAGTCTAGTAATTATTTTCATGCCGACGGGACACCGGCTGTTCGATCCAAACCTCCCTCCCCCTATTCCTCTCTCTCTCTCTCTCTCTCTCTCTTCCCAACTCAACATCACCAAACACCATTTGCTTTTTCCTCCGTTCAAAAGCGGATTTCCGTTGATCAGTTTGCAACCTTCGATCGTTTACCATTCGTAACTGAATGCCAACCAACGATTATCCTTCTTAAATCATTTTGAATCCTTCGAATTGTTAACTTCTATGAATTTCTTCGTTAAAGCGACGTTATGTATTTATGTATGTATTTATGTAGATATGTACGTACGTATGCATGTACGTATGTCTATAGATATAAATAATATTCAGGAATGATCTATAATGTCCTTTTAAATGGACACGAAAAATGTTAATATATTGGCAAAGAGATTTCTTTGTTCAAATGTTAGATATAAGTATATCTGACTACTTACTAGTTAGATTTATTTATATCGATTTGATTTCGATTTGAGTTTACTTCTTACCGGTGAGATTTCACTTGTTCAGATCTACGATATCGATCGTGGAACGCTGTTCTTCTAGCGCTAAATTGCATCGAAGGCTCGGCCGACCTTTCCTATCTTTCACGCATTGAAAAGGCATTTCAGATTGCTCTCGGTGAATCCATTTGTCTCGTTAGATCGACGTTCTATTTCACCTTATTCTCGATTACTTTCAACAATTTCATGATACACAACTTTGAATATGTATATATATATATTATATATATACATATATATATATATATATATATATATATATATATATATATATATATATTTACGTATAAAGTTTGCATTGATAAATGTAGATGTATGTATATAAGTGCGCACATGTTATTTCTTTGATCCGATCGTTCCTTAATCATATTATGGTGTCTCATTAAGAGTACGTAATTTAATGGTAAATCGTGTACGATTACGTTCATGTAAAAGAACAAGTATAAAATGAAAAAGAATTTTATAGACCGCGATCACGCGATCCGCGATTGATCGTTGGATCGATCGATTTATACGATGTATAAATCGTATTTTTCGATCCTTTCGTTCTATTCCAATTTCATTCTAGATCTAATACTATTTATTTATTAGCAATTTGTTAAGTTCATTAATTAATTTAACATACCAATCTCCGCATTAAATTATTTGTGTATGTGTGCGTGTTTGTATGTATGTGTTTAGAATTGGAAATTTAATTAGAAGTTCAACATTTTTTAAATGAACAATGAAAATTTTTAATTCCTTTATCTAAATCGTACATAGACGTATTAAAACTCAATAAAAAATTTATTTACTTAATTTAATTCAATAAGACTAATCACAAAAACGTTGTATGAATCTTTTTGATCTGACAATTCATCGTACTTTTCGATCTTTTCATTAACTCATGTCGAAGAATTAAAAAAACTAACGAATTATCAATATAACTTAAATCATCGTATTGATTATCAAAGGATTAGATTCTTATCATTATCTCTAATAAAATAAGATCATACGTAATACCGTTACATCGAACTTTACAATTATTTATTGGAGAAAAGAGATCAAATGGAGGTGGGGGGGAGGGGAGCGGGAAAGAAGATAATTAAATAAATAAATTAATGAATTAATAATTAAATTAATACACTTTAATTTCGATTTATTTTTTAATGTATTCAACGTCATTGATTAGAACGAGTAAAGAACATAACGGTACATTTCATTAATGAAGAAACTTCGATTCGTAAATACGATAGATATAAAATCAAAAGGAAAGAGAGAGATTCCTTATGGAGGAAAAAAAGATGAAATGAAACTGTAATAAATAAATAAATAATTCTTCAAAAAAAAAAAAAAATAAATAAATAAATAAATAAAAATAAATAAATAAATAAAATAAATCTTGTTTCGAATTATATTTTAAAGTATGTAACTACAAACGTAAAAGTCATATTTTAAAAACGATTGGATCGAATAAATTCCGATTCGTAAATACGGTAGATAGAAAATAAAAAGGACAGAGAGAGAGAGAGAGAGATAGAGATGAGAAAGAGGAAGAGAGAGAGAGAGAGAGAGAGAGAGAGAGAGAGAGAGAGAAAGAGAGAAAAAGAGTGAGAGGGAGAAAGAGGAAGATATAAATAGATAAATAGATAGATAGATAGATAGAGAGAGAAAGAGAGAAAAAGAGTGAGAGGGAGAAAGAGGAAGATATAAATAGATAAATAGATAGATAGATAGATAGAGAGAGAAAGAGAGTGAGAGGGAGAAAGAGAGTGAGAGAGAGAAAGAGAGTGAGAGAGAGAAAGAGGAAGAGATAAATAGATAAATAGATAGATAGATAGATAGAGAGAGAAATAGAGTGAGAGAGAGGGAAAGAGGAAGAGATAAATAGATAAATAGATAGATAGATAGATAGATAGAGATAGAGATAGATAGAGCGAAGGAAATGGTTGAAACGATGAAGTTCGAGAAACGTAAACATTTCCTTCCGTAGTAACGCGTCGTCCTTCGTGGTTGGACGAAGTCGAAACACGGATAAGTTCGAGGCGAGTGCCGAACGATGATAAGTCGCTAAGCGAGCGCAAACCAGAAAATCTTTCGTTTCTCTAAAGAGAGAGAAAAAGAGAGAGAGAGAGAGAGAGAAAGAGAGAGAGAAAGAGAGCTGTGCGGTGAAGAGACGGAGAGACGAGACGCGAGTAGTGGATTGCCGTGGAAGCCTGCGTTCACGTGAGAGAGAGAGAAAGAAAGAGAGAGAGAGAGAGAGAGAGAGAGAGAGAGACGAGAAGCACGATCGTAAATCTTTGCTCCGGCGGAACTGGTTATACAAAATAGGCTCCGCTCCCAGGAGTTATACCTGCCTACTCCGAATGCAAACTTCTCTCAACCGAACGCACGAATCGCTGGACCCGACTTGAACCGTCCCTTTCCGATATATAGGATCAACCATCTCTCCTTCTTCTTCTTCTTTCTTCTTCCTCCTTCTTCTTTCTTCTTTCTTCTTCTTTCTTCGCCCTCCTTCTTCTTTCTTCTTTCTTCTTCTTTCTTCTTTCTTCTTCTTTTTTATTCTTCTTTCTTCCTCCTTCTTCTTCTTCTTCTTCTTTTTCTTCTTCTTTCTTCTTCTTTCTTCTTCTTCTTATTTTTTCTTTTTCTTTCTTATTCTTACTTCTTCTTCTTCTTCTTCTTCTTCTTCTTTCTTCTTCTTCTTATTTTTTCTTTTTCTTTCTTATTCTTACTTCTTCTTCTTCTTCGTCTTCTTCTTCTTCTTCTTCTTCTTCTTCTTCTTCTTCTTCTTCTTCTTCTTCTTCTTCTTCTTTTTCTTCTACTTTATGGTATCTCGATTTGCATTGGCTTTTCTTACGTTTTACATATGTATTTTTCTTTATGTATATTTCTTTATTATACACTATATATATATATATATATATATATATATATATATATATATATATATATATTCTTTTTTTTATGAAAGATTATTTATTTATTGTCAATTAATTTTTATCAATTTTTTATTTGAGAAAATTTCTCTGAAGAAATTTTTATAATCTATGTATGTTACGGGATAGGAAATGTTAATTAATTTTATTATACCGATAATCGATTATATATATATATATATATATATATATATATATATATATATGTATGTATATATGTATGTATGCATGTATGTATGTATGCTCCACAGTTTTTATAATCGTATTTATTTATTTTTTTCTGCTTTTCTAAAGAAAATTGTATTCATATTTATACATATTTTTGATCTTCCCCCCTCCTCTCTTTCCTTTTTCTCTCGCTATTCAATTTTATATTAAATGAATATAAAATATAAAGAAGATAAAGAGAGTAACAAATTTGTTATTGTATATCTCGTATTATATTTTATAAGTTTATTATCAATTAATAATATTATTTCTTAAGTTAGAAAATTAAGAAAATTTCTTTTTAGATATTTCTATTATATCATTGGAAATGTTTTAATGAAAATTTTACAAATAATAAAAATAAATTTATTACGATTAATAACTTGATCATCGAATAATTAATTTATATAATTTTTAAGAGTGTCATCGTAAATGTTAACCAATGGACAATTATTTACATTCGTTCAATACGGCCTTTGTATTATTTTTTTTCCTTTTCCTTTTTCCTTCAAAATATAAATAGAGTACAAAAATTTTAATTATATATCTTATAATTAATATATCTTATAATTATTAAATAATATTAAATTCATAATTTTATTTAATTGAATTTCATTAAAAAATGTTTAATATAAATTTTATATCGTAAGAAATGTTTTAATGAAATTATTACAAATAAAAAAATAAAATAAATTTATTATTACTAACAATTTCATTATTTAACAATTAATTTATATACGTAACTTTTAAGAATGTCATAGTAATGACATCGTCGATGATTTGTAACATTGTTATCTTTTCTCTCTCTCTCTCTCTCTCTCTCTCTCTCTCTCTCTCTCTCTCTCTCTCTCCAAACAGAGTACAAAAATTGCATTCGCATATATCCCTTTATTAGATCTTATAAGTTCGTTATCAACTCAAATTACTTAGTATCGCGTATCTACGATGCATACACATGTTAGATTTGATGTCGACATAACAAAGTGCTGGTCATAGGTACCCTTCAATGACAGTTAATGCGTTAAAGTATGTTCCCCTTCTTGTTGTCGTCATTCGTCGTCTTGTGTACGCGTACCGTTAAGCTTCTCACGGTGAAGGAAGAAGAAGAAAAAAAAGAAGAAGAAGAAGAATGAGAAAGAGAAGAAGAAAAAGAAGAAGAAGAAGAAGAAGAGGAGGAGGAGGAGGAAGAAGAAGAAGAAGAAGAAATTCAAGTTGGTGATGGTGACGGTGTGACGACGGCCCTCGATGATGAGAATCTAACGGACGCTCGGCACTCTCCGACTCTCTAATCGCGGTGAACATTAAGGCGAGCATTAGGGCTCTCCCTCTGTCTCTATCTGTAAGAAAGATTTCTCTCTCTCTCTCTCTCTCTCTCTCTCTCTCTTTCTTTATCTTTTTCTCTCTTTCTCTTTCTCTATCTCTCTGAACGTAAAGCTGATCGAGATGCGTTAACGCGTTTTGCGAGGATACGTCAGTCTAAGTTCTTCTTCCTGTCTGTTAAATCGAAACGTCTGCTTCGATATCCTTGAGAAATAATTCAAGAGAGGATGAAAGCTCTGAACAATTTCTATCATTTCTAATTCGAATCAACGAATATCAGATCTCGCACCTATTAAATATATATATATATATATATATATATATATATATATATATATATCAGGTCAGTTCAAAAGTTCGTGCGCATTATCGAATCCCATACATACTACTAATGAGCACAAACTGTTGGACTGACCTAATATTTAACATTACTATTGGTTAAAAAATTTTATATCGATATACGTACGATGATACGATTTATGGATTGGTTTATAATTTATTTTATTTTCATTTGAAGGAATTGAATTTTTTTTTCTCTCTCTTTCTTTCTTTTTTTTTTTTCTTTTCTTTTCTTTTCTTTTTTCTTCCTTTTTTTTCTTTTTTCCCTTCTAATATGTCACGTCGCACACGTTTGTTGAACTTCTTTTTTTTTTTTTTTTTTTTTATCGATACATACGTAGGGTAGTTCAAATAGCGTTTTCTTTTTTTCTTTTTTCTTTTTTCAATTATTATCGTTCGTTTTCATTAGAAATTTGGGGGGAAAGATAATAGATTTTAGAAAGTAAATATTAGAGTGGTGTGTATAATATGAAGACAAAACCTATAATTTTTTTTCTTCTTTTTGTTTTTTTTTTCTTTTTTTTTTTTTTTTTTTTTTTTTGACAAAATGAAACATTTAATTTCACAACCAATCTACGATATAATCGTTACAACTGTATATAACAATAATAAATTTTATTAGACTTGAATTAGATAATACTTCTATTATTTTCGTAATATATCGAAAATTTTTATTATATTTGTCGAATTATAATTTTCATATAAAAATACGAATATCATTGTTGTTATATTCCAAATGTAATAAATTCACAATATCTGGCGTATTTTTCGAAGCGTTGACCGGATGCGTAATTTTGCAACAACTAATGTGGATATAATTATCGCTTAATGTAGATACAATTATTATTATAGAATTATAATAACAATAATTCTCATTAGATTGGAATTAGATAATACGTTTATTCGAACGAATAAAAGACTTACATAATATTATTACTTTTCTCGAATATATATATATATATATATGATATTACACAATACAAATATCCATTATCAAACTATACCAAAATAAAATTGTACAGTTTATTAAACTCATCGTACGTATTTAAGTGCATAATATCGCAATATCATATATAATTATATATAAATAAAATTATCGCAAATATATAAAACAATAAAAATTCCTTTATTAAATTAGAAATAGAATTAGGATTTACGCGTTAGGGTTACGATATTAGGATATACGAAAAATTTTCATAATAATTGTTTAATATAATTTTCATATCACAATATGAATATTCATCCATTTTTAATAAAATATTCTATTGAAAGTAAAATTATCAACAGAAGAATAGAATCTTGTAACACTTACATTTAATATATATATGTATATATAATTCTCACGTCGGTATGATATAAAAATAAATCATTTAAAAATAATCCGTCAAAGATAAACATTTAATAATTTAACATGGTTTTACAATGATGACTAGATAAAAATATGAAATGTATAACAGAGAAAAAGAGAGATAGATAGATAGATAGATAGAGGAAAAGAGAGAGAGAGAGAGAGAGTGAGAGGGGGAGAAGGAGAGAAAGAGAGAGAGAGAGAGAGAGAGAGAGAAGAAGGGTTGCTCGAAATCGATTAGCAAGAAATCCGAGGAACCCCGGGCGCTATTTAAAATGACAA
The DNA here is from genome assembly GCF_050613455.1 of Vespa mandarinia. NCBI lineage: Eukaryota > Metazoa > Arthropoda > Insecta > Hymenoptera > Vespidae > Vespa > Vespa mandarinia. The sequence continues at coordinate 1,047,191 of NC_140823.1, forward strand.
AGGCTCCAAGTACAGCCGCAAGTATGGACGATCGAGCATCGTTTACTCGCTATCGGAGCGATTCGACGCGCAACATTTGCCAAGTATTCGAACGATTTGTCATGGACGTCCCGCTGTGTAGCCACGAAAACGTACGGAGAGAGGACCCTTTTTAATCGGGGGGGTCTCTTTCTCTCTCTCTCTCTCTCTCTCTCTCTCTCTCTCTTTCCCTCTTTCTCTCTCTTTCTCTCTTTCTCTTAGTATGGTGGTGGTGCTGCCGTTGCCAGCACTGCCACAGAGCTAATTGCTTCGGACTCGTGCGAACGTTAAC
>NC_140823.1:1052500-1070000 GCF_050613455.1 Vespa mandarinia
ATATATATATATATGCGCTTATTTAATATATAATGTATATATATTAAATATAGTATATATATATATATATATATATATATATATATTAAAAATAATCGCATAAATAACAGTCACATATAATATATGAATTAAATCCTTTTTTACGATCGAAATTTCTCTTTCGTTTAGACGTTGAATTATTATTAAGAGAAAAGATAGTTTGACTAACCGATAGCATAATTTATAAAGTTTAGATCGTGTTTCTAACTTTCTAACCCACACGTGTATCATTCTTTTTTATTTTTTAGGTAACCATTGTCCCAAGATCTCATACTTGACCGTACTTGGTGCCATATTTGCGAAAAGAGACAGACTTCGTTCGAAGGATACGATTTCTTCAAGGTTCCATTCGTCGTCGATCGATACCAGGCGATTTTTTATCTCTTTATTTTTTTTCTTTTATTCGATTTGATCTATGATCAAAGAATAAAGAGAATCTTTCGACGAAAATCATTTCATTAATCGTTAAATGAATTTTCTTCTTTTTTTTTTCTTTTCTCTCTTTCTTTTCTTTTTTTTTCTTTTTTCTTTTTTTCTTCTTCTTCTTCTTTCTTCTTCCTCAATTAATTTTAAATGAATTTTCTTCGATCAATTTTAATATCATTCAACGAGCGAATATTTCTAATTTTATATGGAACATTAGAAATGTATTAGTTCGCGTCTCTTGAAAATCTTTGATCACACATTGTAGATCGTAGGCAGCCAGACGGAGGTAGACATACGTGGGCATATGTTGCATACGAAACGATTAGGTTCATCTTATCTTTAATTTACTATTACTCCTTGAACGATGAATTTCCAACGTCCGTTACGATGATGTATTTCTATATACCGCATAACTAATTTTGTAAACCCGTATTATAATATTTCATCATTTAATTTCGTAATGAAATAGAAAAATTTCATTATTTAATAATATATCAGAAAATTACGAAATAATTCATTACGGCGATTATTATACAGATTATTATTTGATATAATTGAAATTTTCTGTGGCATATGATTTCAAGTTAAATTTGATTTCACTTTAATCACATTAGTAATTCGATGCAACTTCATGAGTTACGTACTTATATATATATATTTTTATATTTCCTTGAGTTTCATTATAATTTTTTCTTTTTTCTTTTTTTTTTGTTTTTTCTTTCCTCTTTTTTCGTAGAAACGAATTTTTTTTATTTTTTTAATTTTTTTAATTTTTTTAATTTTTTTTTTATTTCATTAATTTACATTAATGAAAATCTATTAAACTTTAAAGTTATAACCAATAGTTATAATAGTAATTTGGTTGTACCAATTAATAATTTATATCATTATTATGTTTTGCTTTATATAATTTTCTTTTTTAAAGCAAAAAAAGAAAAAAAGAGAAAGACAAGAAAGAAAAAAAAAAGAAAAAAAAAAAAAAAAGAAGAAACGAACAAACTTTTCATATATCTAAAATATTCTAATAACAATCGAAATATCACTTTAACAAAATATTTATTATTCAAGACATTTTCTCTAGTATATTCTACATACTGGATGTATAGATAGTTATAAAGTGAAACTAGAGAGAGAGAGAGAGAGAGAGAGAGAGAGAGAGAGGAGTAATTTTCGTTATGACAAAATTGACTCGGAGCAAGCGATATGAGAGTGAAAGCACTCGAAATATAATAGACCAAGAACGTAAGTGCAACGGGCGGCTTACTTAACGATCCACGCGTCGTATTTTGCGGTATAGAAACCGCTTGCGGTTTCTGTCTTCGCCGAAAATCCGAGACCGTGACGTCGTCGGCGTCATCATCGTCGTTCTATCGTCGTGCACGTTCAGCGAACTTTGTAGTGTACGGAGTTTACGAGACTATGCGGAATTGAATATTAGCCGGCATGTAGAATGGAAGGAAGGAAGGAAAAGAGAAAGAGAAAGAGGAGGGGAGGGGGTATAAGGGAAGATAGAGAGAGAGAGAAAGAGAGAGAGAGAGAGAGAGAGAAAGAGAGGAGAGGTTAGAAGGGTCGGTCGAGTTCTCAGTGCTGTGTTCACCGCAAAATGGATGCTCGGATGAATAGCGACTATGGTTATATAATTTATGCTCCCGTTCATACGCTCACATACTTCTAACTATATACATACATGTGTATATGTGTGTGTGTGTGTGTGTGTATGTTCTAAGTGGTTTTCGTTATTCCTTTTATTTCGAGCAAAAGCGCGTTTAGCGGTTTTAAAATGACGTTTCTCTTATTCCTTTCGTTTCTCTTTTTCTCATTCTACTTAATCGATCCTTAATGAAGTCCTTCTGAAAGCTAAAAGTTCCACCCGTTTCAAGAGAAAAAGAGAGAGAAACATAGAGAGAAAGAGAGAGGGAGAGAGAGAGAGAGAGAAAGAGAGAGAAATAGTAAGAGAGAAAAGGACTATATATGTGGCGAACGATGGTGTACGTTCGAGTAAATAACGCGTTACGAGAACACAGGACGACGGTAGTTGGAGAGAACCGGTTGGTACTTAACGGTGAAACCGTTTGCCGACTTCGGTCATCATTATTTTGTGACGCTGAAACACACACCTACGCGTCTTTAGCCCGTCCATCTACTTTATCGCGTGCATTTGCAATCGTTCGTTCACTCGACTCCAACGAGGGAACATAAGCGGGTCCAACGCACGAGTTGTAGGTAAGAGTTGAGCCACGGTTTGAAAACACTACTCTCCTCTTTCTCTCTCTCTCTCTCTCTCTCTCTCTCTCAATCTCTCAATCTCTCTCTCTTTCTCTCTCTCTCTCTTTCATTTAGTTACTTATTCATTTGCTTGCTCGGTCGGTCGTTCGGTCGGTCGCTCGTTCGCTCTTAGAAACGAATAAATGCGTTTATTGATAGATTCGAATAAATACGGCTTCCTACGTATTGAGCGTGTTGAACGTTAACGACCTGTGCTATGCGTTCTAAGTACCATGTACCATGTACTTACTTACCAAACGAGAACTTTATTAAAATGGCGTAAGTGCATATAAGAATATATACCATTCCGTATCCCCATAATTAACTTACTTACTAATTGGGCTATAAATTAAGATAGGCTACGAAAGAAGGCGCGAATGTAGAAAATATCGAAGAAAGAAAGAATGAAAATGAGAGAGAGAAAGATATATATATATATATATATAGTGAGAGAGAGAGAGAGAGAGAGAGAGAGAGAGAGAGAGAGAGAGATATTACGAGTTCTAATGAATTGAAATCGGTGTTTCTCTCTTTTTCTCTATCTATCTTCTTCTATTTTTTCTTTTCTTTTTCTTTTTTTTCCCTTTTGAAAGAAAAAAAAAAGAAAAAAAAAGAAAAAAAAAACAGAAAAAAAAACAACATAAAAAGTATGTAATGGGAAAATGATATTCGCAGTTTCACAAATCGATGTTAACGATGGATTTTTTTTTTTTTTTACCACTTTTATGATTGCTTCGAGCGCAAAATATAAGTAGTCGATTATACTTCTGTCACGCATGCTGAGTAATAATAAAAAAAAAAAAAAGAAAAAAAAAGAAAAAAAAAGAAAAAAAAAGAGAAAAAGAAAGAAAAGAAAGAAAGAGAAAGAGAGAAAGAGAGAGAGAAGGAAAGAGGAAGAAAGAGAAAGAGAGAGAGAGGAAGAGAGAGAGAGAGAGACTCACGAACGTAATCTATCAGCGCGAGGAACGCTCGAAGGACGTCTGGAAACTCCGGAGTATCGCGGTCGATCGTAACCGAGATCGAGGTGACGAAATTGTGAAAGCTCCCGCCATTGTGTTCGCGATAGGAAAATTTGTGACAGCGGCGACATTATCGATCGTTTAACAATGAGCGCTCTCTTACGAGACGGACTTTGCGAGTAGTGACCCCGTAGAAACGCACCCACGACGTCAACGAGAATGTGGAATAAAGAGAGATAAAGAAAGAGAGAGAGGGAGAGAGAGAGAGAGAGAGAGAGAGAGAGAGAGGGTGGGAGAGGGAGGGAGGGAGGGAGGGAGGGAGATAGAGTTATAAAGAAAAAGAAAAAGATAGAGATAATCTCAGTCGGTACGCGTTAAACGCAGAGTTATTGCAAAGAGGTATGGCGATTCGAAGAAATGGTTTGATATTTACGAAGCCCCGATCATCGTCATTCGCGCAGATATATTGTGAAATAACAGAAGTGCTCATCGCAAACGAATCGCAAGGATTTACGGGCCATTTATGGTCGCCGAGTACGAAGGAGGAGAGGCCAGAACGCTAATTATCCTTATCGAAAAAATAATCTCCCGTTTTGTAATATCTTTTAACTTCTCTTCTCTTCTCTTTTCTTTCCATATGCCGTATATATATATATATATATATATATATATATATATATATATACATATACACGCACACACGCACGCACGCACGCACGCACAGCATATGCGAATATATATATAAATATATAAATATATATCTATATAAATATATATATATATATGCATGTAGATATAGTCGATATTATACGTATAGATATATTTACGTAGAGTTTACATATATATATATATATATGGATATATTAGTTTATTGTCGGTGTTACTACGTCGATCGTTACATTTTTACGTCATGGGAATTTATGTCGACACAGCAAAACGTAATACCGTGGTTTCGGAGTTTGGGAGGATGGCGGGAAGGAGGAAAGAACGGAAGAGGGATGACGACGACGACGACGACGACGACGACGACGACGACGACGACGACGACGACGACGATGACAACGTTGACGATGGTAGTGGTGTAGTATAGTATGCTGTGGTGTGGTGTGGTGATGATGCTAATGGTAGTGGTGATGGTGATAGTGGTAGTGGCAGTGATGGTGGCACGTTGACCAAAGTGTACAACGTCGATTCGTTCCCATCGACATCGTACTATGTACATTCCCCTCTTCGTTCGATCGGAGCTAGTAAAGCATGGTACACCCTTCCGGTCTGCGACAGAGAGAGAAAGAGAGAGAGAGAGAGAGAGAGAGAGAAAGAGAGAGAAAGAGAGAGAGACAATCCCTAAAATCTCCATAGCTCAGCAACGTCGTTCCGCTTAAAACGCGCGAAACCGGGCGGGGAAGTAGCGGGCCGAATTTTTATCTAGTCAATTTGCATGTTTTAATATGCATTCGCCGTTTATCGCCAATATAAATACCAGATTCGCTTAAACGGATATTTCCGGCGACGTCGATTAAGTGGGAAAGACTGGAGAATGATAAAGTAAGAGAGAAAGAAAAATAAAGAGAACAAGAGAGAGAGAGAGAGAGAGAGAGAGAGAGAGAGAGAGAGAGAGAGAGAGAGAAAGAAAAAGAGAGAAATGATTTGCATTTGCCGACCGAGTTCCTGAACGCGGAGTCATCTCGAAAGCTCTTGCTAATTTATTGAGGATCCTCGGTCAACTTTGAGATATTCAACTTTGAGAAGGGATTCTTGACTTTTCACTCTCGGCGAATGTACCAGTCATCAAACTTAAAATATCCAGTTTCCCGTGTAAGAGATATTAAAACGAGTTTTCCCTTAAAAGTTTTTGATTAAAATAAGAATAAGAGTAATGAGTATATTATATAGTTATAACGAAAGTTCTTTATAAAGATTTATTGATTAAAATATAATAGGACATTTTATAGATATATTATAATCAATAGCAATTTTATATTTTATTTGATTAACTACGAAGAAATAAAGTAATTAGAGTAAAGTTTCAATGATATATTTTTATCTCGATTGTGTTAATTATTAGGAAAAGTAATAAAAGTATATCAACAAATGTGTATTTCTTAGAAAACGAAATGATCGTAAATTTTTTTAACATGATTTTAACATGATCGAAACTTTATTTTATTATTTCTTTTACACGATCCATTACATTTTTTTTTCTTTTTTTTTTCATTTTTTTCTTCCTTTTTTTTTCTTTTTTTTTCTTTTTTTTTTTTTTTTTATTTTTATTTTTCAATATCTCAAATTATTCGAAAGATAATCGATTTGTATCTTTTTCACATAAAAAGATTTTTCATAAAAAGATTTTTTATATTCAAACACTTCATAGAGATTTCGAAATATAATCATATATAGTGTTATTTGAACTTTCAAATATTTCATTATTTTTTTTCTTTTCTATTATTTTCTAATGCTTGAAATTTTCGACAAACAATATCGATTCGTATTAAACTTATTTTTTAATACAAAAGACTTTCGAAGGACAATCAGAATTGTATTATTGCAATGTCGTAATATTTAATTAATTAATATACAAAGTACATAATCATTTAAAACTATTATAGATTAGAATACATTTCTAATATTATATTCCGATATTCCGATCGTCAATGTAATCGATCAAACATTTCCATTTTAAATATTTAATTTGATCGAACTCACGTGACTCACAATCAGTCTAATATATATACATACATACATATATACATATATACATATATGTACATATACATATACATATATATATATATATATATATATATAATGCTCGACACCGCGTGTCACATTATCTAACGTTCTACGCCAACGTTGATTCAAAGTTAACGACGCTCGTACGTGAATTTAATAAAGCAGATTGCTAGAGAAGGAAGGATATCCGTCTTGAAATTTTCGGATGCGTAGTCGTTCCATAGTCGGAAAGTCACGCGAAGAAGGGTGAACGTGATTGAAAAATGGCGAAAGGGGAACGAGTTAGAAGGAAAGATAGAGATAGAGAAAAAGAGAGAGTGAGAGGAAAGTTACGCACCCCGCGACATTAACCATTGACTCTGTTCATCATTAATCAGTGTCGGAAGATGCTGTCACTGTTGCTGTCACCCCTCCTGACGTCCTCGTCCTCGTCGTCGTAGTCGTCGTAGTCGTCGTAGTCGTCGTCGTTGACGTCGTCGTCGACGTCAACGAGTCGGTGGTTTCAAAATTCCGTCTCTTTCGGTATCTTCTCTTTATCTCTTTCTTTCTTTCTTTATCTCTCTCTCTCTCCCTCCCTCCCTCTCTCTCTCTCTCTCTTTCTCTTTTTCTTTCTCGTTTTCTTTTTTTATTTAATGCGTCGTCAAAAAACCGGGGAGGGTAGATAACGTCATACTTTCGTCCTCTTACTTCCTGTTGAAAAAGAAATATTCGAAATAACATTATAAAGAAATTAAATAAATTCTAATATAATCGCGACGTCATTAGTATTTTTTTTCTTCTTTCTTTTTTTTTCTCTCTTCGGTTTTTTCTTTTTTCTTTTTTTTTCTTTTTTTTTCTTTTAGAGCATAGACGCATAAAGCGTAAGACAATTATTTGATTTATTATATTATTATTCTCGACATTTACGAAGTAACGTATGAAAGATACTAGAGAATAGACAGACGACTTAGTTTCCAATGATGATTTGTCTAATCGGTTTCTCGCCGTTTTTGGATTAGATTAGATATACCTTGTATGTGTATGGTCGTTAGATCAGGGGTTGAAACGAAGAGAGAATGGAAATTGTTATTTATTGCCTTTCGATTAGGATCAAGTAATGACATAGATGGTGTGTGTATGTGTGTGTGTGTGTGTGTGTGTGTGTGGAATATGAATTATGATCGAATTATTTATATTCGATGATTAAAATAACGAAGAAGATATTGTACTGATAATGATATATTTATTTAAGCATATAGAAATAAATATTAAAATGAGAACAATTTTAGTAAAGAATAAATCAATCATTGAATATCATTTGTTTAATATCATAAGAGATCATTTTTATAAAAGTAATATTCATTCTTTACGATCATATTCTTTTTTTCTCAATATACAGGGTGAATCAATTCAACTGAAAATTATTCTAATGTACATTGTATCCTATTATATATTAAACCAATTAAACCTTTCAAAAAGAAATTTTTTCTGTTCTTTCATTATTTATTTATTCTTTTTTTCTTTCTTATTTTTTTTTTTTTTTTTTTATTTAATTTGTCTTTCTCTTCAGAATGCTTCGATCCATTATAATAATGCTCCATAACGTTATCAAAAAAGAATTATTATTATTTCGTCGTACGAGAGTGTTCTCTATGACAAGTGATCATCTCTGCGTCGCGCTAAAAAAAAAAAAAAAAAACAGAAAAGAAAAGAGAGAGAGAGAGAGAGAGAGAGAGAGAAAAGAAAATGCATACGTACGGATTAAACAAATATTATTTTTCTTCTTTATCGCATCTTTTTAAAACTATTTATACGCTAAAAAAAAAAAAAGAAAAAAGAAAAAAGAAAAAAGAAAAGAAAAGAGAAAAAGGAAAATTCTCGTCTTAAAAATAAAAATGAATAAGGCTTATATTTATAACTGTCTTGGCTGAGGAGCAAACATACGACCGCAAAGTATTAAACTTATGGTTCCTCTTCCTTAAATAGACCGATAGTAAAATTAAAAAGAGAGACAGAGATAGAGAGATAAAAAGAGAGAGAGAAAGAAAGAGAGAGAGAGAGAATGAGAGAGAGAGAGAGAGAGATACTTGGTAAAGGCACGTTCAATGCGGAAGGTTAAAGGGCAAAAGGTGGGGGGGGGGAACATAGGGTTACCTTCGGTATAGGAGTTGGAATGATGGATGACGATGATGAAGTCAACGAGCGTGTGTTAGGCACAACTAGAAAACCATCACATATCGAGCACACTTCTAGCCACCCACTAATTTGTTTATACAGGGTCTTCCGTGTTAGAAGGATTTAGATTCCATTATTTTTTTTTTTCTAACGTACGCACACATGAACACACAAAGAGAGAGAGAGAGAAAGAGAGAGAGAGAGAGAGAGAGAGAGAGAGAGAGAGAGAGAATGAGTCTCGGTCTATGACGATGGATTGCCGCTCTCCCTTTTCCCCTTCCCCCAATCGGCCCCACCCCTCCATTCGTGTGTAAATATAGTGACGTAGGGAAAATACGTAAGCGGCTCTCTTTTTTACTATTCCCTTCCTAGAAATAGTTGGCGAGTTTTCGTCAACTCCGTTTTGACGTCAACGCTCTCTTTTTCTCTCTTTTCTGTCTTTCTTTATCTCTCTCTCTCATTCTCTTTTTTTGTGCATATGTATTTATTTCAAGTATTATAAATCTTATAACATATGGTTATTATATTTTTATTTCTTCTATATTCTCTAATCGCTCTTAATCATTTTCAGAGCTATTAATCTTGCGATATACGTTAATTGTGTTCTTTTTTTATTTTTTATTTTTTTTTCCTTTTTTCTTTTTTTTCTTTTTTTTTTTTTTTTTGTCATTACGTCCAGATTGCATCTGATTATATTTTATTCATATCATTTCATTATATATTGTACTATTCATTATATACGTATATATTGTACTTATTGTTGTACTATTGTACTATATTATATTACTTCATCTGTAATAGAATTATATTATATCTATTTACTATTCAGACATTTATATTTATTACTTGTATCATTATATTATATATCTATATATTTATAACTATTAGATAGTTACTATTTATTATTCAATTATTATTAACAATTATTATTAACACATTCATTTTCTCTCTCTCTCTCTCTCTCTCTCTCTCTCTCTCTCTTTCTGTTTTATTTTTGTATTTATTTATTTATTTTTTTTTTTAATTTTCATTCATTAAATCTAAATTTAATTTAATTGTACTCATATCATTTTATTATACATTTTACATTCATTATCTTATTACACAACATTATCTTATTTCATCTATTATAATATTGAAATAGATATTTTCACGTTAACCATTATAATTGCATTTCTATATCACATCTACGTGCCATTTGAAAACTTAAATTAATTATTTTTATTATATCATATATCAATATGTATTAGGTGGACCGGAAAGTAATGTCGTTTCTACGCATGTCGATAATTGATTGCGATTAAAAATTAAAACTTGTTAAAAATTTATTCGTTTGAATATAATTTAAGAAAGCGACATTACTTTCCGATCCCCCTAATATATATATACCTATCAAGTATTTTATATCATTCATCATTATATTTTATCAAATAGTTTTCTAACAAATGTGTCAAGATTCTAATAAATCCACCCATCTCTCTCTCTCTCTCTCTCTCTTTCCATCTCTCAAATGAAGAATAGCTATCTCTCGTCGAGCAATGCGATATATATATATATATATATATATATTTTTTTTTTTTCTTTCTATCATCGTGAAAGAGACAACACAAAAGGGGTACGAGACCAAGAGCTCGATGACCAAAGAAGAGAGATATTCCGGAACGTTTCGACCGGCACTTTCCTTTTTCTTTCTTTCCTTCTTTCTTTCTTTCTTTTTTTTTTTTTTCTTTTCCTTTTTAATGAAAGACTTTCCATTGTAACGATTATTCGAGAGGTGGGAGAGGGCCGGGTGGGGGGGTGAAGAGAGGAAAAAAAAAAGAAAGAAAAACGCGTGAGAGGAGACTTTGAAGATAGTTCGAAGATGGGGTGGTGAGAACGTCGACGACGCATCGTTCAGAGGGTTGCAGCTTCCTTTGACTGGTCCGTAATTTCTTAACTCGCCGCGAAGAGATACCATCTCACTCACACTCGTATGCACTCGTACACACGTACACGTATATACATGCAAAGATAGAAACGGATGGATGGACGGATAGAGAGAGAAAGAGAGAGAGAGAGAGAGAAAATGAGAGAGAGAGAGAGAGAGAGAGAGCATCATGAAAGAAAAGAATATGACGGGGAGAGTTTACAGGGGGAAAAAAAGAAGAAGAAGAAGAAAGAGAAAGGGAGAGAGAGAGAGAGAGAGAGAGAGAGAGAGGGAGAGAGAGAAATAGAGAGTGATGAAAAAGGATTGGAAATTCCCACGAGAGTAACTAATTAAAATTAGCCTCCGGTTCGTTGCACGGAACGGTTCTTACGCATTTCACTCGTCGATTCACGTTTCAGAAACGTGCTGGTCGATGAGTCGAATAGCTTCGAGAAAACCAACTAAACTCTCTCCTCGACTCTGGATAAATCGTATCGTTCTCTTGGAAATAACGTAGACACATAGACGTACCCGTATATACGTGTATATAGATACACACCCTTTTTTTCTTTTTCTTCTTTTTTTTTTTTTTTTTTTTTTTTTTCCTTTTTTTTCGATTACTTGAAACTTTACCTTCTTTCTTCGATATTCGACGATTTTTATTACTCTACTATAGGAGAGAAATTTAACTTTTCGTAATTAGTTCTTCTCTTTCTCTCTTTTTCTCTCTCTCTCTCTCTCTCTTTTTGTTCTTTCTTTTCTCTTTCTTATTGAATTCATTCATTTTCTTTCTTTTACTCGTCGAACTTCTTCGTTCTCGTTAAACGAGGAATCGAATACGAAACAGTTACGAAAAGAAAAACAAATTGCGAGCACTTTTTCTCATACGAAAAAGAAGAATAAAGAAAGAGAGAGAGAGAGAGAAAGAGAGAGAGAAAGAGAGAGAGAGATGGAGAAGGTTTTTGGGGTCTGAAAGACGAACGATCGAAAGAAAAAATGGCGCGTAAATTCTCATCGACGAACGCTAAAGATTCGCGATAGGCTTTTAACGGTATGTATTATCCCACTTTTCCACTCTTTCTCTCTCTCTCTCTCTCTCTCTCTCTCTCTCTCTCTCTCTCTCTCTCTCTCTTTCTGTTTCTCTTACTTCTTCTCCTACACTTCCTTATCTTTTGCCAGAAGCATCTCGCTCGCATGGTCGTGAAAACGGTATCGTAAATTATGTGCCTTTATTCCTTTTCTCCTTATTCTTATTCTTATTCTTATTCTTATTTTGTTCTTATTCTTGTTCTTATTCTTGTTCTTATTCTTGTTCTTATTCTTGTTCTTCTTCGTCTGCCATGAACGAAGGAGCCAAAGAAGAAGAAGAATCTTTTGAATGGGCAAAGACGTAGAGCACGTAACGAAGAAAAAAGAAAAGGAGATGAGTGAAAAACAGAGATAGATAAATAAAGAGAATGAGAGAAAGAGAGAGAGAGAGAACATCGTACGAGAGCTTACGTTACTCTCTCTTTTATCTCTCTCTCTCTCTCTCTCTCTCTCTCTCTTTCTCTTTCTCTCTTATTCTCTCTATATACCTTTCCTCAACTGTAGCTAAATATAACCGAAGAAATCCAATTTCTCAAGTTATGCGCGATTTCCATCGTAGAATTCCATGGACCCGCGCTAATTACGACGAGAGAGCTCAATGTGTCTCGTCGGGAGCACCCGTCCGCCCTTTTCGGGTCAGCTTAATATTTATGCGTTGGCATTAACGGTAGAGCACCTTTGAAAAATCTCGCTCGAGCGCGAGCGAACGCGTTCCTCGCGAGTCTTTTCTCTCGAAGAGGTTGAAGGAATTCGAAACGATATAACGTTGAGAGATGCTTTCTTCCACGCTCGTTTCCTCTTTCGAACATCTTCTACCTATAAATTATATATTTATTTATATTTATATATGCGTGTATGTGTCTGTATGTATGTGTGTGTGTGTGTGTATGCGTATACGTTCATATATATATATATATATATATATATATATATATATATATATATATATGTAGGATTATTCTATTTATGATTTTTATGATATTTCGAACTGTTCCGATATTTTCAAAATATCTCGAATTATAGATATCATATTTTTGTTTTGTTTCGTCGAATTGAGAATCATATGTTATTTTTAATTTTCTTTTTTTTTCTTGGAAATCTTTCAAATTGTTCCAAATTTCAGTTCGAAAAGGTTCATCGATCGGTCCGTAAAAATATGACAGATTATAGATATATTATATATTTTTGTTTTATTTTTTCTTTAGTTATTAATTTAATAATAATTGAAATCCATTAAAACCTTCTCCTCTGTATTCTTCTTTTCTTTTATTTATTATCGTAAAATGAAAATAATTTGAAAATATAACTTAAATCGTATTTTAAGTTATTATTAGAAATGAAAACATTAGAGTGGTGCTATGTTAAAAAAAAAATAAAAAAAAAAAGAAAAGACAAAATTACATGTAATATCTCTTCTTTTATAATTATCGAAATAATCATTTGTTAAATATAATAATTAATCGAAAGTTGCATTACTCCTCGTTTATCATTGCAATGTTAAATTTACGTAGAAAAAAAAAAAAATAAAAAAAAATAAAAAAGCAAAAAAACAAAAACAAAAATTTCTTTTTCTTTTTCAAGTATTAGGGGGATCGGAAAGTAATGTCGCTATTTTAAATTGAATTCAAACGAATAAATTTTTAACAAAGTTTTTATTTTTAATCAATAATGTAATTGCCTTCGTTATCAACGACATTACTTTCCGGTCCCTCTAATACTTATCAAATCGATACAAGTGATGGATAAGTTTCAACGTGAAATCAAAGATTTAAATCAAGAGAAACGATCAATTATCACGTGGAAAAGTATTTTGAATTTTTTGTGCCCGTAATAATACGTCATAACATAATTTTCTTCATTACCCGTGCTCCCACTTAAAGATATAACAAATCAATTGGATTTAGGTAACTCACTATAATAGAATCGTTCCGAATAAATATTATAATAAATTTATTCGGTTATAAGGATATAGGGTTGTCTTCGAGGCTAAAAATTTCAAGGGATTGAAGACGAGTGGTTTTTCTCAAGCGAGCAGCAATAGTGGAAAAGGATATGTATAAGTACCACCTGCGTACAAAGTTATCACCTTGCTCAAGACAGAAGTTGTTTCAAAGTCTCTCCATCTCTCTCCGTGTCTTACTCCTTCTTCTTCTCTCCCTCCTTCTCTCCCCCTCCCCTCCCTCCCTCTCCTCCCTTTTTATTCTCGTCGAGACGAACGCCGTTCTCTTACCACGAGGATTACTCGGATCGAACGAATCTCTTTCTCGTAATCCTGAAGCCGTTTCCGCGTCGGAGAACGATGAGAGAGAAGGAGGAGGAGGAGGAGGAAGAGAAGGAGGAGGAGGAGCAGGAAGAGAAGGAGGAGGAGGAAGAGGAAGAGAAGGAGGAGGAGGAGGTGGTTGAGTGGGTTCACGCTTAAAAGAAAATCCAAGCAAACGACGAAAGAAATGGCGGATAAAACGAGTATATTTCTTTTCTTGTTTCTTCTCCGTTTCTTTTTTCTCTTTTTTTTCTTATTTTTTATTTTTTTTATTTTTAATCTTTTTTTTCTCATCCCGATTGATCAGGGTTCAAAGGTTAATTATCCGTGTAACGACATCGAATTAAACAAAGTGCTTAACGTTTTATTTTATTAGTTCGAAACGATACGTTAATGTCTACTAGTAGTAAAGATTGTACTTAATTATACTTTAGTGTGATTAGAAAAATTAATGAAAATTAAAAGTATATAAAAATGAAATATTGAAACTATATCGTTGACTTATTTATAAAACAAATTTTTCGTGTATATTTAAATTTATCTATAACGTGCTAATGTAGTTATATCACGTTTCGCTAATATTGTTATTCGTACTATGATTATCTTTTAAACGAAACTATCATATATATAATTTTATTATAAGTTATACTAAATTGTAACGTTATATATATATATATATATATATATATATATATATACAGTTTCTTTTTTATTTTTATTTTTCTTTTTTCATGAAAAACAAAATTGAATTTGAATAGCAATCTTGCGCCTATACATTTCTCTGGCTATAGAATATTATGGTCCAAAAAAAAAAAAAAAAAAAAAACAAAAAATATTTCTCTATGTTTGTAAACAGATCATAAGTTACAAAAAAATCTTATGTCGGCGTAGTCTTCTCACGTGTTACAAATAGAAAAATTAAATGCTATTTTATGATTCCGTGAAAGAGTCGAATAATAATCACGCCTCGTATTATTCGTATTTACGCGTTTAGTCACGACGAAGCACGGAAACGCGTTATACACAAAACTCGTTGGTTATTCGTAACGTCTAGCAGCAGGTAATATATGTACACGTTTTATATATATATATACATTTACATATACATATACATATATATATATGTATATATATATACGCATATATATACATACATATATATATATATATATATATATGTACATATACAGGTATATATGCATACATATATATATATATATATATATATATATATATATATTTACCGTAACAACATCGTGTCACGGGATAAGCTCGATTATACTTTAGGAACGTGGATTTTATTATTAGCCTTACCGGTCCGAATACGTCCGCGGAAGGGATGATAGCGATAAATTTCAAGAGTGAGCGACGCCCGAAATGGTCCGCTCTGAAAATGCAAAAAAGGGCTTTAGAAGCCGTAGTAGTCTCTTCGCTATCGCAGAAGCTATTAAAAAAGTTGTGTCGTTCTCTCGCTCGTAAAATGCACGCAGAGCCTAATCCAGAGTAATTTAAAGATGGCGGGAGAGGGGAGAAATAAAAAAAAAAAACTAAAAGAAAAGAGAGAGAGAAAGAGAGAGAAAAGAAAAAAAGTATAGGGAAGAGGGTTGCCCACGTAGCTTGACACTGCTACAATAGAAGAGAGGCAAGAGGGAGGAGATTGCAGAAGGTCCTGCTAATTCGCCACCCTTATGCGAGAAAGGGTTATTTCCCATTGAAAAGGAAGACATTCTTCTGACGTCATTTCGTTCCCTTGTAACCTTTTAAACTTTAAATAATTTTAACGATTGGACCATTTAATGATTTTCATTTTTAATAAATTTCGGTTGAATATATTTATGTATCTGTTCGTAATATTTTTCGCAAACTTTTTTCTCTTTTTAACTTTTCTTTTCCTTTTTTTTCCTTTATTTTTCTTTTTCTCTTTTTTTCTTTCTTTCTTTTTATTTTTTTTTTTTTTTTTTAGCTTAAAAATTCATTTAGAACACATCACCTTATTTTGTTATTTTATTTTATTTTATTTTGTTATATATATATATATTTTTTTTCCTTTTTTTATTTTTTATTTTTTTTTTTACATCAGACTTTAATCCTTTTACAAAGTATTTATCCTTGGTCTTACGAACGTTGTTACAAAAGTTGTAAAAAAATCTTTTAAATATACATCGAGTAAAAGAAACTTAAGCGTTCAAACTTAATCTAATATAATCATTTAATACCTTCCCTCGTAACTTTTTCTATATAAAAGATACAATACAATAAATCTTCATAACTTTCGTAATTTTTTTTTTTTCTTTTTTTTTTAAACTTTTTATATACTTTGCTCTTAATTACGGGAATAGTATATACTTTTAATCGTTTAAATGTCAAAGGAAAAAGAAAAAGAAAAAGAAAAAGATATAGAAAAAGAATAGAGAAAAGCGGTAACAAAAGGAACAATGATCGCAAAGGTCAAACAAGAAAAGAAAGAAAAAAAGAGCGAGATAAAAAAGAAAAATAATCAGAAAAACAAAGAACACTTAACAAATAAAATATTTCTCAACGATTATCTTCGATGGAATTCAACGTTTTAATCGAATATATTCAATTAAAAAAAAAAAAAAAAAAATATATATATATATATCTAATACATATTACGAAATTAGAAAATTCGTAGACGAAAAAGGACAGCTGTTTCGTAAATTTCAAAGATCATTATTCCTCTTTTCGTATGCACGCAGGTGTTTCCTTAACGAAAGCCAGTTGGCTCGTTGAGCGATTACGGGTACGAAAAAGACATAGTAATTCGAGGCGTGAGACTGTTACGATAAATCGGGAGAGAAAGAGAGAGAAAAAGATAGAAAGAGAAAGAGAGAGACAGTAAAGTGATATTAATGAAGAATAGTTAATTAGGGAGTGCCAACTGGCGGCTAAGGATTACCACCCTAGATCCACCGCGAAGCCCTTAGGGATATATTTATGTAATTGTCAAGTGGAGCCTGAGTGGATATTAATGGTGCCACTCCCATGGCCCTCAGTACCGATGCGCGACCCGTCCATTATTATTATCTTCTTATTAGTGACACTATATCGATCTCTCTCTCTCTCTTCCTCTCTTACTTTCTCTTCTGCTCTCTCTCTCTCTCTCTCTCTCTCTCTCTCTCTCTCTCTCTCTCTCTCTCTCTCTCTCTCTTCTTCTATCTTTCCATATATAGCTCTATCATCTCATCACGATTTTTTATTACGTATCGTCGTTTTGTAAATAATAATAGAAAGAGAGAGAGAGAGAGATAGAGAGAGAGAGAGAGAGAGAGAGAGAGAGAGAGAGAGAATATAGAAAGTGTTCAGTATAGAAAGATTGTAATATTCTTTATTATATTTTCTTTTTTCTTGTTCTTTTTCTTCTTTTTTTTTCTTCTTTTTCTTATTTTTTTACTTTTTTATTTTTTTCTTTTTTTCTTTTCTTTTTTTTTCTTTTTTTACCTAGTTTTCCCTCTTTCTGTGTAAGTGATATGATTTAAATATGATTTTCCATAGATCATTTTGTATCATTTATCTTATACGACGAAGATTTACGAAACAGTTTTTTCTTTTCCTTTTTTTTTTCTTTTTTTTTTTTTCTTTCGTTTTTTTTCCCCTTCTTTCTCTTTCCTTCTCTTACGTGCACCCGTACGAAGTTATGCCCCTCTTTGAATT
>NC_140823.1:1075000-1080000 GCF_050613455.1 Vespa mandarinia
AGAGAAAAGGAATGGGGTGGGATTGGGATTGGGAGGATAGTGAGAGAGGGTGAGAAAGGTGGCTGAGAAAAGGGCAAGGATAGAGGACTGAATGTGAATATTTTAGAAGCTTTTCTTCCGAATCTATTTCCGATCATATCCAAATTCACCCGACGTTCTTATTTTATTCATCTTATATTATCTTATTATTCAAGTGATTCTACAGAGGTGAATTCTTTAGATACCTATAGATCTATATATGCATGAATGCATATGCGTGTGTGCTTGCTCATGTGTGTGTGTGTGTGTGTGTGTGTGTATGCATCTATCTATGTATTTGTATAGATCGTTTTTTACCACCATAAGCACGCAACGTTTTATACATATATATATAATACGACATTTTGAAGATGTAAACGATGGTTAGAACAGCTTTAAAGGTTTTTTCGAAGGATATAGAGGGTTTATCTCGAGGTATCGCGTACGTTAAACGTTTATAGAGGGATGTTTGAAATCTTAGTACCATCCATCCATCCATCCATCCATCGAGGGTAGGAGGAGTGGTAAAAAGAAGAAATGGCATGGAATGAAAGAGCCGGAGGCATTTAAGAGCTCGTCCTTGATTGGCAAGGAAATTGTTAAGGGGGTTACCGGGCCACTATGTGTCTGTCTGTGTGGAAGAGATATCTTTAGACCTTCCCTATAGATTTTTCCATGGGGAAGAGATTGAATGAAAACAGAGGAATATTTTTCTTGTTTAAAGAAAAGAAAAAAAAAAAAAAAGAAAAAAAAATAAAAGAAAGAAAGAAATAAAAATAAAGAAAGAAAACGAAGAAGAGAGGAAAAAAACACTATGATTCATTTGCTATACGATTGGTCATGCGTAAAAGGATAATACGAATTGGACGAATGATAATGGAGGAAAAAGGAAAAGGGAATGTTTATTTGAAAAATATTTGATATTATTTTCGAACGAAATCGTACGATTATAAATTAATTCGTTTCAATTTCATTGATATCATTGATGTAATTTTAATGACGTTTAATTAACAATTATAATTCTTCAATATCTTAATGCATCTAGTGAGTATTATGTTAAACGAGGGAAAAGAAAAAATGTACAATTAATGCATAAGAATGTATCTTAGTGTAGATCTAAAACTGCGATAACGATCGTTGATAATTTAATGAAATAAAAAAAAAAAAAAAAAAAGAAAAAGAAAAAGGTTAAGCAAAAAAGAAGAAAAGAAGAGAAATAAAATGAAAAAGAAAAGGAAGGAAAAGAAAACCAAACAGAGAAGAAAAATCATACACCGTAACGAATTAATTGCTCTTCTCTAAAATCTTTTACTTTACTTATGCATATATATATATATATATATATATATACACACATACATCGTATTCATTCAATAATTACCTTAAAATCATAGTTTCCGACGAGAGATACTTAATTATCGTACAACGTAAATTGTACGATAGAAGATACATCGATTTGAAATCACGAAAGAGCGTACTGCAGATTTAGAAGTGGTTATACACCTTTCTGCTGGAAATACCACCCGTATGTTCGACGTTTATATAAAAGCGAAATGCGTAGGTAGAAATGGTGGATGATTAGTACGATTCAAGTAGTATAAATAGATTTACGTTGGTTTATCGGTTGGTGAATGGTATACTCAATGGGATGTTCAAGAGATAGTTAATTGACGTATTAATTAACTACTAAACATACTCATGCAGTTAAATTTATCTATCTATCTGTCTATCTATATATCTATCTATTTACCTATGTATTTCTCTCTCTCTCTCTCTGTCTGTCTCTCTTATTTGTTTATTTTTCTTTCGCCATTATATTTTCAGCAATATTTTCAACTTATTGTTCCTTTTTTATTCAGAAAATCAGATTTATAAGTTATAAGAACAAATATATATATATATATATATATATATATATATATATATGTAAAGAAAGTATACTTTCTTCAAGTAGATTTGCCGCGCGTCTCATAGCCCGCCCTTCCATTGTCCTTTATTATTTACAATTTCTTTTGTGACCTACAAATCGAGTCATTAAGATTTGAAAGAGAAACGGGCAGTATGAAATATAACATAGAAGAGAAAAGCAACACAAGAGCTAGAAGAAGATTCATAATATAATAGAAATAAAATTTAACAGTGTGAATAATAAACGTTAATTGTCGTTTCTTTGTTCACAGATTTATCACTTTGTTCACATAGAAACATATTTTCGTTTACCACCTCCCATAATCAATTCGAAATATTATATATATATATATATATATATATATATATATATATTTATAAATATATTTTTATTATATATATAAATATATACATTGTTTTTTCTTTCATTTAATCGACAATATACATATCTTTCAATCTTTCAATAATATTTTCCTACATACAAAATCAGATCAAATTATTTTCTGATATATACATATACACATAAATATATATATGTATATGTATATATGTATATGAGATATTATATACATATATATACATATATTTATATATTTATATATTTCATTTAATTGACATATCTATCTAATAAATAACAACAGATTCTATCCACCGTACTCTCTCCCTTATTTCTCGTAAATGCTATTTCGTAGAAAAAGGAAAGAACGATGAGACGCCATCTTCTCATTTCCTCAAAGTCGAAAGAGAAATCGTTCGTGTTCCGATCCTTAGAGAAACGATCGACCTTTTACGATCGAATAGAAAGAAGGGACACACATAGAGAGAGAAGAGAGAGAGAGAGAGAGAGAGAGAGAGAGAGAGAGAGACATAGATAGAAAGACATAGATAGAGAGATAAAGATAGATAGATACAGATAAAGAGAGAGGTACAGAGAGAGAGAGAGAGAGAGACTTTGGTAAAGCTTTTAGATCAGAAACTTTACGGAATTAGATTCGGAAGGAGGGGGCGGCATCTCGGCCGGATGGGCCGATTAATCGAGTTCGAGGGGTGATAATTGACGTGCTGAAACCAAGTGCGAGTCGTCAAACGCTAACTATATCGAGCTGGCAGATATACATGCGTACATACATACATACATACATATATACATACATAGATATATATATATACCAAAGTTTCACTTTGGTGATGCGTTTTCAACGGGACAACCTACATTATCATGTCGTGTTACTCCTCGCTACGACTTAGGAGTCGAAATGAAGAGGAGAAGAGATAGACGAGAGGGTGGGAGGGATGGATGGGTGGATGGATGGATGGATGGATGGATGGATGGATGGATGGAAGGATGGAGATAGGAACGGAGGAAGGGAAGTAGAAAAGAGACGAGGATGGAAAGCTGAGTGCGACTACGTTCGAGCTTTTCGTCCTTTCTACCCCATCGTTTCCTCGAAACTCTCTTTCTAAAGCACCCTTCGAGACCCTACAACCACCCACCAAAGTGTTGTCGTCGTCGTTAAGATTCTCCAGAAATTCCCTTCGCGAAACGCACCCTCTTCGGATACTTCTGCTCGTCTTCTCTTGAATAGACACTTTTTTTCTTTTCTCTCTCTCTCTCTCTCTCTCTCTCTCTCTCTCAGTCTCTCTCTCTCAGTCTCTCTCTCAGTCTCTCTCTCAGTCTCTCTCTCTATCTCTATCTATCTATCTCTCTTTATCTCACTCTATCTCTCTCTTTTTAACAATTTTCAGTAGATAGAGTGATAGAATTTATCAGTATGGTGCGCGTATAAAATGATACCACGTATTTTTTTTTCCTCTTAATTCAAAATGTTATGTTTTTTTTTTTTTATTTATTTACATTTGCGCCAACAATTTCGAGATGCTAGATAAAAGCTAGATATATGCGCGCTTACATAGAGTTCTTTATTTATGAAAATTTTAATTAAGACTTCTTTCTTTCTTTCTTTTTTCTTTTTTTTTTTTTTTTTTTTGTTCCTTTTTTTCTTTTTTTTTTTTTTGCCGGCTCTTTTATTTGTTTAAAATGTTCGCGAAGGAAGTCTCAAGTGTATGGGATATATTTGATTGTAGTACACGAAACTTTTTAAGTAATTGGTCTTGCGCTATTCCAATCGAAGAAATCCACTTTTAAAACTACTTTCGAAAATTGAATGGTTCTTCAAACTTTCTGTAGATCGAATGTAGTAGAAACCTCCATTATCCTGAACGTTCCACTGTCCGAATTTTTCCTGAACCGAACTATTCTATTATTCGTAGTAGACATATATACGCACAACTTTCTTTATTTCAACGTTGTATTATTTCCTTTTGATCTTTTTTCTCTTTTTCGTATTATGTTTTTTATTTTTTAAATTTGGAAGATTTAAACGTAATAAAAAAAAAAAAGAAAAAGAAAAAAAAAAAAAAGATTCAGATTATTTTTCGACTTTAAAAGGAACGACATTGTTGTCCGCAAGTGCACATTTTTTTCTTTTCTTTTCGTTTCTTTTTTTGTTTTTTTTTCTTTTTTGTAAATAAATCATTATTTTTCTTTCATTATAATATTGATAATATAAATAACTTCTCACTTATTCCATTTTATATGGGTTTAAATGTAAAAGCTATAAAATCCAAATGAGAAATGAAATTTTATTTATTGCACTAAACACACACCTTCGATATAAACGATTTATGTGCACCATAAAGCTTTGAAGATAACGTGTATCTTATGAAAAGATAATTTAATGATACGACGAACAACATACGTATATACATACATATGCATATATACATACACCCATACATACATACATGCATACGTAGGTATATCGATTGATTTATCATCCTTGTTTGGAAGTTTCATACATCCAAAAGAAAAAAAAAAAAAAAGAAGGAAAAGAAAAAGAAAACAAAGAAAGAAAATAGAAAAAGGAAGAAGAAGAAGAAGAAGAAGAAGAAGAAGAAGAAACATGAAGAAGATGAAGATGAAGAAATAAAAAGCAAAAAAAAAAATTTATAAAATATCTTCGGTAGCTTTCGCACGTTCTTGGTACGAGATGGCGGAACTTCTTTGAAAGATT
>NC_140823.1:1087500-1090000 GCF_050613455.1 Vespa mandarinia
TTTTTTTTTTCTGTTTGCTTTTGTTTTATTTCTTTCTTTCTTTCTCTCTCTCTCTCTCTCTCTCTCTCTCTCTCTCTCTCTCTCTCTCTCTATATCTCCCGATCTAACCGTACCCTCGTCCTATCCTCTGTTCTTTATTTTGTTTTGTTTTGTTTTGTGTTTTTTTTTTTTTCTTTACATCTTCTTCTTTTTTCTCTTCTTCTTCCTCATCTTTCGCTTCTTCTATTTTCTTCTTCTTCTTCCTCTATCTTCTTCATTTTCAGATAAAAGGACGTTTTGAAAAATCTCTTAAAATCTCTTTTCTACTTGAGCTCGAAACGAAAGCTCCGCGGCTTCATTTATCCAAATCACTCGTCGTAGTGCTTGCTTTATACTACGATGCTACACGACGACTTTGACGACGACGAAGACGACGAAGACGACGACGACAACCGACAACGACGACAACGACGACGACGACCATGGTATTCCCTTTGACGAGCGAGAAAGAGTCGACGAGTGCCAAATAGGGGTGAAAAAGGGAGACAGAGAAAGAGAAAGATAGAATGAGAAAGAAAGAAAGAGAGAGAGAAAGAGAGAGAGAGAGAGAGAGAGAAAGAGTGTACGGTAGAAACCACTTTAATTATGAGTTTGGCTCCGGGCACAAAAGTCATCGGCATTACGCTTTACGCCCTTCTTCTTTTTCTTCTTCCTCCTCTTTCTTCTTCTCCCCTCCCCTGCCACTCTCCTTCTCCTTCTTTTTTCTTCTTTACCTCCTTGTCTCTCCTCTCTCTCTCTCTCTCTCACTCTCTCTCTCTCTCTCTCTCTCTCTCTTTCAGTTCTGTCATACTCTTTTACAGTTTTCTTTCACTTACGTACTCTTTCCAACCAATCTACGTCAACATTTCTCTTCCTTCTCGACTTTCTTTCAACACATTTTACGCCCACCTTTAACCTTTTCTCCTTTACTTCTTCCCAAGTTCTTCCTCATCCTCCACAATCATCATTCGTTCGCATAACTTATTATTATTCGTTTCTCTCGTTTCTCTCGTTTGTCAAATGTACTTTGCTTTTTTTTTTTCTCATCGAATGAATCTTAAACAACGATTTCGTTGCCAAAGAAACGTTTAAACGTTTTTAAATAATGTCTACTTTTGTAATTATCTTTATCGATTGTTTTAATAAAATGATTGATATTTTATATAAATATGATAAATGATACTTAGAGTTACATCAAGGTCGTTACACTTTGGGAATAACTTTAATGTCTTCTGATAAAATTTGATATTGTGAAAAATAATGTCTCCTTTAGATTTGTAGAATCATTTTGGAAAATTTTGGAAAAAACAAAAAGTTCTCTTTTGTCGTTTAATTCGATTAATCTTAATGTAAATTAAAGAAGCTATTTAACGATTTCAAGGCCATAAATCTTGAAGAATATATATATATATATATATTTAATTTATTCGTCTATGCAAAAATTTGCTATTATGAAATTTGCTAAATGTCTCGTACTTTGTCAAATTTTTGATAATCTTTAGAAAAGGAACTACTCTTTATTTATTTTATTGATTAAATCCGTACATTGATTTATTTTAATATGAATGAAAGAAATGATATTAATAATTTCAAGGTCGTAAACCCTTCAAAAGAATATCTTTAATGTCTCCTCGTAAAATTTGACATCATGAGAAAAATATCTCTCAAAGTTTATCAAATTTTCAATGACATTAAAGAAACGTTTTCTTTATTATTTGATCAGTTAAATAATACGATCATTTTTAACTAAATATCAGTTTTGAATTAATTAAATAAATAAAGATCAATTTTTAATTAAATAAATAGATTTGATAATTTTAAAAGTCGTAAATCTTGGCAATATCTTTTAATGTCTTCTCGTAAAAATTTCATACTATGATGAAATTTTTCTCAGAATTATAGAATCATTGACAATTATAGAAAAGGGTTCTCTTTATTATTATTCGATTAGTTAAATTATACGATTAGGCTTAATGATAATAAATGAAAGGAATGATTTGTCGAAATGAATTTCGAAACTTTAATATCTTTTAAATGGTTCCTCGTAAAATTAGTTATGAAGATAAAAATTTCGATATAAATTAAAAAAAATATATACTCACTTTTTATGATTGTATTTTTAATTCCTATGTAAATAATCTTCCAATAAGTTTTAATTAAATTTCCATATTTTGATTTAATCGTTTTACCTCACTAAGCACTTCCCTCTCTCTCTCTCTCTCTCTCTCTCTTTTTTTAAGAAGCTGTTGTTATATTATAAATTAGAATTCTTTTTTTAAAAAATGTTAATGATTGACTTATTGATATATACGAAAACACGTCGACAATTTTCTTTATTAAAGATTTATCAAAGGTGTAATATATTTATTTTCCATTGTAAAAACTCAAAAGAGAAAAGGGATCTCTCGATTAGCACGAAATTGTATTTCGGGGATGACAATGAGTGCATGATTTTTCGTTTCGCCCCTCAGGGAAGCAGGAT
>NC_140823.1:1095000-1100000 GCF_050613455.1 Vespa mandarinia
GTATACATACATACATACATACACACACACACACACACACACACACACACGTGTATGAATGAGTTTTTATTATTTACAAATAATATATACAAATAATTCATCACGTATGCACCGAATATGCAAAGTACATTCATGACACAATATATCTATTGAATAAAATATGCAAAACATATGGATTATACAAAATCTATAAAATGGAAAATAACATTTTGGAAATAAATGTATCATTTAATATATATCATCTATCCTTATAAATCCGAGATCTTCATCTTTCTTCTAAAAAAATATTCATTTGCATGATCATCTACAATCTATTTATATCATTTTTTAATAATTATTAATCAAAAGTAAAAATTCATTTTTTTTTTATATATATAAAAATTAATCCTTGACTTCGACGAACATAAATTCGTTTGTTTAATTAAGTCATATTACCTAATACATATTTGGAATCACTCAGTATATAAATATTTAGGAAATATCGGAATTTAGTAGGACAATTATTTAATTTTTCAATTATTAATCAATTATTATGAACGACATATCGTTATAGTATTTATTATATTCAATCAAATAAATTATTAGAGTATTTAATTCGATGATAAAAATTGACTAAATACGATAACAATTAAGCTATTTAAATATTTTTCTAACAACCCTTATATACCTACATATAATACAATTTCATCTTTAATATTTTTCTATCATAAATCTAATACTACAGTCAATAATAATAACAATAATAATAATAATAATAATAATAATAATAATAATAATAATAATAATATTACATCAGTTTCAATAATTCATACGTTTCTAATAAATTATCTAAATATCGTACGATAATATACGATATATTCAGATATAGTAAAAAGTATTGTTATTTTCGTGTTATTATAGTATATTATTTTTTCTTTTTTTTTTTTTTACTATTTTTTTTTTTCTTTTTTTCACGTATTTATTGTATCATCGATTACCTTAGAAAATTAATCGACCTCGAAGTTCCGAACCCACCCTCCCTCCCTCCCTCCCTTCCTTCCTTCCTTCCACCCTATCCACTTTATCCTCTCCACACCAAAAGAAACATTCTTCTCTTTACCCCCTGGCTCGCTCGCACTGTCTCACGACGTTTAAAAGCTTAAATCACTGCGCTGACAGCCGCAGAGTGTAATTGTTACTCCTCCTTGGACCACCCCCCGGGCGTAAAGCGGCCATAATTCAAACGTCCCGGTATGCTTTTTCCTTTTCTTTATCCGCCGCTACTATCTTCGACTTCCTTCCTTCCTTCCTTCCTTCTTTCTCTTTTTCTCTCCTTCTCTCTCTCTCTCTCTTTCTCTCTCTCTCTCTCTCTCTCTCTCTCTCTCTCTCTATCTATCTATCTCTCTTTCTCTATCTCTATCTCTCTATCTTTCTCTGTTACTTCTTCACGCGTATTCTTTCCTCCCTACTCCTACTCCTTCCACCTCCTTCCCAGCATCACCACGGAGGTGTGGAAGCTTTATTTCGAGCAAGGAGCGACCATTTAATTTCCATTCGCAAAGCGAACTAGAGTTTCGCGACGAATGGCCGAAGTTTTCTTTTCTCGTGGCACCCTTCGTATCAGAGCCACCACCACTCACATTAGCTCGGTTCAACCCTCGGCTCGGTCGAACGATCTTCTTCTTATTCGAGTACCCTATTAATTAAGAAAATCAACGGGCAAAAGAAAGTTTTCCTTGGTTCCTGCTAACGTTGAAAACGCCGTGAGTATGAAGATGGAACTCTCTCTCTCTCTCTCTCTTTTTATATATATATATATATATATATATATATATATATATATAGATGTATGTAGATATTTATATATTAATATTTAAATAAAAGAACGTATATATTGATTTTTATCAATATATAGTTTTTTACATAAGTTCTTGACGCTTTTTTTTTTTTTTCTTTTAATAAATCTTAAAGTGTTATTTGGTTTTGCGCATATATAGAAAAAAAAAGGACGTTCGATTGAGACTTAGTTCGATTGAAAATGACGAGGAAATATATATTATAAATAAATTTTAAAATATATTAATTTTGTGCGAATATTGAGAGAAGGAGGTACGAATGATTTTTTTTCCTTTTTCTTTTTTTTTTTTTTTGTTTTTTTTCTTTTTTTTTTTTTGTTTTTTTTTTCTCATTTCTTTTTCAACGACTTACTTTAATATTGTGTTCGATTGATGACAACCATAAAGTGTATTTTTTTTTTATATTAACACATTGTCGACCGACAATTTTATCCAAGGACCATGCCATTATTGAAAAAATAATGAAATGTAAAAATAAATGAAAAAATGTAATGAAAAAAATAAATGAAAATGCAAGTGCAATGATGAATTAACTCGTCACCGGTCAATTAACAATGTGTTAAATACTTTTTTATCATTAGAAAATTTATCCATAACTGGATTATAAAATTGAATTAAGAGATTAATTGATTGATAGACGAAAAGATATTTCAGTACTGACGATGATCAAAGAATCAATGACATTTCATTTGATAGATAATGATCGTGCACCCTATATGGGGTTTGTGAATCAATGACATTTCATTTGATAGATAATAATCGGGCGCACTATATGGGATTTGTGAAACAGGTGATATATTAAATTTATCGTAAGGTTATCTTTTAATAGAAATTGAAAAGGGCAAAAATGCGATGTTACTTTTTTTATTATAAAAATACTTTCGCCTATCTGTGTGTGTGTGTATGTGTAAAATGTATATGTGTATATATATATATATTTACGTGCATACACATAATATACATATAGGGACGAACTTTCATGCGAAATCGATGTTTCGAAAGAAGAAAAAAGAAAAAATAAGAAAAAGAACAAGTTAGAAAATATTTCCTTTTTTTGTCGAAACTCGAAAGCTTTCCCCCGTCTTTTGCCAAATAGAGAGAGAGAGAGAGAGAGAGAGAGAGAGAGAGAGAGAGAAAACAGAGAAAAAAAGAGAAAAAAGAAGAAAAAAAAGTAAAACAGATGAAACAGAATAAGAGATAGCGAATTGGAATCGCGGGTATCTGTTCGTGACGCCCACTCTCTCTCTCTCTCTCTCTCTCTTGCTGTCCCTTTTTTTTCCTTCAACGTTTTTCCATTCTCTCTTCTTTCCTCTATGGGTCTGAGCTAGTACAAGAGAGCCAACGAAATCCCCTCGATAGGTTCAGTAAAGGGCGGTGCCTTTCGCGCTCGGTGGCATTCTGCTGGCGACAAAAGTAGACTTTTCTTGCGAGGACGTCGGTATATTTGTTCGAAAGCGAATCCACGCCTGCTTTCTGACACACTGAGAGAGAGAAAGAGAGAGAGAGAGAGAGAGAGACAGAGAGAGAAAGAGAGAGTGAGAAGTGAAAGAGAATGAGTGAGTGAATGAACAAGAGAAAGATAGAAAGAGAGACAGAGATAGAGAGAGAGAGAGAGAGACAAAAAGAAATCGAGAGAGAGAGAGAGAGAGAGACAAAAAGAAATCGAGAGAGAGAGAGAGAGAGAGAGAAGTGGGGAATCTGTCGAGTGCAGATGATCCATTGAAACTAATCCACCAAGCAATCGTATCTCTCTCTTTCTCTCTCCTTCTCTCTCTCTCTCTTTCTCTCTTGTTCATTCACTCACTCATTCGTTCTGACCACCCGCAAGGCCATTCATCGACATGTGATCCTTTAACTTCGTCACGTGTTAGTATTGTAGTATATTATACGTATATCGAATAAAGCGAACTTTTCTATTGGCATTGTTCATTTTTAAATTTCATTTCACTTGTTTTTATTTTGCTGTTATTATTTTAATTCGTAGGGTAGATGAATTCTTTGCGGTTTCCTTTATTTTCTTTTTTTTTTTGATCATATTTTGTCTTTCATTTTTTTGTTTTGTTTTGTTATTTTTTCTTTCTTTCTTTTTTTTTCTTTTTTCTTTTTTCTTTTTTTTTATTTCTCGATGTACAAGCTTACGGACGTGTGTTTTTAATATGTCACAAGGAAACTTCTCAAATATGCGAATTTGTACGTTTATGGTGTAAATATGTTTTTTAATACTTGTTATTAGAGTAATATAATCATACGTTATTTTTGTTAAAATAATATAATCATTCTGTCACGTCGTAAATAATAATCGTTCATAACGTATCGTAGAAACGTTGGTTTATACATACTTTTTTTTGAAAAATTGAGAAATTTGTTCTTTTTCTTTCTCTTCCTTTTTTTTTCTTTTTTTTTTTTTGAAATTCTTCCAAAAAGTTCTCCTTCTGATAATTTCATAATAGATACAATTATATGCAGAAATTAATGTAACATGTGAACGAAGCTACAATAAAATTTATTTACAATTTATAAAATGATAAGATATAAGGATTTATCAAGATTCGATCGTCTTAATGTAGGATTCCATTGGAATATCAAATTCGATTAATAATTTTTAAAGAATATCTTTCATCTTACGATTTATATATTAAAATAATATTTGAAACGGTATTAGAGAAAAATGTTATGATTGCGAAAAAAATTATTTTTCCAATTCTATATCACACACACACACACACACACACACACACACACACACATCGAAAACTCTTCTTGTATATGTATTGTCTAAAAAACAAAAAATTAAAAAAAAATAAAAACACAGAGAACAAATAAAAGAAAAGAAAAATTTTTGTTCGATTTGAAAAAAAAGAAGAATTTCCTCGGATACTATTCTACTTTCGTTATTCGATTTTTATCTATCTTATCGTCACGATGATCTCGAAGAAAGATCAAAGTATTAGAATCGTTGATTATATAGTTGACGTTTATACGTAATTACATCGTCGACCATCGACATTTACACACGTAATTATGTTTGATGATAGAACGACGAATATCTCGTTTACTTTCTCTCTCTCTCTCTCTCTCTCTCTTTTTCTTATACTCAGTTATACACATACTCAGTCACCCTCTCTAAGCAGACTCGTAGATTAGCCGGAATTGCCTTGGAGAAGG
>NC_140823.1:1107500-1112500 GCF_050613455.1 Vespa mandarinia
TTCTTTTTTTTTTTTTTTTTTTTTTTTTTATAATAAAATCATTTCACTTTCTTATTCATTCTTTACTCCGAAATTTCTTTCAATTACATTTCCGATCGTATCCAATTGTTATTGACTTCAATTCAATTGAAATAATCATAAAAATATAATCATAAATCTTATTACAATGTAAAATAAATTCATTGACAGAATTTCATTGATCAATCTATAATCAATGATCTCTGACCGGTTTTGATTGTTTATCTACGATATATGTTCGATGTGTTATGTATTGTTACATGGTCTTTACATTCCCAACACGACTATGTGATCCCAAAACAAAACGTTGGAGGACGTATGAGTGTAATGGTGGTCCATGATTGACGTTTCTGGTCTAGACATCTGCCATGAAATGGTTAAGCGGCTGGTCCGATATATCCACGTTATTAGCTGCGGATTAAGGGTCTCTCTCTCTCTCTCTCTCTCTCTCTCTCTCTCTCTCTCTCTATCTCTCTATCTCTCTCTCTCTCTCTCTCTGTCATGCCATATGGACGCATGCGCACGTTATCGTCGCGTACGTCACTGCATATTAATTATTGTTCGGTACGAGTTAAATTGCACTTACGTATTTACCCGCACGATTCGTTTGACAGAACGCGCATACATCTCTCGATGTATATTTGTTTGACCGAAGGGTAGAAAAGGGTTTTGTGTTTCGTAACGTTCAAGTTAATATCGAAACGTTACAATTCTTGTTTCGTCGTAAGCGTAAATAATGAAACCATATATAAATAATTAAATAATAAAATAAATCAACGTTTCTCTTTATTTTTTATTTTTCTTCGTTTCTTTTTCTTTTTTTTTTTCTTTCTTTTTTTTTTTTTTTTTCATTATGCTCAGGTTTGTTAATTATTTAAGAATACGAAACAAAGAAAACAAAAGTATAAATCGTTCGGTATATACTTGTTATGTTAATGTTCGTTTTGTTCGCGGCGCTAGTA
Source organism: Vespa mandarinia (assembly GCF_050613455.1). NCBI lineage: Eukaryota > Metazoa > Arthropoda > Insecta > Hymenoptera > Vespidae > Vespa > Vespa mandarinia. Next base: position 1,108,481 of record NC_140823.1, read on the forward strand.
TTTTTGATTTTATATTTGTGTTACTTTTATACACATTTCTCTTTTTTCTTCTTTTTTTTTTGTGGTTATTAACGATCTCTTCGAAGTTTTTTCTTTTTTTTTTCTATTTCACATTTATTAACGTTGCTTTTCAACTTTAGTTGACCTTTAATTCGCGATAACTTAGCGCGTAATTATGTAATGTAATGGATCCATTTGTTGAATACTTTTTACATACGTTCTATATATATATATACACACGATAACATATTATCGTTTATGTTCATTAAAAAAGATAGTTGTCCATAGGTATTTGTTTATTTTTAATCATTATTAACGTACCTAGTGAAATCTTTTTTAAAACGCAATATAGATTCTGTAAACGACGATTGTGTACGAATGTGTACGATTGTGTACGATTGTGTACGATTGTGTACGATTGTATACGATTGTATACGAATCATTGTAACCTTGAGAATCGATCGGTTTTCCAATGGTAAAGAGGTCCTTGAACGATTTCCGACTTGGCGTCTCGCCAAGTTACGAGGTGAACGTCATTGAATCGAGGTAAAGCGGAAAAAACGAATCAACGTGCGCCGCATCGCTCGTCCAACTATTATTTCCGTGCGATTAGTAATTTCCGCGTGTGTAACGTTGTCACCAGAGTTGTCCGAAGGTCAACCTTGAGAACAATCCGTTGTCTTTGTGAAAAAAAAAAAAAACATTCACGTCATATTCTTTCAGCAAAATTCAATCAATCTGAAAACAATTATTCGTATCGATTAATATCGATTACGATTAATATCATTGTATCCCTCAATATTTATTTTTAACGAATATTGATTTATACCGAACAATGATTTATACGTATAAGTATTTGAAATTAACTAGCTATATATTGTAAACTAAAATGATTTATTTATAATATCTATTATTTCAATATATTATAATTTCAATTTTTAAAATATTTCCCCTAAGATTTTAACTAATATACAAATTATGATATAGATATCAAAATAATAATTATCACAGTATTCGATTAATCGTTTTAACAATAGCAAACACGAGAGAACGAAACAATTTAAATAATAATAATAATAATAATAATAATAATAATAATAATAATAATAATAATAATAATAATAATGATAATAACAATAATAATTAGAATTAGAATTTGTTCTTCCTTTTTCTTTTCCTAATTCATATCAAGGTAAAGGAAGAAAGAAAGAATGAAAGGAAGAGAAAAGAAAAAAAAAGAAAACCAGATTTCGTTAATGCAAAGAAATAGAAAACAAAAATCTTACGATAAACATTATAGCGAGACATTAAAACTTGTATATCATTTTATTCCATTGAAATAGAAAAAAGAACAAAAAAAAAAGAAGAAAAAGAAAAAGAAAAAAATAAAGAAAAAGGTATTAGAACGGTTAAGGGCGTATAATTCATGAAAAATAAATGCCATAACAATTGACACTTTAGTGACTCCAACTCGATATCTCTTTTCTCGTTTCCATAGTCATATAGCCATAAAGTATGGGTTTTGGGAAAAGGTAAAATATATGCACAGACACATACACATACACACGCGCACACACACACACACATACACAAATGCATATACACATACACACACATACCCTCCGTATATATTATAGGTATTCATCCGTAATATTTGTTTATGTCTATACATTTTCCGAGAACGTATCGTCAGTAGATTTTGAAGCGTGGGGTCGTCCTCAACATTGTCGTCATCGTAGTCGTCGTAGTCGTCGTAGTCGACGTCGTAGTCGACGTCGTCGTCGAGGGGACGTTAAAGTGGCCCCGTTTCCAAGTCGCTGCTTCGAACCCCTAGTCTCTCTCTTTCTCTCTCTCTCTCTCTTCTCTCCTCCCTATCGAGAAGTACATAATCCTGAAGGCCTAATAACATATTCCTCTGGGGAGAGCAGGTATGGACTATATACGTATAAACTAACACATAGACGAATTCACGAATACGAACGTATATTCCCGTGGTGAGCCTGTAGGAAAGCTTGTCCACCCTCTTCCACGAGCGGTTCTACCCGTCCGATCCAATTCCATCTATCCGTAGGGGTTGTCGGATGTGCCGTGGCCACACGAAGAGAGAGTATGAGAGAGAGAGAGAGAGCGGAGAGAGAGAGAGAGAGAGAGAGAGTGAGTGAAGAGAGGGTGGGGAGAGATGGCTCTCAACATCGTGCTCTTTCTTTTTTTTCTAACTTTCTTCCATTCTTCTTCTTCTTCTACTTCTTCTTCTTCTTTTTCTTTTTCTTCTTCCTCTTCTTCTTCTTCTTCCTCTTCTTCCGTATTTCTACTAGCTAACACACGGGAAAAGAAACGTCTATCGAAGGTCACATGAAATTGGGTAGTTCACGGGCTATTACCTTAGTCTATCGACGTTAACGATAAATTTTGCTATGTCGGTTAGTTCGGTTACTTCTTCTCGATGAAGAGAAAAAGAAAATAAAGAGAGAGAGAGAGAGAGAAAGAGAGAGAGAGAGACAGAGAGAGAAAGAAAGAGAGAGAGAGAGGGAGAGAAAAAGAGAGAGAAGGGGAGAAATAGAGATGGAAGGGCATCGAAATCCAATGGATATGTCTAGTATATAAAAATCGATAATAATTATGTCTCTCTTTCTCTCTCTCTCTCTCTCTCTCTCTCTCTCTTTTTCTCTCGAGTATTAATATCTATTGAAAATCGTTAGTTTATTTAGTAGTTAGATAACAAATAGAGTACATCGTGAATGAATAATTGATTTTTCTGTCGTCGGGTTTTATTACGTCAAACGAAATTCATTAATATGCTAATAGGAAAGTGCGAGCAACGAATTTCATTCAGATCGATGAGAAGTATATATATATATATATATAGGGAGATATTGAGAGAGAGAGAGAAAGAGAGTGAGAGAGGGTGTACAACGCGTTATAACCAAATTAGTCGATACTCCGATTTATTAGCAGCGTCCCTAAACCTTCCAGCTCGATTCGAATCTTCCTGATTTCTCTCTCTCTCTCTCTCTCTCTTTTCCTCTGCTTCAAAATCATTTATCCCTTATCCTCATTCTCGAATATATCGAATTATGCTCTACATTATAAATGTATGAAATATAAGTTAACTCGCAAGATTGCTTTGGAACCATTAATGAAAATCAAAGAGAGGGTGAGAGAAAGAGATAGATAGATAGATAGAGAGAGAGAGAGAGAGAGAGAGAGAGAGAGAGAGAGAGAGAGAGAGAAAGGGAAAGTAGAAAGAATCGATCGACTTTCCCTAAAAGGCAAAAAACTATGAGCTCTTCCCAGCATCGAATGGCGAAACCATTATCAAGATTAAACGTTGCGTTGTTCTCAAATTTTCTGGACATTTTTCGGACGTTTCGTATTATCATTCATGATTACGTGACGCATAGGAAGAGCTAAAAGGGTTACTTTGTCGGTTATAGAGAAAGCTCGTACGAAGGGGTGAGAACGAAAGAGACGTCGATGAAAATGGATCTGTCCTGGGTTTTCTCGATCTCTTTTTCTCTGTCTCTCTTTTTCTCTCTCTCTCTCTCTCTCTTTTTCTCTCTCATACGTGCACACACACACACACACACACACACACACACATTTGCACACACATACGTTCTCTTCTTCTCGCGTCGAAGCTCCGAGATGTCTACCGTAAAATTATAACTTATAACACGTAACGCGTTATGTATGAAAGACAAAAAGGAAAGAGATAGATAGATGGATGGATAGATAGTTATATATATATATATATATATATATATATATATATATATATGTATATATATATATAGAGAGAGAGAAAAAGAGAGAGAGAGAGAGAGAGAAAGAGAGAGAAATAGAGAGAGAGAGAGAGAGAGAAAGAGAGAGAAATAGAGAGAGAGAGAGAGAGAGAGAGAGTAAGAGAAAGAGACAGAGAATGGGTATAGTATGGCGATAATTTGAGTTAGAACGCATAAAAAACGGCAGGAACGTAAACGTAAATCGTAATATACGAGGTGAGACGGTCGTAACGTGAAA
>NC_140823.1:1117500-1137500 GCF_050613455.1 Vespa mandarinia
ACCAAATCGTATCGTTCGCCTTTTCGTTTTCCATTAGATAATCGCTACGAGAACTATGTTCCTTTTCTTACGGGAAAGAAAAACACTCGCGTTCGTTCTGAAGGATATATCGAACGAGCTTTTCTGTTTTTCTTTTCTTTTCTTTTTTTTTTCTTCCTCTTCCTCTTCCTCTTCTTCTTCTTCTTCTTCTTCTTCTTTCTATATCTTTTTTTTTTTCCTTCGACATACGTTACGCGAGACGCGTGTATACCTTCTTCGCCGAACGGCGATAAAATAGAGGGAGCGAAGGAAGAAGTGTATCGTTCAAAAGGAAAAAAGAAAAAAAAAAAAAAGAAAAAAGAAAAAAAAACAAAAAAAAAAATAAAAAAGGAATTAAAAGGAAACGAAAATAAAAGTAACGAGGTGATTCGACGAGGTAAAAATAAAGGATAAAGGAAAAAAAAGGAAAAAAAAAGAAGAAGAAGAAAAAGAAGAAGAAGAAGAAGGAGAAGAAGAAAAATAAAAATGAAAAAAGAAAAGAGAAAACGTGTTACGGAACGATGAACGCACGTGTAAACACAAACACACGGAAATATTTGGTAGGAAAAATATCCTTTCCCTCTCTCTCTCTCTCTCTCTCTCTCTCTCTTTTTCTCTTTATATACTCTCTTTTCCCTTGGAAAAAAAAAGAAAGAAAAAAGAAGAAGAAGAAGAAGAAAAAGACGAAGATGAAAAAGAGAAAAAGACAGATAGGAAGAAAAAGAAAAAGGAAAAAAAGTTCGAGGAGTTCACCCTCAAGACTCCCCTCCCCACCAATCCCCTTCCCCTATCTCCTAACGTCCCGAAAAAATGATCGTGACACCTAATAAGCTTCGCTTCTCTCTTCTTTTCCTTTACGTAGCAGAAGCCCATCTCGTTTTATTCTCCTTTCTCGGAAAGATTATATGCCCGAGAAATTACATACATTTTTAATGGCCACGCATGGCTGTGCTCGCTCGGCTTGGTTCCTTCGACTTTACGACCCGGGAAATACGTTCGGACGAAAGAAGGAGAAGAATGAAGAGGAGGAGAAGGAAGAGGAGGAGGAGGAGGAGGAGGAGAAGGAAAAGAAGAAGAAGAAGAAGAAGAAGAAGAAGAAGAAGAAGAAAGATGAGGAAGATGAGGTGGTAGAGTAAGAAAAGGAGGAAGAGGAGGAGATGGATGAGGAAGGTAGGAGGAAAGGGGGGGGGGAATAAGGAAGGACGAAAAGAGCCGCACCAGTCGAAGAGAAGCAGAAGAAGCGCGAAGGAACCTTCCGTGACGCCCCCGCTTTATACCTTCGTAATTTATCTTTCTCCTTTTTTCTCCTCCTCCTCCTCCTCCTTTTCCTTCTTCTCCTTCCTTTACTTTTCCTCCTTTAGGCCTAGCTATCCTCCCTACGTAATTTCAAGAAAGACTTTCGCTTCGTGTTTTCTTACTTTATAAGATCGACGACCAAACAATCCGAATTGGAAAACCAAATCGAAAATCAAATCGAACGGGATTCTCTCTTCTTATCTTTTTCATAATCTTTTCTTCTTCTTTTCTCATTTTTTTTTTTGTTCGTTTTTCTATTTCTTCTTTCGCCTTTTTTTATTTTTATCTTTCTCGTGATTTCTTTTTTTTTTTTTTTTATTATTATTTGTCTTCTTGCTTTCTTTCTTTTTATTTTTATTTTTTTTTTTCTTTTTAACATCGATTTTCTCCTTTTCTCTTTCTCTTATTCTTCTTCCGTTATCATTTAATGTAGTTTTTTTAAAAGTATGCTTTTTTTTTCTAGGTTGTAAAAAAAACGATATAGTTCGATAAATCGTCGTAGATCTTACGTGTTATTTTTAATTTTGGTCCCCCTTTCGTTTTTTTCTTTCTTTCTTTGTGTTTTTTTCTTTTCTTCTATTTTTTTTTTTTTTTTTTTCTTTTGATTTTCCCTTCCGACAAATTGTTCGAGTGGATTTTGTTCTTTTCTTTTTCTGAACATTTCATATTTTTCTTCTTCTTCTTCTTTTATCTTTCGTTGTCGTTTATCTTTAATTTTGCAGCTTTTTAAAAAGAATTTTTTCGCTAGATTTTCAATTATCTGATTGATAATTAATTGATCATCGTAGATTTTATATATGTTTTTATATAATCTTCATTTTTATTTTTTCATATCTTTGATTTCTCTCTCTTTCTCTCTCTCTTTCTGATAATATTTTTCGATATTTTTTCATTTTTATTTCATGTTTATTACCTTAAATTTTTGACTTAATGATATTCACGATATTTCCAACATTCAGTACCTTCGCTTCTTTTTTTTTTTTTATTTATAATAAATATTATAAATAAAAATTCCATTTATACATATATATAAAATAAATGATATAAATAACAATAATAATAATAATAATATATATATATATATATATATATAAAATAATTTGATTATCGATAATAATAATTAATAAATATAATTTATAATAAACGCATTTATATACAAAACGATTCGTTCTTCGTATTTCAAAATTTATAATTTTCAATATTACTTTAAATGAGCAATCATTTTTATTCGATAGATATTTTGGATAATTAATGTTAAAATTAAAAGAAATATTACAATATTTCTCTGTTATTTTCTTTCTATTTTCTCTCATGAAAGTGTAGAAAAAATACATAGATGCGTCTATATATGCATACGTATGTATATGTATGCATTTGTATGGAAAAGAAAGAGAGAGAGCGAGAGAGAGAAAAAGAGAGAAAAAAAGAGAAAGAAAGAGAGAAAGAGAGAGAGAGAGAGAGAAAAGGAAAGAAACAAAGAAAGAAAGAAAGAAAAAAAGAAAGAAAGAAAGAAAGAAAGAAAGAAAGAAAGAAAGAAGTAGGTTGGAGGAGGGAAAACGAGCGGTAGGAATGGCAAACGCGCGATGTCGGTCCAAGGGAGGGCCACCGGAAAAAGGAAGCGAGCGTTATTAAATCGCGCGGAAAGCCAAAGTCCCATTCCGAGTCGATTTATGCACTGAGAGATAATACTTTGTGCTCGCACTGTGCTACGTCGCCCGTAGCCCAATTTTTTTCTTCTTTTTCCTTTTTTCTTCTCTTTCTTTCTTTTTTTTCTTTTTTTTTTCTCTTTTCCTTTCCTTTTTTCTTTTTTTTGCACGAGGGAATGTGCTTACACACGAACTATATGACTATAACGTACGTTTCCACGCCACAAAGAGTTTTTCTCGAGCGAACACGTAAACGGAGCTTGAAACTATAGTCTCTATTTATCTATCTATCTATCTATGTATCTATCTGTCTATCTATTCATCTCTCTCTCTCTCTCTCTCTCTCTCTCTCTTTCTCTACCTATATATTTGTCTGTCTATCTGTTTATCTGCCTGTAATTTTCTTGTTGTTTATTATAATCATTTATGGTGGTAAACTTTTGAATGTTAAGAAAGATTAATGTTCCATATGTATATTTCAGATAGATCAATATTTGATAGATAATCAATATCAGATAGATAAATTATTTTCTATATCGTTGTATGAATCAAATATATTCATTCATATATGAATTGGTATTATTATTTAAAAAGGATTATAATATAGGATATTATATATAGATATATCAATAATATAAATATTATTATAATATAATATATTAATATGAGAATATTGTTATAAACGAATTGGTATTTTATTATCTTATAATGGAGGGGAGGGAATGCGTTATAAAACTTTTATCTTATTCGATATATTTGTATTATTATTATTATTATTATCTGTATTAATTTTATTTTTTATAATAATTCAATATTTATCGTTAAAAATTATTTATTCTCGTTTTCATTGAATTAATTTTAAATTAATTATTATTAATTATCTTTCGACAACGTTAATTTAGAATGTCGTATCGATCGACATTCTAATATTTTCTTTTAATCACAAAGCATTTATATTAACTTACTATAACGTATACGTCTAATTTTTATGTCTATACATATTACTTTGTGATATATATATATATATTTGTTTTCAAATATTATTTAAATTTCTTGTTAGAGAAAAAATAATAATTACTTAACATTCTTAGATCAATAATGTATAATTGTTTTATACATATGATAATAAAATTATTAACGAATATAAATTTCATATATGAAGATTTTAAACCTTGGATTAGGATTTACTTAATGGAATTTTCTTCATCTATATATTATTTTATTATTATGTTTACGTTATTATTACGTTTATTAGCAATATATCGAAGAAAAATATAATATTAAAATTTAATTTTAGAAGAAAATTGATACGCGGTTAAGCTAAACATATGTATATACATATATATATATATATATATATATATATATATATATATATATGTATGTATTTTATAAATAAACGGTCGATGATTGATAACGTTGAAGATAACCGCTTTTACGAGAAAGACACGGATAAACAGAGAGAAAGAGAGGGAGAAAAAGAGAGAGAGAGAGAGACAGATAGAGAGAGAGAGAGATATGTAGTATATACATACGTCGACAAGGATAGCTCCGATCTTTCTCGTACGTTTAAATGCACGGCACAGCTGTCATTTCGGTACAATAGTAGCCCTGTTTCGTCACCCCGTACTTTTTTAACAACCACCGCGCGTCCCGTCGACACGTTTTTTCAGGGCCCTGCGAGCGATCGTAAAATGCCACGTGTTTCTCGAAGTAGGTCGTTCCTCGTTCAAGGAAAAAAGAAAAAAGCTTGACGTAAACTGGAATCCTCTCTCTCTCTCTCTCTCTCTCTCTCTCTCTCTCTCTCACTCTCTTTCTATCTATCTATCTATATATCTCTCTTTCTCTCTCACTCTTACGGCTATCGTTGTTCCTTCCTTCTTTCCTTCCTTCCTTCCTTCCTTCCTTCCTTCCTTCTTTCCTTCTTTGATTCTCCTATCGCGCGAACGACTCATTTTCGTTGGTTTTTCATCACCACGATCCAAGACTTTCGTCGATCTTTATATTAGGCTCTTGGGATTATTCGGAGTTAAGATAGAGATTGCTTAGGGTTAGTAAAACGTAGAGATTACTAATCAAATTCATTTTCTTTATTATGTAATTTAATGCTCGCTCGTGTGCATGTATATGTATCTGATTTTCTTTTTCTTTCTTTTTTTTTTTATTTTTTTTGAAATATTGAAGTTAAAATACAAGATTTCTTTTTATACATCAATTTGTTTGATAAAATTGACATTACAGAGAATCAAGATAAAGATTGCTGAGGGTGGTTAATAATACGTAAAGATTATTAATCAAATTCATTTTCTTTATTGTGTAATTTAATGCTCGCTTGTGTGCATGTATATGTATCTGATTTTCTTTTTCTTTCTTTTTTTTTTTTTTTTTTTGAAATATTGAAGTTAAAATACAAGATTTCTTTTTATACATCAATTTGTTTGATAAAATTGACATTACAGAGAATCAAGATAAAGATTGCTGAGGGTGGTTAATAATACGTAAAGATTATTAATCAAATTCATTTTCTTTATTGTGTAATTTAATGCTCGCTCGTGTGAATGTATATGTATGTGATTTTCTTTTTCTTTCTTTTTTTTTTTTTTTTTTTTGAAATATTGAAGTTAAAATATTAGATTTTTTTTATACATCAATTTGTTTGATAAAATTGACATTACTGAGAATTCAAATAAAGATTACTGAGGGTGGTTAATAATACGTAGAGATTACTAATCAAATTCATTTTCTTGATTATGTAATTTAATGCTTGTGCTCATGTGCGAGATATTTTTTCTTTTAGAAATATTAAAGTTAAAATAATGGGTTCTTTTTTATATATCAATTTGTTTGATGAAATTGACATAAAAATTGCTGAAGTCATGAGAAAAACTGTAGCTCGTAATTAAATCAATTGTGTTTATTAATCCTTTGATGCATCACTCTAATTTATTTTTATTTTTATTATTATTTTAATATATTTCTTTAAATATATTAAAGCAGTAATAATGAATTTTTGTTTTTTTTTTTTTTCATACGTACCATTTCTTTCATTAAATTTAATAAGAAATAAAATTTATTGCATATACCTTGCATTGATTATATTAAAATTACGTTAATAATATTAATATATTATTTTGCAATAACGTGTACGTGTATTTAAAATGAAAGATTTAAAGATTTAAAACATAAAAATCTTTATCTCGAAATTTATTTTATTAAAAAAATAAGTTAAGATTTATCTTAAGTTCCGACTAATAGATCAAAGAATTAATTGAAGATTAATTAACTCATAGATCACAGGAGTACGATATCAGAGGTTTATTTAAGTTAAGTGAATCTTCGCTGAATAAATTAATAAAAATGAATGTAAAAAAAATAAATTTCTTCACGTAGCGTTCTATACACGCGCGTGCACCCGTACTCACACACACACACACACGCGCGCGCGCGCACACACACACACACATTTACGTACACATATACGCATGTAAGTCTTTTCATTTTGAATATAACCATGTTCGAATAATCGTCGGTTAGATGCTCACACCCAAACAACGTCTCGACATTATGAAGTACGATCCATGATACTTATCTTTCTCGTAGCCCGAGATCTCGTAGATCAGAGGATAAACCTGAGTCGTTTACACAGTAAGCGCGTTTCTCTTACCGTATAAACACGCTTAACTCATAAATACGAAAGTTTTATTCGTTAAGGGTATTTCGTTCATGGAATCATTCGCAAAATACATACATACATACATACATACATATATATATATATATATACATATATAAGTGAGAGGATAAAACCGGTCTAGACACTTTAACTCTGTCTCTCTCTTTCTTTTTTTTCTCTTTTACTCTTTCTTCGTCATCCTCCCGGAGTTAATTATCCTCCCCGATCGATGACGTCAAGTTAGTAACGAGCTACGCGACTTTCGACTAAGGTCGCGACGAATTGAACGATGTTTTTTCTCGATCCTTCGAGAAAGAGAGAGAGAGAGAGAGAGAGAGAGAGAGAGAGAGAGAGAGAGTAATCGTAAAAAATCGTGACACGGGCAATTAGTTGAGACATTTAACGACCTTCCAAAAGAGAGAGAGAGAGAGAGAGAGAGAGAGAGAAAGAGAGAGAGAAGAGAAAGAAAGGACACCCTATGGAGAGTGGTCGAGCACCCTCCGGATTTGCGGCACCCTTCTCCACCTAGCTACCCTTCTTAACCGGCGCCCTTTCGTCCTCGTGAGACCTCGACAAAATTATTAGCGGTTATTACGACAGCGAGCTTTTCTTTTCAAAAATTTTGGGTCAAATATTCTCTCTCTCTCTCCCTCTCTCTCTCTCTTTCTCTCTTAATCATTATCTCTCTCTCTCTTTTTATCATTATCCATCTGTATTTATATCGAATAATGTTGATCAGATATACTCGAAATACTTTTAGGATAATGTATAACTCATATACTTCGACATTAAATATCAAAGTATATGAGATTAGACTAATGTATTCATTAGAAGAAATCATTAATACGTTGAATGTCATGGGGGTGGATTCGGAATGGGGTTGCACCGATGACTATACACTCAATTTGTTTTTTATAGTCCTATCGAGAGTCATCGATTATTATCTACTCGTAATCAATATTAATAGAAACACATAATTAAAATAAATGTCAATACTTATAAATTTATTTTGTGTACATTATAAAAATCGTAAATCGTTCTGCGAATATTATGACGACACAAAGAATTCCCATTAAATTAAATATATTAATTTAAATATATATTAAACATTAATTAAATATATTAAATACGATATATAAAAAAAATATTAAACTCATAATTTATTTGTTTTATATAATATTACAATTAATAATAGATTCGTGTTGACGATTTCGATTGACCCTATAATATCATTGCAACATTCAACGTAACGAAAGAGGCCTTAAGAGAAAGAAACGCGAAGATATTAACGTTAGATCTGATGGTCGATAAAAAATAAAAAAAAAAAAAAAAAAGAAAGAAAAGAAAAAAGAGAAGCAAAAAAAAATGAAAAAGAAAAAAGAAAAAGAGAAAGAAAGAAAAAGTTTTTAAAAAAATTCCCTCGCAAGTACGATAAAATACATGTGAAATAATAAGAAGCAGTTGGTATTGAATTTACGCAGCGTCGAGTTTATATTTATCCAACATTTCGTGGAACCTTATATCGGAAATAAGAAGGAGAAGAAGAAGAAGAAGAAGAAGAAGAAGAAGCAGAAGAAGAAGAAGAAGAAGAAGAAGAAAAAGAAGAAAAAAAAGATGAAGAAGAAACGAGGAAGCTGCGAGAAACTGCGAGAGAAAACAAACTGAACTTTCCTTCCTTCAAGAGAGAGAGAGAGAGAGAGAGAGAAAGAGAGAAAGAAGAAGAAGAAGACGAATAAGAAGAAAAAATAAAAATTAAAAATAAAAAGAAGAATAAGATGAAAGTCGAGAGGAGAAGAAAGGAAGGGTCCGAAATCACTGGGCAAGGCCAGTGACATGTCAAAGCGGGTAACAGCTGTTAGGTTGTTGTCGGTGTTCGAGAAAGAGCCACGCAAGTTATCTTCTTCGGTTGGTTAGATAAAAAGAGATAGGAAAAGAGAGGATTACGCGAGCCAAGCGGTCGAAGAGAGAAACACACTAACACGCACGAGCACGTACCGTGCATGGACGAAGCACGCGTGCGCTCGCGCGTACGGGCGCACAAACCACAATGTCCATGGGACTTTCCTCGTTCCCGTAGTAGGTACAGTCAAGCGAAATTAGTTTCCATTTTTTATTTTTCTATTCTAATAAAATTTTATATAAATTTTCAATCGTACAAGAATTGCGATATCAACAACGATATTAATAATAATAATAATAATAATAATAATAATAATAATAATAATAATAATAATAATTCTATTAATAATAATAATAATAATAATAATAATAATAATTCTATTAATAATAATAATAATAATAATAATAATAATAATAATAATAATTCTATATCTTTTGGAAATTTCATTTTCGTCTTTTCAACGAGATTATTATGAGATTGTTATTAAACTTAGTATGTACGATACAGATATATTTTAATAATTTTATTACGCTATTATAATTTTTATTTGGTTTAAAGAAAAAAAAGATTGTTATTACAAGTAGTATTATGATATATACGTGACAATATATATGATATTGTTAAGAAGGGATATTTTTATAATTAAATTTTTCCATCATAATGTTAAAATTTACATACGCGTAGTAAGTAAATTATCTCCATTTGGTATATAATCATTATTATTATTATTATTATTATTATTATTATTATTATATTATTATATTATTATATTATATTATATTATAATAATAATAATGAACGGTACGATTGGATGAAGATTATATAAGAGATAATTCGTGATAATTCGCATAAACTGTTAATCTTCATTAAAGTCGATCAATCGAGAATATATATGAAAATTTATTTACTTTGCTCGTTGCATGCGAAGGAACGTTGCACGAGGTTATTCCCAAGTCTCTGGTGTGTGCTGTTATATTTATCTAATTCTAATAGTAACGCCGCTTGGGTGTACTCTGAGCGTGAAAGAAGAAGAAGACGAAGAAGAAGAAGAAGAGGTGAAGGAGGAGGATGAGGAAGAGGAGGAGGAGGAGGAGGAAGAAGAAGGGGTGAAGGAGGAAGAGAGAGAATGAGGGGACAAAGATCGAGCGACTTTCCCAGTGTGTCACGCGTACTCTTCTGGTCTCTTCTGGCTTCTCCCAAACGTGTTTTCTGCGCAGTTTCGATCGCGAGATCCCGGTTACGTGGATTTGTCTTTCTCTTTCTCCCGTGGGATATATAGAGAAAGAGAGAGGGAACGAGACAGAGAGGGGGAGGAAGGAAAGGAGGAGGGCGCACGTTCCTCAAAGATACTTTGAACCGTCGTCGTCGAATAAGAAGCCAGTCTTGCTTGCCTTTGTCAGCCCTAACGTTTTCTCTGCAGGGGGTAAAAGCCAAGACGTTTAACGCTCGGTCTCTCTCTCTCTCTCTCTCTCTTTTCTTTTTTTTTCTTTATCTCTTTCTCTTTTTTAGTCTCGTCTCTTCTCCTTTAGTGTCTCTCGGCATCCTCAGCTTCTTCCTTTTCGTCGTAAGATACTTATTTTCTTATAAATAGACCTCTCGCCAAATTACTGATTCGCACCCGAACTCTCCCATTCTCTCTCTCTCTCTCTCTCTCTCTTACACCCTCTCTCTCTCTCTCTCTTTCTTCTTATCTTCTTCTTTTACTTCTAATCGCTTTTGTTATTTCGTTGTTGTATTCAACGTTCTTCTCTCTTTTCTTTTTTTTCTTTCTTTCTTTCTTTCTTTTTTTTTTTTTTTTTTTTTATTGGATTTTACTCATATCTATCCCAGATCGATATAATCATTTGTTTACTGTAAACGGAAAAGTAATGAGAATTGATCTTAGAGAAATATAAATTTGATCTTTGATCATTTATCTTTTTAAAGATTACATTCGTTCTTGCTTTGTCCCGTTTTTTTTTTCTTTCTTCTTCTTCTTTTTTTTCTCTCGTTTTTTCGAAATTATCCTTTGGAAATTTCATTATCGTCTCTTTCAACGAGATTATCATGAGATTGTTAGTAAACTTAATATATACGATATAGATATATTTTAATAATTTTATTACGCTATTATAATTTTTATTTTGCTTAAAAAAAAAAAAAAAAAAAGATTGTTATTAAAATAATAGTATTATGACATATACGTGATAATATATACGATATTGTTAAGATGGGATATTTTTATAATTAAATTTTTCCATCATAATGTTAAGATTTACATACGCGTAGTATGTAAATTATTTCCATTTGGTATATAACAATAGAAAAAAAAAAAGAAAAAAAAAAAAGAAGAAGAAGAAAAAAAAACAGACGAAAGAAAAAAAGAACTTGGTAAGAGAAAGTGGTAGATAAAAGTCATTTACATTAACGTGAACGTCTCATTGGTAGGAATTAATCGTCCGTCAGCTTGTTCTACCGCCATATTTCTTTCCTTCAACCGAAAAAGTCCGTATAGGCGCCAGACGAGATCATGGCGTTTTTACACGTTGTTTTCCTGGCCCATATATCGCCCCGCGTGTTTTCGTAACCCGGAATCTCGCGTTACGGGTCATCCGAGAAACATGTTCTCCCTCCTCCTCCTCCTCCTCCTCCTCCTCTTCCTCCTCCTCCTTTTTCTTCTTCTTCTTCTCCTTCTTCTCTTCACGGAAATGAGTAAAACGACGAAAGGAAAAAGAGAGAGGATTCTGTCGCAGCTCTTGAAAAAGAAGCGCTTGAAAACACGTGCACCACAGCAGAATCTGTAAAGTCAATCGTTTTGAACGACGTAACAGCGTGCTCGCTGAATTCTTTTTCTTTTTCTATTTTTTCTATTTTATTATTTTTTCTTTTTTTTTTTTTTTTCTTTTTTCTTTTTGAAAGAAATATCGTATATACAATAGTATTGGAAAATTAATAATTTTATGATATTAATTGTTTTCCTTTTTTAAACTTTTTCCTTGCTTCTTATTTGTCAATCTTATCAAAGAATAACGGGATTATATATATATGTATGTGTGTGTGTGTGTGTGTGTGTGTGTGTGTGTGTGTGTGTGTGTGTGTGTGTGTGTGTGTGTGTATGTGTGTATACGTGTGTATGTACGTATAAGAGGATTAATAAAAGGATCTTTTATTTTATTCTTTCTTTCTTTCTTTCTTTCTTTCTTTTTGGTTTATTTTCATGTAATATTAGTTTAAATAATCTTTGAGTTTAATTTGTTTTTATATAATTGTTTCGAGTCGAGAAATTTTTCGTTAACAAAATACGATAATATTTGGATTTATGAAAGAACATTAAATATATGTCTATTCGAATTAAAAAAAAAGAAAAAAAAAAAAAAAAAGAAAAAAAAAATATCATACTTGGCAGTATTAGGAAATTATATTTTTTCTGATATGAATTTTTTATTTTCTTCATCGTTACCATATAAACTTTTTTATTTTCTATTCGAAAATTCTTAACAACGAAAAACAGAATTATATATAAGAAAATGATTGGATGTATTTTTTATTTATTTATTTATTTTTTTCATTTTTATATAATTATTTTGAATCGAAAAGTTTTTATCCAATCGCCATTAATAGAACACAATAATAAATGTATATATAAAATTGAATCAAATGTATGGTCACTGTTTCTTTTTTTGATTTCTATTTTTTTTTTTTTTTTTTTTGGAAAATTTATTTTTATATTTTTTCTTCGAGTTGTTGAATTCGAACGATAAAAAAGAAAAAAGGAACGCACAAAGAAAAGAAAAGAGAAGAGATAATAAAAGAAAAAGAAAAAGAAGACGAATAAGAAGAAATGAGAGGGAGAAATAAAGATCATATACATAAAAAGTATACAATGGAAGCGGGGTTACCAAGGCAGGTACAAGTAAGCACCGATGAAAGGTCATTTAACATTACAAAGAATAATAAGATAATCGTTCTTATTGTATGTAACCCATCAAACGCAAATAGTATATATGCAGTTTCACGTAGGACGTCCAACCAACGAGTAGACGTCTACCAAGGACGTGGAACACCTGCTGCTATTTGCAACTTTTACGATCGACTTTTATTATAGAATATTACAACGTATGACGTAGCGAGTTTCTTCCAAGGTCATACGTAAGTTACTTCGAAGATGACCCTTATCTACCCTGAAAATCGTTCTTTTAAAAATTCGCATAAACGTGTATATATTTTTATAAACTCGTACTAACGCGTAAACGTAAACGTAAACACACGTACATACATACATACATACATACATATATACATAGAGATATGCGGACACACATATATGTATGATTAAAAAAAAAAGAAAAAAGAAAAGAATTTTGTCGAGTGTTCAACGAGGTCACGCTCTTTAATTTTCATTCGAATTACCTCCGAAGGAAGGTTCATAAGATGAAAGAAAAAGATTTCGTCCGCGTGATAAGATTACGTTGACGTTTATAAAGTCCGGTCTTATCTCTCTCTCTCTCTCTCTCTCTCTCTCTTTCATTCTTACTCTCTTTCTCTCCTTCTGGTAATAATCGATCTATCAACCTAGTCGAAGTTAGCCTCGTTGTAACTTAACAGATGTTGGAATTAATCTAAAAGAAGGGAAGAAAAAAGAAATAAAAAAAAAAAAGAAAAAAAGAAAAAAAAAAAGAAAGAAAGGAAACGAAGAAAAAAGGCGCACTCACGCACACGATCATCTCGAAATCGACTAAAAGAGCTGAAAGATATGATGATGATAATGATGATGATGATGATGATGATGATGATGATGATGATGATGATGGTAGAAGAAAAACATGTGCACGCACATGATCATTTTTATTAAATCAATTGGTGATCGAATCGATCGATATAAATGAGATAATACGTAAGTGCTTGGCTTACAACCACACCCGTATCTCGATTTACGTGATACTTCTTTTACATCGAGTTTTTTCGTATTTTTATTTTTATTGTTTTATTTTGTTTTGTTTTGTTTTGTTTGGTTTGGTTTTGTTTGGTTTTGTTTGTTTGTTTGTTTGTTTGTTTGTTTGTTTCTTCTTTCTTTTTTTTCTTTTTTTTTTTCACTTTTTCATTTTTACGCAATAAATAATCCCATCGTTTATACGCAAGTTTCAAATTTACTCGGTCCTTTTCTTTTTTCTCTTTCATTACATTAATGATCATACTTTTCAAGATACAATAATTCAACTCGACGAAAAGTATCTACGAAGAAATAATATATTTACCAAAGTAAAATATTCTTATTGATAATATTTCAAAGTAAATTGTTGCGTCGTGATCGATCGATAATGGTTATAATCAAATTCGTATCAAGTTTTCGATAGAACGAATATCGTTAGAAATTGTATTTTAAGTAGACGATAAATATTATCGTTTATTATTATTCTTTTGCTATAACTTTCCTTGTCAAGTTAGTTAAAAATAAGAAAAAAACGATGATTTTAAATTTGCAATATATTATATCTGCAGTATACTACAAATGAAATTTAATATGTAGTTATTTGAATTTTTATTAGAATTTTCTTTCTATATCCTTTTTTTCTTCTTCTTCTTCTTCTTTTTTCTTTCTCTTTTTTTTTTTTTTGGAAAAAAATATGAAAATATAAATCTTTTTATAAAACACGTCGGCTTATTTCCTTCGGATATTTCCTTCGCGCTTAGTATCTCTCGGACGGATTTTGTATTCCAGCGAAGAAAAAAAAAGAAAGAGAAAAAAGACAAAAAAGAAAAAAAAGAAAAAGAAAAAATAGAAAAAGAGAAGTAAAAAAAAGATGAGGAAATAAAATCGTGGAACGAACATATTCCATCGTATATGGAGTATATCGATCGCGTGGGTGGGTGGGATAAGATGGAGTGGTATACACGGAGGGAAGGAAGAAATGAATGTCCAAAATGGAGTTCAAAAGTACGTCGAGAATTATTCTATTGTATAATAGTAGATCGAACATGCTCGTTAAATGTGTTCGTGGTGCACCACCAGCGTATTTCATAGTTCCTTTCGACGTAATACGTGCTTAATCGTCGTCCTTATCGTTCATCCAGAAACTAACTCGACCCTCGAAAAGCGGCCAACGGTGGTACAACGAAAAAAGAGATAGATAGATAGATATAAAAAGTGAGAGAGAGAGAGAGAGAGAGAGAGAGAGAGAGAGAGAGAAAGGTTTAGGTTCACGTGCGTTCCAAATACAATCGACACGCAGGCACGCATTGTATGAACACAATCGGCCGCGTTCCTCTTGAGAGAAGAGGACTCTGAACTCGTTTCGCTTTTTTCTACTTATATATATATATATACATAAATTTTCGAAATGATTCAATAGGAGACTCATAGACGATATAAATATATATATATATATATATATATATATATATATGTATGTAATATTATATATAATATAAAAAATATATATCTATATATTGTATAAATATCGTATACATACACACATATGTACATATGCACATATATCGCAATATACATATGTGTATACATATATATATATATATTATATATTGGAAACTATGAAACGGGCATTGAATCAAAATAAAAAACTAAATAAAAACGCCCGTTTCATAGTTTCCAATCTAATATATATATTTCTCTTTGTTTTTCTCACTCTTCTCTCTCTCTCTCTCTCTCTCTCTCTCTCTCTCTCTCTCTTTCTCTCTCTCTCTTTCTTTCTTTTTTCTTACTCTTTCTTTCTCTCTCTCTATGTCTCTTTTTCTCACTTCTCTCTCTTTTTTTATCTTTCTTTTTTTACTTTTTCTTTCTTATTCTTTCTCTCTCTTTCTCTCTTTTCTCTATAGATTTTGTAAAAAATATAATATAAATCGTAATTCTAAAATATCTAATATGTTCATATTTTTTCATAAATAATATGTAAAAGGATCGAAAGAATTATATTGTTTATTAATAATTTATACAATTGTGTTAAATGAATGACGATAATTATAATTGATGATTTCGTTTATAATAATAATATTAGAATTATTGTCTTTAGAATGTAGGATTGATGGAAATCGTTTTATGAAAATGAAAGATAAGTTTGATTAGGATAATGAATAAATTATCGATGATCATATTGTATCATCTATTTTTTATTCTTTTTTCTTCTATTTATGATATAACGATGAGAAAGATTTATTTCTTTTTCTTTTTTTTTCTTTTCTTTTTTTCTTATTTTTTTTCAAATAAAAAATCAACTCTTTATGCATGCAATTATAACAAAACTATAATTTATCCATCGAATAACTTATATAAAAATTATTATTTAAGACGATAACATTGACGTATCAATTTCTATTTAGATTATTAGAAATCTTTATCAATCAATCAATCAATCTATCCATCTATCTATTTCTATTTCTATTTCTATTTCTATTTCTATTTCTATTTCTATTTCTATTTCTATTTCTATTTCTATTTCACGTTGAAATTCATCGTGGATAAAGCAAACATAGATGGATATAGGAAAAATTTTTAAACAATCGATCGTACTTACATCGTATCAAGCATTTCCAATCGTCGTGTAATCATCGAAGTAACGGGGAAAGGGTAAGGGCAAGAAAAAAAAAAAAAAAAAAAAGGAAAAAAAAAAGAATCGTCCGTTTGGAATTAGAATTTCGTTAGAAGGGTAAGCAACTCACGTAGTAAGGTAAACCCCCTAATAGATAGATAGGAATCGCGGTGGATGGAGAATTTATTATCGCGTGGCCGTAATTCGAACGTCGAGCGTGATTCTCAATGTTCTCTGGTCCTCAGAAAGTAAGTAGATAAAAGAGTATAGAAGAAAGGAGGGAAGAGAAGAGAAGAGAAGAGAAGAGAAAAGAGAAGAGAAGAGGAGAAGAGAAAGAAAAAAAAAAGAAATAAAAAGAAAAAAAGAAAAAAAAAAGAAGAAGAGAAAAGAATAGAAAAGAAGAATTTCAGGTCTCGACGTTAGGCGTTCCTAACGCGTCGTCGTTTTCTCTCTCTCTCTCTCTCACGCTTTCCTAATGCCTCAATCACAAACCCCCGAAGGAGGTAGGGGAACCTGGGTGGTCCCAAAACCGGGCAAAAATTGGAGCACGCCGAAAGTTATGCTCCCCCGGAGACAATCTCGCTTAGAATCTGGAGTATTCGCACGTACGAAATATCCAAGCGCGTTCCACGAGTTATCCTCTTGCCGTTCGTTCCTTCGAGGAATCCGACGCTCTCTAAATCTAATAACGTTATCTCCTTTTCCCTTCACTGCCACCTCCATCTTTACCCTCTCCTCTTTCTCTGTCTCTCTTTCTCTTTCTCTTTCTCTTTCTCTCTCTCTCTCTCTCTCTCTCTCTCTCTCTCTCTCTCTCTCTCTCTCTCTCTCTCTCTCTCTTTCTCTGTCTCTATCACTGTCTCTGTCTTACCCTTTTACCTACCTATCTATCTTTCCTTTCTCATTTTCCTCTTTTCATTAGATTTTTTTTCTTTTCTTCTTTTTTATCGAACATTCAGTAGACACGAGTAATTTTTTTTTCTTTGAATTTGTCTCGCGAGAATATTTTTTCTTATCTTCGTCTTCTTCTCCTTTTCTTCTTACTTTTTCTTTTTCTTCTTCTTCTTCTTCTTCTTCTTATTCTTCGTTTTTCTTACTCGAAAGAAAATTACCGTCCGTTCAGATATATTAGATAAATCTATGTAAATAATATATATATATATATAATATATTGATAATAGCTATGTATTGAAATAATTTTTTTATTAAAAACAAAATAGTTGAAATGATTTTTTAGTAAAAACTAACTGTTTTTTGTTTTTTTTTTCACAGGATATGTAATAAAACACGTGATCAAATAAATTTCTGATATGTAAAGAATACTCTTTCTCTTTCTTTTTTTTTTTTTTTGTTTTTTATTTCCGAAAATTGGCCTCGTTTTACTTCCTTGATAGATATTTTTTGTTAGTTTTATATAAAATTTCTCGTAAAAAGTATATGTTTTTTGTGATGAAATGTAATTAAATAACTGTATTTCTGACATATCGAGAATTCTTTTGTCTTTTTTATTCGATAAAATTGGGCTCATTTAAACCCTCAATATATATATATATATATATATATATATATATATATATATATATATATATTGATATATATATATATATCTGTTAGTTTTCAATCAAATAACCGTATTTTTTAATATATCGAGGATTCTATTATTTCTTTATTTTTTCTTTTTTTCTTATTTGAGAAAATTGGTCTCGTTTAACTCCTCGATAGTTATCTCTGTTGGTTTCAAATAATTTTTAATAGAAACTAAATCCTTCTCAAATATAATGAAAGATAATCAAATATTTGTATTTCCGACATATCGAATATTCCTATTCTTTTTTTTTCTTTTATTTTTTCCTTTTTTTTTTTTTTTTTTTTACTCGACGACATTAAGATCGTTCGGGATCGCTTCAATGGAAGATAAAATATCCTTGCTATTTTAAAAATCATTTTTAATGAAGAATCTTACGAAAGATCAGATAATACGTAACGTATATAATTACAAATTTCTTTCTATTTTATCATATCGCGAAATATAATTCGTAAAATAAACAATGATATTTATATCGAATGAAGTCAATTTTATTTATAGGGCTTCATGGAAAATAAAAAATTACTTCATTAGAAATGGATCGTAAAGAATAACTTCCGATATTCTCAACCTTTACTATATAATCATTTTTTATTCGTTATGTCCTGGAGGTTGGGCAAGGAGGAGTAGGGAATGGTTGAGGGGTTGCTAGAGAAAAAATAATGAACGATATCGAACGGTATCGAATTTTAAATTCATGACATGCTCGGAAATAGAAAAACAAATCGATTATTTTTTCCTACTACGATAAAACCTTCTACAATAAACCATTCTAATTGAAGTATACTCGATCATGAATACGACAATATTGCCTAATCGATATTATCATTATCTCTGAAAAGATATGACGTGTATAAATATTACCAAAAAAAGAGTAAAAAAAAATAATAATAAAAAAAAAAATTTATTATAATAATATAATACGTATATAATATATATACGCGATAACTTTCGAAGATTGACCGTTCTCGCAAAAAATATTTAAACGCAAACGAGATGTAATAAAATAAGATAGATCGATGATGATATTTATAAAGATTTTAAATAATGCGATGGTGATAATTTATTTTATTAATTATTGTGGTGATAAATAAGTAATAAGTAGTCGTCAGGATATAAACGAAATTTTTCTTTCGAATAGAAAGAGAGAGAGAGAGAGAGAGAGAGAGAGAAAGAACGTTTTCACATTTCGATCATAGTAAACAACGTCGACCAAGATTTCATAGTAACGAAGACTTTTCTACAGTTAGAAAAGTAAGAGTTAAAGTAAAAGAATAAAAATAAGAATAAGAATAAGAATAAGAAAAAGAAAAAGAAGAAAGTCGAAAGAGAGGGTAAATGATAGTAAATAAATCCATATCGTTCGAAAATATCTGAATCTTTATAATAGTAGTAGGAATAATAGTAATAGCAGTAGTAGTAGTAGTAGTAGTAATACTGATATTAGTATTAGTGTTAAAATAGTAGTTTTTGGGAACACGACAATGGAGAACTATCAGAATAGAGACGAATACGAGTTGAAGAGTAAGAAGAGAGAAAAGAGGGGAAAGAGGGGATGATAGCATGATTTTGTGAGTTTCTTCTTGCCGGTTGATATCATTCTTCCTTTTATCCCTCACAAGTTCCTTCTACTTCTTCTATTTCTATTTCTTCTATTTCTTCTACCTCCTCCATTTCTTCTTCTTCTTCATCTACTTCTTCTTCTTCTTCTTCTTCTTCTTCTTCTTCTTCTTCTTTTCCTTTCTCAACTTGTCCGCGATTCACTAGTCCGACAACTAGTCCGGCCCATATCCCTAAAGTCTCTCCGCACCCCCCTCTCCACCCGTCTTCACCTACCTCCTCACAGTTTCACCGAACAGGTACTACAAGATTCGAATGAATAAGCTGAATGGGGGCATCCTACGTCGGAAGGACTGCTGCCCTTTCTTTCGGTGCCACGCTCCTTTTCATAAGATATATCCTACCAGTAAGGAGCGAGGCCATCCATGCTTACAGTACATGAATAGCCCCCCTATCTATCCACCCCCTTCCCTTATCCTCCCTTATCCACCCGTCCCCATCTCAAGAGTCTTGAGTTTCAATGCATCGTCCGATCTCTAGCGTACGATGAAAAAGAGAAGGGACGAAGGACGAACGACGAAAGACGAAGTAGATGAAAATGAAGAAACGGGTCTAGACGAAACCGGGTATCGAAAAGAACCGAGAGAGAGAGAGAGAGAGAGAGAGAGAGAGAGAGTGGAAGGAAACGTAACACATCAACATTTTTCTTTTGCGCACCGAAAGACCTGTGAGTGACAGCCCGGACGAGGGTTTATCAAGCGAGAGTCGATTTTTTTTTCTGTCCATTTATCTCTCTCTCTCT
>NC_140823.1:1142500-1157500 GCF_050613455.1 Vespa mandarinia
CCGTAACCGTTCGACGAACACAAAGAAATAAGCGGTCGTGTCAAACTCGATGGCCTATTATGGGGATTCGTAGGTATCCGTAATGGGGGTGAGATGAGGAGGGGGAGGGGAAACGGTAAGGGAAAGAAAGGGATCAGGGAGAGGAAGTAGAAGAGAGAAAAAAAAATTTCCGGTAGATAAAATTCCCGACACCCCGACTCCACGTACCATCCAATACTATTATCCTTCAACGAGTAAAACGGCATTGGCAAAACAGATCCTCTTGCTTCTTAATCGTGATATATCTCTTCGAAGATCTATGAATTTTCGCTTGTTTTCGAAAAAATATATTACAATTGATTTGATCTCTCAACGATAATAACTTTAACTGACATGTGTGTAGATATCTGTTAACTCAATGAAGATTATATGACTATACATTATAGTAAAACTATAGAGAATAAAGAAAGAACAAAACTGTAGAAAGTAATTACATTTGGAGTAAATTATTATTATTATTATTATTATTATTATTTTCTTTTTTTTTGTGGTTTTTTTTGATTTTTTTTTTTAACTAGGAAATAATTGTCTTAAGGAAATATTCTCGAAGAATTGAAGCGACGAATTCGAAAACAGAAAAAGAGAAAAACAAAAAGAAAAGAAAAGGAAAAAAGGAAAGAAATAAAAGGAAAATGGGAAAATGACTTTCTATAACTCTGACAGATGTTAATCAAAAAGAATCGACGAAAGTAAAAGTTCTAACGATATATCGTACTCTTATTACGACATTTCCTCTCGTTAAAATTACTCTTAACGAGGTCTATAAGTCGTCCATATAAGTAAGTACGTAAGTACTTACCTTAGACCAAAACGAAAATATCGTTTTCCCATGCTTCGGAAAGGTGTCGAACGATCTGACACGTGTGCTCGCTGACGTGGCACGTGACGCCATTCTCGAAAGGGATGCTAATGCACGTGACCTCGGCATTGTACCATTTGCCGGAGCGCAAAAGAGTGGCGTGATTCGAAGGGTGGTGGCGTACCATTGGATAGACTGAGAAATATATATATAGAGGGAGAAAGAGAAAGAGAGAGAAAGAGAGAGGGTACTTACGAATCTATTCATCCTCGAATCTCACCACTCGATTTATACCAATAATCTTTTTTTTTTCTTCTTTTTTCTCTTTTATCCTTTTTTCGATGTTCGAGTATTCGACTCCAATCAAAAAAAAAAAAAAAAGAAGAAAAGAAAGAAAGAAAGAAAAAGAGAGAAAAAAAGGAAAGCAAGAGAAGAGGAAAAAGAAAAAGAAAAAGAAAAAGAAAAAAAAATAAGAATGATTAGACCAGTTAAAAGAATAAGTCAGAATAGATAAATCTAATGAAAGAAAAAAAAAAGAAAGAAAAAGAGAAAAAAAGGAAAGCAAGAGAAGAGGAAAAAGAAAAAGACAAAAAAAAAGAAAAATAAGAATGATTAGACCAGTTAAAGGAATAAGTCAGAATAGATAAATCTAATGGAAAGGGATGAAAGATGTGTGCGTGTGTGTATGTGTGTATATATATATATATATATATGAAGTGAAGTCTGATCGATCGGAGACGTCATCTATATAGATACAATTATATTCTCGTAATGGATGATAGCTCTACGAAACAGCACGCATAATCAGAAATAGAGTAAGCGTCATTTGCCGTAGGCAATCCATTGAAGATGAGATATATTCGACAACTCAAAGATATATATATATATATATACACTTTGTTACATAGATATGTACTTTCCCCTTCGTAAGAAAGATACTGTTTCTCTCTTTCTCTCTTAGAAAGGATCTTCCAATCGCGTATAGTTCTGCTTTTTCCCGCGATTCTACTCCACCTCATCTCCCTCATTCTTCTACTTCCTTATGATAAATCAGACTCTATTGATTTCCAAATAGACGCACTTCGCACGCCCAAAAATAAGCAATGGCGCGTGATAAATCGCAAGGCAGGCAGGCAGGCAGTAAGGCAGGCAGGCAGTAAGGCAGGCAGGCAGACAGGCATGCTGGCAGGCAGGCGGGCAAGCACGCACGCACGTATGCATACACATACATACATACATATACTAACACACATTTACTTAATCTGGCATACAGAAAAAGGGGAGAATTTCTAGTGTATCTAATATATGTATAGATAGTAATGCTTTATGTGTATGTATGTAAGTGCGCGCGTCTGTGAATGTATATATATATATATATATATATATATATATATTTGTGCGAGCAGCCAAGCTCACGTAAACATCAATACGATCTCGACGAGATTTCGAAAATCCCTGTGTCTGTTTGATCCTGCGTTGTGTCCCGTGTTTCTCTCGATAAATTATTCATTACGGTATTATTTCTTCTCTCTCTCTCTCTCTTTCTCTCTCTCTCTCTGTCACTTTCTCTCTCTCTCTCTCTATTTATTTACCTATCTATCTATCTAACTCTCTTTTCGTCTCTCTTTCTTTTTTTCTCACGTATGCATAAAATTATATATGCATACATACATACATACATACATAATATATATATATATATATATATATATATATATATATATATATGTATATGTATATATGTATATATTCTTTTTTCCTTTTCTTTTTCTTTTCTTTTTTTTTTTTTTTATCACGATTAACAAGCAAACACATATCTACCGTTGCTCGTAATAAGCGTCATTAAACCAACGACGAAGTCGATCGTGTTCGATGATACGCATCGGACATGGCGAAATTTCTCTTTACCCTTTTTCGTTCGAGTACTAAGAAGTTTCCAAGAAAGAAAGAGAAAGAAAGAATGTGTGTATATGTGTGTGTGTGTAAGAGAGAGAGAGAGAGAGGGAGAGAGAGAGAGAGAAAAGACAAGGTGAATCGTTTTGTAAGAATGTCATGGCAATTCGGACGAATGGACTACAAGATCTTCGCGCCGCGACTCTTCGGGACTTAACGTCGCGAGATAAATCGGTGCAGGTACGAAAGGATCGTTGAATAATAGCAAGGGCGATCCAATCTGTCACTCGTTAACCGCCTCTTAACTATGATAAATGAGCTCGTGTACGTTGTACACCATCGATACGCAACGCTTCATTCTCTCTCTTTCTCTCTTTCTCTTTTTTTCTCTCTATCTCTTCTTCCCCTATTTGTCTCTTTTTCTTCTCTTTTTTTTCTTATCCTCTCTCTCTCTCTCTTTCTTTCTTTCTCTCTCTCTCTCTCTCTCTTTCTTTCTCTCTCTCTCTCTCTCTCTCTCTCTCTCTCTCTCTCTCTCTCTCTCTCTGTCTCTCACCCTCGTTTTATTCGAGTCTCCTCGCTTCATCCGATGCAAATAGCGATCGCTTGGTAACACAACGAGCGATCTTTCAAGTTACATCGATTTCAAGCTTGTCTCATTAACGACATCTTTGTTCTTGAATTTATTTCTTTTTTTCTCTCTCTCTCTCTCTCTCTCTCTTTTTTTCTTTTTACTCTGTCTTTTTTCTTTTTTCGTTTTTTTTTCTTTTTTGTTTTTTTTCTTCCTTTCTTTCTGTTCCTTCTTTCCATTCTTGTATCATGCATCAACGATTTATTAACACGTTGGCTATTACAATGACTGGCTGGACTCGAACGAGATGTCCGACGTTACGAAATTTTTTGTTTAATTAATCGTAATACAAGTTTTGAATATCATCCACTCGAAGGTTTATATTATTATATGTATAAAAACACAAAGTAGATACGTTCGATAATTATTAGTTTTCGTTAATTAATCGGGTTTTTTTCTTTCTTTTTTTTTTTTTTCTTTTTTTTATTTCTGTCACTGGTCGAAAAAGAATGAAATTCTAAATCAGAGAAAACTTTGGTCGTTTAGATATTTACAATGTAGATATATGAAAATAATCGATTCGAATATTAGTGATAAAAAATTGAAAATTGTTTGAAATTTGAAGTACGTTAAATATTAAATATTACTTGTTTTTTTTTTTTTTTTGTAAAATTTATTCTAATCTTTATATTAGAGATTTAATATATATAGGATTGAAAGTATAGAACGTATTAACGCGACAATCAACGTATTGATATATCTTATCGATATATTTTTAATATATATAAATATTTCAAATTTATAACATTAAAAAATCTAACGTATATATATATTGAAAATGAAAAATTGATTGCGACCATTGCTAATGCGTTAAAGTTATTATCTTTGTATAATATTGAAAAAAAATATTTTCTACGTAGAAGAACTTTAACGTGGGAATTGATCGTACCCGTTAAATCTTTCTTTTGTAAATTTATAAAAAATTTTTCCAAATAAGTAAAAATCGGAGAAGATCGAAATATTAGAAAGCGGATTGACCGGTTGTATTCATCGTCCGTAACCTTATAAATCATGGTCGGCCTCGGGATCGGCATCGTATTCTTATGGCGCGCCGGATACATTGTGTTTTAGTAGTTCGTGGCTTGATCTCAAAGCGATCGCCTTTCCCCGGTCGTTGCCGAAGGAAATGTCAGAGGCCCCCCTCGTATAACGTATCTGACGGTGCGCTCTCCGTGACCCGATCAAAAGGAGGATCGACCGTTTAAGAGCACCGCGACGAAAGGTGGAAAGCCGTGCCTACGTCGTTTAATCATGATCCTTAACGAATAGATAGGTCTACGTCTTAATTTTCATCGTCATTGTTTCTAAACGATTTCGATTTGATTAGACGATACCAGTGATAATTGGCCGAAATTTTTTTTTCGTTTTTTCTTTTCTTTTTTTTTTTTTTTTTTTTTTTTTTTCTTTTGGATATAATAATTAGAGTAACAAATGATCTCTCTTTCTCTCTTTCTCTGTTTTTTGTTATATTTTAATTGCAAGAAAAGAAAATGAGAGTAGAAACGATTTTAATGTTCTCTTAATTATTTTATAATTATTTCTTTCTTCTTCTTTTTTCTTTTTTTTTTCTTTTTTTGTTTTTTTTTGTTTTCTTTTTTTTTGTAAACAAACAAAACTTAAAATAATTCAATAGTAATGATCCAGTCATTCTCAGTTATTTTTCGTTTCCTTTTATAAAAAGAAAAAAAAAAGAAAAGAAAAGAAAAGAAGAAAAAGAAAAAAGCACAGACGAGAAAAAAAAAATAGAAAAGATTCTAACGCGTGGATACATAATTTTCCGATTTCTTTTTTTTTTTCTCATTTAACGAAGAAATGAAAAAAGAGATAAAAATGAAATTAGAAAGTAAAAAAAAAAAAAAAGAAAAAAAGGAGAGAAATAATTGGTATAGTTACAAACAATACGTTGATACGAGAGACGAGTTTTCTTCTTTATTTCTTTTGGGCATGTTAGAAAAAAAAAAAAAAGAAAAAAAAAGAAGAAAGAAGGAAGCAGGAAGGAGAGGAAAAAAAAAAAGAAAGAAAAAAGTAAAAGGGAATTCAAAATCGGTATTTTACGTCAACGTGAGGAAATCCTTAAGAAAAGTCCAACGTGAGAAAACGATATTTAGCAGGAAAATGTGTGTCCCTCTACTTTACGGTTTTATCACGATCGAATAGTCCGAACATTAGGCTATCTAGGATAGCCGAGGGATTTGATTTCCTGAGCCGACGCGTGCGGGTCAAAGATTCGAAATATTTCCATTCCTATCCTATGTTAAAATGTTAAAGTAGTATCTACCATATATATATATATATATATATATATATATATATATATTTATATATACATACACACATATATGTGTGTATGTATGTATGTATGTATGTATTAGAGGAAGGAGAACACGCAAGGAGAGTTTTCCTTTAAAAGCGAATTCCACGAGAGACCGGCCTGCTTTCTCGCGGACACATTCGTCACAACCCTTGTCAACCCTCCGAGATCCACCCTTATCGCGGCAGGACAACGACCACCGCTTGAATATATTTCGAATGGCGTGTCGTACGTTCTCCGGGAACTTCGAGTTTCCTGCTCCGACGATTCTCTCTCTCTCTCTCTCTCCCTATATATATATATATCTCTCTATCTCTATCACTCACTCACTCTTTCTTTCTATGAACAATGGAAATGTTTCCAGGAGGGTATATTTCTATAGGGATCAACTCACGATCGAGAGAGAGAGAGAGAGAGAGAGAGAGAGAGAGAGAGAGAGAGAGAGAGAATCGAGTTATACGTCGAAATAGTTTTTGTTAATCGTGATAATGTAGAGAAGGAAAAAAAAAAGGACATCCTATAGAATATATCCTTTTCATGATATATATACCGATAAAGGCTGTTATTTATTGTTTTTATTATTATATAAATATCTTATTTATCGTCTATTAGTTTCTTCTTCTTTCGTTAGTGTATTTTCTTTTTTTGTTTTTTTGTTTTTTTGTTTTTTTTTCTTATTTTTTTCTCTTTTTGCCTTTTTCTTCGTTGATTTGTTGACGATGTTTTTCTCTTTTTTTTTCTATACGTCGCATACGTTTAAAATATGTATTTGTATTTCGGGAAAAAAAAATATATTAGTATAGTTTATATGATGTAAGTATTTACTTCTTATTACTTTTAATGATATCGAGTAAAGTGTTTGTTTATTTATTTGTTTATTGGACAATGGTAAAAATAAAACGACTGTTAAAGGATATTTTTTAATGTATTCTTGATGACATATTAATTTTACGAATATGATTTAACGTCATACAGCTCGAAATCAAAAGTATAAAGAAAATGTTTGCTAATTGATCAATGTCATGGGATCGTCTGATGAAACTTAATTTTTAATAATTTTTACGAACTTTTTGTTTCTTCTTCTTCCTTTTTTTTTTTTTTCTTTTTTTTTAATTGTTACGTACTTCGCATAATAAATTATTTTCTTTCATTGTGCGACAATTCAAAAGATATTTCCATTATAAATTTATTTACAGGATAACATTGATATATGATAAAACTTTTGTATATCATCAAATATCTCACAAGAATATATAGAGTTTATCTTTTTATTTCTTTTCTTCTTTTTCTTTTTTGTTTTTACCATAATCGAAAAGAAAACCGAGCTTTAATACAATCCCTTTTAAATCGTCACTGTTCATTATGAATAATAATTTTGAAACGAGCTTGAGAATGAATTAAATTCTGAAAAAGTAAAAGAAGAAGAAGAGGAAGAAATCGTGCATTTTTTCTTTTTCTTTTTTTTTCTTTTCTTTAGAATTTATAAATCCGAAATTTCAATCGATATTTCATCGTAATCAATTTATATAGTAATCAATAAATGTGACAACAAATTAAAAATAAATCAAACACGTGTAAATAAGTATTGAAGTAATTCGATTCGAGAAGATCAAAGAGTACCCTTCTCCATTATGTGTAACTCGTATAAAATTTCAAGATCTCATTTTCTCCATTTTTCTTCGTAATCTTTCTCGTTTTTATTTTCTGAAATGGTCATTCATTGTCTTTCGTTCCTTCATTTCTCCTTTTCTTCTTTCCTTCATCCCTTCTTTCCTTCGTTCATTCCTTCGTTCCTTCGTTCATTCCTTCGTTCCTTTGTTCATTCCTTCGTTCTTTCGTTTATTCATTCATCTGTAGTCCTGACTGAAAAGTTTTGAGTTCTTTCGATGAACAATGTGCTCTCGATTGCTATATATAAGCATATATCTGTCTATGTACATATGTATGTATGTATGTATTTATGTATGTATATATATATATATGTATCTATAATCTATGTATGTATGTATATATATATATGTATCTATGTATGTATCTATGTATCTCTGTACATATCTATGTATCTTTCTATGTATCTATGTAGGTATATATATGTATGTATGTATCTATGTATCTTTGTATGTATCTATGTAGATATATATATGTATGTATGTATCTATGTATCTATGATATATCTATGTAGGTATATATATATATATCTATATATATATATATATGTATGCATGTACGTATATTCTTCGACCCGCTTTCGACGACGACGTTTTCTTGATCCTTCTGAAAGTCGGGAAGGATTTTGTAGGATTTGCAAAGGGCCTGCCATCCTAGCGTTACCTTCTATTCCTACTATTGGACCTTATCTTTGAAATTCGTTGATCGCTGAGACACAAAGGTTACTCTTAACAAATTTTTTTCGTTTACTTTCTATCATTTCTTTCATTCTTTTTCCTTTCTCTCTTTTTTGTCCCTTTTCTTTTTAATAATAAATAAATAACAATAAGGAACAAAAGGATGCGTGCATTGATTCTATTGGATAAATAATAGTAGGTATTTGAAGTTTCAAATTGAAAATGCTCTTATATTCATTCGTGCGCCAATAATGGAGAATAATGTAAAGTACGTTGAAATATTATCACGAAATATATATATATATGTATGTCTGTATGTATGCGTTTAAGAAAAAAAAAAAAACAAAAATAAAAAATAAAAAGAAAAGGAGGAGAGAAGAGAAAATAAACTTATTTTAAGGTATGATCGATAATAAAATGCAATAGAACGTAATCGAATTTGAAAACATAATATGAATAAAAATTATAAATAATAATAATATTTGAATATATTAATAATATAATAATAATATAATATTACAAACATAATATATGTATCAACAAAAACAACAACAACAACGACAACAATAATAATAATAATAATAATAACAATAATAATGATAATAACAATAATAATGATAATAATAATAATAATAATAATAATAATAATAATAATAATAATAATAATAATAATAATAATAATAATAATAATAATAATAATCATCGTAAAAAATGAAAGAGATGAAACACAATTGAGAATAAGAAAGAAAGAATGAAAAAAGAAGGAATGAAGAACAGAAAGAGAGAAAGAGAGAGAGAGAGAGAAACACGTTTTGACGTAGCGAGAGGGAGAAAGAGAAAGAGAAAAAGAGACAGACAGAGACAGAGAGTGAGAGAGAGAGAGTGAGAGAGAGAGAGAGAGAGTCGGGCATCTCGTGTTTTCTTAACCGAGAACATCGTCGCGCCAACCGGTAGCAGCAAGTTACCACACGTCGTAAAAGGGCGTTAGCATACAATGGTGAGAGGGTGTAGAACCTTGGAAAAGGTCCAAGACGTTGTACAGGTACCACCGAGAAGACTTCGTACCTGCTGCTCCAGGTATTTTGCTTGGTACGTGCGTTTCTCTTTCTCTCTCTCTCTCTCTCACTGTCTGTCTGTCTGTCTCTCTCTCTCTCCCTCTATCTATCTCTTTCTCTTTCTGTCTCTGTCTCTCTAAAATAAACGCACACAGGTATCTAATGAAAATGTGTGGGTGCAGTTTGACGCGGGAACGTACGCGTATCCAGGAGCGAGCTCCGTGACGGATGAGCCCGGGTAAGCTTTGGACAGGGCCCCATGCAAGGATCCCGAGGGATCTTCTGCGAGATTGATGCGTTATGGGAGGCGATCGTAACGCAACCCATGCATCGGCAATAACGCCTCCGGAACCACGCCTCCCGCTGTTCTGCCTTCCGCGGACTTCCTCCTACCCTTTCTTCTTCCTCCGTGCGAAAGAGATAGAAAAAGAGAGAGAGAGAGAGAGAGAGAGAGATAAAGAGAATGACAACTTTACTAGCTTTTACATTACACTCGTTTCTATTCTCCCTCTCTCTCTCTCTCTCTCTCTCTCTCTCTCTCTCTCTCTCTCTATTTTTAGTCCTGATCTAATCTTTTCTGTTATCGTAAAGAGGGTTTAGTGAATGAAAAACTTTATTCTTCCTTTTATAATTTCTTTTTTTTTCCTTCTGTTTTCTTTTTCGTTGTTTTTTTTTTCTGTTCGATATATATATATATATATATATATATATATATATATATATATATATATATATGATTTTATTCCATGTAATTTTCAGATATTTTTTATTTTCTATAAATTTTGTTTTTAGATCGTGTTTAGATCGATAATTTAAGGAGTTTTGTGACTTTTGCAAAAATTATTTTTCTCCCATTTTCTTTTTTTTGTTTTTTCTTTTCTTTTTCTTAAGAAAAAATTTTTGATCATCTTCTTCGTGTTTACATGTACTATAATCGAATATTAAAAATCATCGTTCGATTAATTAACGAAGAATATAAAAATGATTCATTTCGTTTTATATGTAACACATTTTTATTATTCTTTCGGTTTTAATTTAATCTTCTCTATGGTATCATGTAAGAATTTAGTAAATAAGGAATTCTATACACAGCTTCAGCTCCTCCCCGATTCCCCTCTTTCCCTTCCCCTTTCCCTTTCCCATCGCGTTCATCTTTCCCAATTCCCTTCTCTATTATTTATTACGATATATTTCACATAATCTCATTTACACGATACCTATTGCGTTATATCTTCGTTATCGATCTCTTCTTTTTTCTCCGGCGATCGTAATAATTCGATAAGGATTAATAATAACTCTCGAACGTTTCATTTATGTGATATTTATCTTTCTCGATTTAATTTACATTATAAAATAAAATTAATTTCGATTTTTTGAAAATTGATTTTTATGTAAATACTTATATTGGAATTATTTTCAAAAATTTATAGTTTCAAATATGCATATGTAGAAAGAAATATATTTCAAAAATTTTCTTTTAATCTCTCTCGCTCTCTCTTTCTCTCTCTCTCTCTCTCTCTCTCTCTCTCTATCTATCTATCTATCGATCTACCTCTCTCTCTCTTTCTCTCTCTCTCTCTCCCTCTTTCTGTCTGTCTGTCTTTCTTGTTATTTTAATAAACGATAATAAATTAAACGAAGAAAATGTTTAGATAGCGAACGATCCGCAAACGATCTCTCTTCTTGCTCTCGTTTAATCAGCAAAATTATATTTAGTCGTTCTCGTTTACTGTTCTCGATGATAGATAGATAGATAGATAGATAGATGCAGAAAGAAAGAGCAAGAGCGAGTGAGAAAGAGAGATAGAGAGAGAGAGAGAGAGAGAGAGAGAGAGAGGGAGAGAGAAAGAAAAAGAGAAAGAGTGAAGAACTTTACCAGCGGGGTTTTACCAGCTTTCAGAGATCTATTTTCGAGAACGTACATATAGAAAGAAAGAGAAAGATAGAGAGATAAAGAGAGACAGAGAGAGAGAGAGAGAGAGAGAGAGAGAAGCTCTCTGAGTATCGCGTATCTAAAGAGCCAGAAAACACGTGGTCGTTGGTATAATAATAAAATCATGATCTTTCATTTGGATTTAATGAAACGAACAAGATTTGTCCTTGACCATTGTGGCCGATTTTTCGTACTACGTTTCTACGCATGTACCTACTTAATACTTGCAAAAGAGAAAGGGTGAGAAAAGGGATTTTACGTTCTAAAGACAGAAATAAACGGACTTATCGTTTCGACTCTCTCTCTCTCTCTCTCCTTCTCTTTCTAATTGTCTCTCGAGTATACGTAGTTAAAATTAGAGGAAAATGGATAGAGAAAGCAAGCGTGTACTTATATGTCTTTGTTTATCGTTCGTCGTTTGCGTTTTATCTAATCCCCCCACCCCCCACCCTAACCATCCCACCCCACCCCACTCTCACTCTACCCTTTCGTGTAAACGTGAAAACAGAAACTAGGAAGACATTCCAAGCTTGCGTAACGTGACCCTCATTTGTGTTTTCGTCTTCTTTTTTCTCGTTAAAAAGAAAAAATAAAAAAAAAAAAACAAAAAAAAAAAAAGAAAGAAAAAAAAGGAAAAAAAAAAAGAAAGAAAATTATAAAACAGAAAATGAAAAGAAAAAAGAAAGAAAAAAAGGAAAGTAAAAGTCATGACTCCATTTGTCCTTCTTCGAATTAAATTCCACGTTAAATGTTGATTATGTTTTATTCATTCGTAAAATTTCATCGTTTTATTATTCAACCTGCTGATCAACGCTTTAAATTACTTTCACAATTTAATTTTATTAACTCACTAACATTTTATATATATATATATATATATATATATAAAATAGGTATATTATTTATTACAAGCATGTGTATGTAAGTTTAATTCAAGTGCGTCTTAATTAATTCGTATTGACATAAAATAAAAGATTAAATGTATGTACATATATATGTATTCCATTGGAAGGTTTCATACATATACGATATATAACATTGCAAAAGAGATAAATTTTCCTATATAAATCAAAATCAGGAACATAATTTACGAAGAGAGTGATTATATCGATCGCTTCATTAGCAACCATGGGAATGTATAGTATTCTCTGGGAGTGCGAGCATGTATGTACATAAATAAATCTTAACGATTAGTCGACTTTCAAAGGTACTTTCCCCTTTCGCTTCTATATTATGAAAAAAGAAAAAGATACACACACACACACGCATACACAGACACATACATACATATACATATATATATATATATATATGTATACACATAAATAGATAGATAGAAAGAGAGAAAGCGAGAGGAAGAAAGAAAAGGTTCCTCTCTCTTTTTCTCTCTCAAGAGACTCTGAAATCAGATACACGGACGAAAACGATATGCGTTTAGAATCGCCATGTAGTACTTACCTTACGCATCCAATCGCGTACCCATCCATGTTTCTAAGTCCTTCTAGAAACACGACGCGGCATCTGCGTGTCAGCTTATACCACCGCGGCCACGACTAATTAACTCTCGACGGCAGCATTTCGTGAAGGATCGCGTACGCTTCCGCCTGGGAGAACGATCCCGAACGATCCTGTGGTATTCTAAAACGTTTTCAAACGTTTCTAAACAGGAAATATCTTTGACTTAACCGTTCCTTAGTTACTACGACGATTACCTCGTGAGATTTTATCACATATTAGAAGTTAGAAAAACGCACACGAAGAAGCTTGTTAATGTGATTTGTTTTCTCTTCTTTTTCTTTTTTTTTCCTCCTCCCGTTTTTTTTTTCTTTTTTAATGTAATGTAACGAAAGAAAGAGAAAGAGAAAGAGAGAGAGAGACAGAGAGAGAGAGAGAGAGAAATAAGACCTATGGATCATATTTTATTTTGTGCATGATATTAAAAAAAAAAAAAAAATAAAAATGTAATGTAATTATGTAATCATATATTTATTTTTTATATTATACAATATATATCTCTATATATATATATATCCATATATAATTGCATTGCATACTCCATCTTTCTCTTTTTCTTTAATTACTTATGTTAATAATTTCGACGATGAAGAATACGCGTATTAAGGATAGAATTGGATTGGAGGGAGGAAGGAGTGTGTAAAAAGAAAATTGTCCGATTATTAATATCACGATTTTAGTTGATTATTAAAAATCGATTACTCTTTTTTCGTTCAATCTGATTCAATCCGTTTTTCTTATTGCTTTCTCTTAAGCCAATTGAACTGCGAGATTAGAAACGTTTTCCTTTTTTTTTTTTTTCTTTTTTTTTTCTTTTTTGTTTTTGCGATGTGAAAAGGCAAAGGAAAAAAAGGGACAAAAAAGAGAAGAAAAAAAAGTGTCGAAAAAGAAGCAACGTTGTAATTAATCAAATGGATTTTCTTAAAATCGATTGCGAAGAACTTTTTACGTCGACATTAAATTCGTACAGGAACAGTCGATGTCGACACATCGAGGGGAGATTTAAAAAAAAAAAAGGAGAAATTTCAAGGTCCTTCGTCATTTGCGTGTTGCCTCATTAGTAAATCCGATCAAGGATTTATTAAGAAGAGAATCGCGGTTTATAGATCCTTTTTGTTCCTTACAATCTTCTCCTTCATCTTTTTCCCATACCGCGGATATCTTTCCTTCGACTTCGACTTCTTCTCTTTCCTTTTTTTTTTTCTTTTTTTTTTTCATTTTTTTGGGTCTCTTCTCAAACGGTGATCACGGATTCTTAGGTTTGTGACTATCGGCCATGAAGACAACGACGACGACGAGTTCCCCCTTCGATCTCTCGTTTTTCTCCAATTAGAGAAAGAGAGAGAGAGAGAGAGAGAGAGAGAAGGAGAGAAAGAGAAGATATCATGAGAAAAAAAGAGAGAGAGAGAGAGTTCCACTCAGGAACGAATCTCCGAGGAGAAACCATTAAAGAGAGATTTTAACGTCCGTTAAGGATTCGCGAGAGGGCAAAGGTGCGCGAACCGGCTTACCTCGCACACCGAGAAAATTCGCCTACCAAACGTCTCTCTTTCTCTCTCTCTCTCTCTCTCTATCTATCTATCTATCTTTCACTCTCACTCTCTTTTATATCCTTTAAGAAGAATAAGAAAGAAAGAAAAAGATAGACAGAAACAGAAGCAGAAAAAGAGAAAGAGAGATAGAGAGAGATAGAGAGAGAGAGAGAGAGAGAGAGAGAGAGAGAGAGATAGAGAAAGAGAGAAAGAGAGAGAGAGAGAGAGAGAGAGAAAGAGAGAGGATTAGTAAGTACTCTCGTGGGCAATAAATGAAAGCACAAGTTCTTTGATATTACTGAAACTTAAAGATAGATAATATGTAAAAAAGAAAAGAGAGTTTGCGTATGTGTGTGAGCCCACGGGCCAGAGGAGAGAGAGAGAGAGAGAGAGAAAAGAAGAAGAAAAAAATGAGAGAAAAAGAAAAAGAGAAGTTTGCGAGTGGTCGGACAAGCTTATTCGAAGAATATCGGTCTTCGTTCGAAGCTACGGGGACGGACGAATTTACGCGCGGTTTCTCATGGTGACGGGGTTTACGGTTTCGAGTCTCTTGGACTCTCGCTTCGCAACGCTCGCGATTATCTCGAGGATCGCGAAGAAACCGTTCTCCAAGAGTTCCACCTTTCTATGTATATATCTACACATAAGTAAGTATATATATATATATATATATATATATATATATGTATATGTATATGTAGATATGTATGTATAAGTATCAGGCCGAAACGAAAGCTCGCGAGCATTGCAACTCGAACGTGTTGTACCATCGGATCCGTTTCTTTCTCTCTCTCTCTCTCTCTCTCGCTTTTTTTCTTTTTCTCCCTTTTTTCTCTCTCTCTCTCTCTCTCTCTATCTCTTTCTTTCTTTCTTTCTTTCTCTCTCTGTTTCTCTTAAGTCTTCTCGTAGCAGCGCCATCGAATTACCTTTAACAGCTTCGAGGTGCACGT
>NC_140823.1:1167500-1175000 GCF_050613455.1 Vespa mandarinia
GTTTGAGGGGAAGAAAGAGATAGATATAGAAAAAGAAAGAGAGAGTGAGAGAGAAAGAGAGAGTGAGAGAGAGTGAGAGGGAGTGAGAAAGAGAGGAAAGAGGAAAAGATGGAATAGGATGAGGAATACGGGGTTTGAAGGGGTGCACGGGTAGGATGAGGCTTTAAGGAGGAGGAAAGGAAGTGGGAAGGGGGAAAGCGAATCGCGATTAGCCTCGCCCGAGGATTCGACGTCACGGTTCGATGGTTACACCTGTCTCCCCCCATCCCAACCTTCCCTCCCTTCTTACCGGCTCCTCCCCAACTACGTCCTCGAAAACATCTTTACTATTCGAGAGAGAAGAAGACATTTTTTTTTTTCTGACGCAGCTTAAAAGAAAATCATCCCGATTTCCTCATATTCGTGTATGTATTAATAATAGTTATAATAATAATAACAATAATAATAATAATAATAATAATAATAATAATAATAATAATAATAATAATAATAATAAAAATAATAATAATAATAATAATAATAATAATAATAATAATAATAATAATAATAATAATAATAATGATAAAAATAATAATAACAATAACAGTAATGACAATAATAATAATAATAGTAATAATTAATGATGATGATGATGATGATGATGATGATGATGATGATGATGATGATGATGATGATAATGATGGTAACATTAGTAATAATAATAATAATAATAATAATAATAATAATAATAATAATAATAACAACAATAACAGTAATGACAATAATAATAATAATAGTAATAATTAATAATGATGATGATGATTATGATGATGATGACGATGATGGTAACATTAGTAATAATAACAATAATAATAATAATAATAATAATAATAATGATAATAATAATAATAATAATAATAATAATAATAATAATAATAATAATAATAATAATAATATTAATGATAATATTAATGATAATAATAATAGTAATAATAAAAAATCACTATCATAAGAATATAATATAAGTATGTATGTATATAAATGTAAAAATAAAAATAATAATAATAAAAATAAATGGAAAAAAGAAAAATAGGGAAATACGTTCTTCGTTAGAGGAAGGAATAAGTAAAAAGGAAAAATGAAAAGAGAGAGAGAGAGATGAAAAAAGGAAACAAATAAAACAAATAGAAAGAACGAGGTTCGCACACTAATTTTCGTACGAGGAAACGCGACGCACGCGGAAACTTGTACAAACGCAAGACTCGTTCGTGCGTAAACTTTCCGATGAGAAAATGAAAGAGAAAGAGAAGGAAAGAGAGAGAGAGAGATAGAGAGAGAGAGCGAGACAGAGAGTGGGGGGTGGGGTTGAGGGAGGGGAAAAAAGTGAGATTCAGCGGAAACTCTCGGAGCTAAGGATTAGCGCGCTTTTCCGACTCGCGAGAAGGTTTCTACGGGTTCGAGGGGTCGCTACCAAGTGGAAGTGGAGTGGGTGACCTGTCAAGCACACCCAGCTAAAATAATTCTCCGTTCTCGGCGAACAAGTAACCGTAAGAAAAAGAGAGAGAGAGAAACGAATAGACAGAAAGCTATAAAGAGAAAGAAAGAAGAGAGAGAGAGAGAGAGAGAGAACAAGAGAGATAGAGAGAGAGAAAAAAAAAGATAGAGAGAGAGAGAAAGAGAGAGAGATAAGTGACACGTGCATCCGCGTGCGAGCTTGATTCACAAAAACCAAGAATGAAAAGATTGTTTAAGGGTAACGAGCTCATTTTCTTTTTTCTTTTTTCTTCTTTCTTTTTTTTTACTTTTTTGTCTTTTTTTTTCTTTTTTTTTCTTTTACCTTTCCTTTCATATGTCAGAATTTCAATCTATTTCGACATCTTCTTCTATTTTTTTTTTCTTCTTCTTCTTTTTATTTTCGATATATAATATATTCAATAAGAATATTCGTTTCTATAAATATTATAAATTTATCGAGAAATTTGTACGATGGAATATTGTTAGTTATTCAGGATTGACTGTTTCGAGATTGTTTCTTTTTTTTCGTTTCAATAAGATTTATACTTTTTTTTTTTTTTTTTTTTTTTTCGTAAAGAAGAAAATAAAAAAAATATGG
This sequence comes from Vespa mandarinia, assembly GCF_050613455.1. NCBI lineage: Eukaryota > Metazoa > Arthropoda > Insecta > Hymenoptera > Vespidae > Vespa > Vespa mandarinia. The sequence goes on from NC_140823.1 coordinate 1,169,593, forward strand.
AAATGGACGCATTCGATCCTGTAATATTTTATATCTATTGAATGATGTTATTTATCGTATAAATATATTATTGGGAAACAAAGTATTCGAAATAAAACTTTGTTGAGATTCAAAAAACAAATAATTATTTAAAAAAATAAATAAATATATATATATATATATTATTTTATCCGAAATATGATATTTCGCTTGAAATCATTTATCTCTCTTTTATTTTGTACAAATAAAAAAACATGCATATATAAATTGCATTATATAAATGCGATGTAAATAAATTCTGACAATAATAATAATAATAATAATAATAATAATAATAATAATAATAATAATAATAATAATAGTAATAATAATAATAAAATAATAATAATAATAATAATAATAATAAATAATAATAATAAATAATAATAATAGATTGATAAAAATGCTATGTAAACTGATTAAAAGGAAGATCATTACCGTTCGAATGAACGATAAAGAAAATTGTTTTAAAATTAACGAAAAACCAATCACGAATATTTATTATTATCTTTGTAACATTATATAAGATATAAATGGACACACGTATAGTTCTAGTCGTCTTTTAAAAAAAGGGATTGATTTATTGAAGTCGTAAAAATGGAGAACAAAAAAAGAAAAAAGAAAAAAAAGAAAACAACAAAAAAAGGAAAGAAATAAAGAAAAGAAAAGAAAAGAAAAGAAAAGAAAAAAAAAAAGAAAAGGTTTAAAGTCACGATACGTCGAAGGCGTTGAAAAGATGCGGGATCCGGGCGAATCGTTCTCGTAAATTCCGCTCCGTCGTATAATTACGCTTCCCCGACGATATAGTAAGACGTAAAGATACGCTAACGAGATTCTCCCTTCGGCATGGCGCTCTTGCGGAATGGATCGAATTTGTTGAGAAGAGAGAAAAAGAAAAAGAGAAAGAAAGAGAGAAAGAAAGAGAGAGAGAGAGAGAGAATAAGAAAGAAAGAGAGATAAGGAGAGAATAAGAAAGAAAGAGAAAGAGAAAGAGAGAGAGAGAGAGAGAGAGAGAATAAGAAAGAAACTGCCCCTTTCTCTTTCTCTCTCTCTCTCTCTCTTTTCTTTCTATGTACCTTCTTAACCGAATTCATTCTCTCGTAAATCGTATTTAAAAAAGACATGCTAACGCTCTTATTCTTCCTTCATTCTTTCTCTCTCTCTCTCTCTCTCTCTCTCTCTCTCTCTCCCCCCTTATTTTTTCCCTTCTACAGAACTCACAACGTTATAAGCCGGCTGTCTCGTGGTGGAATCCTTCGGGGGCGACCAATTTAATTATGTGGCGGATTGTAAATTTGCGAATTCGCGCTCGCTCAGAGAAACGAGAGTCAACTGAGACAGGAGGAGAGGACTTTGCTCGCGAAAAGAAGGACCGCTGGTGCGCCTTCGTTTCACGATGTGAAGTGTGGGGTTGAACAGTGGGAGAAGTCGTTCCGAACCCAAAGTCGGGTGGTATATGTACAGTGGTAAAAGGAAAGAGAAAAAGAAAGAGAGAGAGAGAGAGAGAGAGAATGGTTGGACCATCGGCGGCCGACGGTTAAATTCATTAGGGCGACATCGCAATGGCGTGGACGAGAATTCTGCGCGGAATATCAATGAATTCGTAGCGAGCGCGTACGCTTCCTCGTCTTTCTCCGTATATGTCTGTATGTGTCTATGTGCGTATGTTTGTGTGTCTATATATATATGTATATACGTTCACTCCCGCGACACATACGATATTTAGGGTCCGAGCGGTCGGCGAACATAAATCGAGAGATGCCCGATAAAATGGCCGAAAAAAATACGAGTTGCACCCAGAATAAATAACGTGTCCGTTCCGTTCAATGTACGTAAGTTTGCGTGGGTATGTGTAAATACATACATATATATATATATATATGTTTCAGTTGTTTTCGGGTGGTGGTATCTTCGAAAAGTCGAAGATTGTCGAAGATAGCCGAAATTGTTAGACAAAATTCCGATCAAAACTTAAGACAAAATCTCGGGATAAAACCTTAAACGCAACCGAGGATAGAACCTCAGTCAAAACCTTAATAGAAATCTGAAATCTGAACCGAAGAGAACTGGCTCAATCCAATTCCGAATCAAACCGATTCTTTCCTATTTTGAACAATCCTATCCTATCCTGTTATGTCTTTTTCTTCTTTCTTCATCTTTGATATTAACATGTTTCTCTAATTTTCTACATTATTATTATTATTATTATTATTATTATTAATATATATATATAATAATATATATTATAATTATATAATAATAATAATGTTATATAAAATAATATATATTTATTTATTTCTCATATTTAATATATATTATTATATAATAAAAATAATATTATTATTAATATATATATATATATATAGAACATTTATTTACTTAATTGTGATTAAATTTAATTGTTTCCCGTTTGTTTAGAAACGATTTAGAATCATATCAAATATCATACCAAACTAATCTTATTAACTTCGCCACGTGCGATTACGTCAAATTCGAAGCTCAATAATAAATCAACGATGACTCATGAAAGATTAATGTATAGTTCAGTCTTTTGAAAACGATTTTTATGTCAGTTAAAAGTATATACGATAAATAATATAGAAGGGTGTTACAGTTTAAAAGTTTAGAGATTAAAACGTGACGAGTTTTATAATATATTCCAAGGTCATCAACTAAGTCGAATAATTTATCACTACGACGTTCTCGTCTGAAAAATTTCCTTCTTCTTTTTTTTTTTCTATTTACTATTTCTTTTCTTTTTTCTTTTCCCTTTTTTTTTCTTTTCTTTTTTTTTTTGCAACTTTCACGCTCAAAACAATTTGTCGCATGAATGCGATATATATCGAATATATATGTATATATGCGTACATTTTTGTTCCATAGTTTTATATATATATATATATATACACATGTGTAAATACGTTGTTATTATGTGAATATTTACCCGTGTGTAAGGAGACATCTTTTATAAATTATTATTTCGAAAGGGAAGAGATTATTCGAGTAAGAAAAAATTAAAAAAAAAAAAAAAAGGAATCGAAACGAGACCAAGACGAGACAAGACGAATAAACTACACTACTCACTCCTTACCCTATCTTTCAGCCTTCTTTCTTTTCTCTTTTTTCTTTTTTTTTTTTTCTTCTTCTTCTTCTTCTTCTTCTTTTTGCTCCCCTTTCTTTCGTCGAATTTTTCAAGAAAGTATGAAAAAAAAAAAGTTCGTAGAAGTACCCAGCCGGAAATTTACTTCGGTCTTCTTCCTTTTCCTTCCTTTTCTTACCTTATATCTCTTCCCCCTATTTACCATCTCCCTATCTTTCTCGTCTTTAGAAGAAGATGAGGAAGAAGAAGAAAAAGAAGAAGAAGGAGAAGGAGAAGAAGAAAAAAAAAGTAAACGGGAAGGGACGAAAATCCTGTAAAGATCCTGCACGAAACGACCCACTTTTCGTAACGCGACGATGACGACTAGTACAGTCGCGTCGGCATTATGTTCGCGAGTTTGTATTATACTAATCTTCTATCTCTCTTTCTCTTTCTCTCTCTCTCTCTCTCTCTTTATTTTCTCTCTTTTTCTCTCTCGTTTAGGAGACCACCCGCTCGAAAAATACAAAAGGTTTCGTCTCCTCGTTTAGGATGGAACGTTAGAGATGTTGTATTGTATATACGTACATACATACATACATATATACATATACATACATACATGTATAATAGAAAAGAGACGCTCGTGTGAAAGCGGATAAATCAGTTTTCGTGAATGGGGCCTCGTGCACCATGGAGAATGGCAGCTTTTTTTCATCGATAAAGAGGGTCGACGTGACGGGGTCTCGTTGTTGAACCAACGAAATACTCGCACCGTAAACGACCGCTTTCGACAATTTTTCGACACTCCAAAGGTGCGAGAATAGAAACTCTTTTGCGAATGGTCCCGCTACGAATTAAAGTGAACCCCGTGGAAATTTATTTTCTATACAGGATGATGCTTTTTTTTCCCCTCCCCGTTTTACCTTTTTTTTCTTTTTCTTTTTTTTTTTTTTTTTTTATTCCTTTTTCCTTAACCACCTCTCTCCTCCCCTCGCTTCAATCTCTCTTTTCCCGTACACCCCAACTCCCCCTCCCCCTCTACTCCCCCCCGCCATCCACATCCCCTTTACTACCTCCGATCTCGTTTTAATCGATCGACGAGAATTATCGTCGGAAATGTTTCAGAACATATTTCGATAATATTTTCTCGTAAATTTTGTGTATTTACTTTAACAGAAACATTCACGTTTGAAAATCAACGTTAATTATTTTTTTTTTCTTCTCTTTTTTTTTTTCTTTTTCTTTCTTCTTCTTTCAATATTCTCCGTCATTGTTATTTTGCGAACTGTAATAACTTCGTTACAATCAATAATAACGTGGATCATTTTCGAATGGATCATTGGAAAACATATTATTAGAATTCGAATTATATCGGGATATTTCGTATTAGAAGTAATTTATAGTATACTCGATTATTTATTATTTTTATTATATTCATTATTATTTCATTATATTTATTATGTATACTCGATATCAACTGTAATGTATGGTTAATCAAACATCAGAGTGATTGATAAAGAAATATATATCTCCGTTTTCAAATTTTTTTACACAAATTCACTTAGAAAATAATATATGTATTGTGCTGAATTTTGCGAATTTGCGTTTGAAAAATTTCGTTCGATACTTTCGCATGAATTGATTAAAATAAATATTCTATATATTATATTTACAGATATATGTATATATATATATATATGTGTGTGTATTTGTGTGTGTGTGTGTGTGTGTATAATCATTAAATTGCAGAAGACGTTCTATAAAAAAAAAATGACGATATAACTTGGGATATGTAATTTGAAGAGATTCTCAGCAAATACTAACTCAAACTATTTTAGACCATCAAACGATTCAATTACGGATGCGATAAATCATCCCTCCTAAAAAAAGGAAGAAAAAAACTGTCTTACCCTTATACACTATTTCTAAGAGAGATCCTATGACGCGTGCATGTGATAGTGCATGGTCGTAAAAACCTATCCGGAAACGCTGACTCGATTGAGAAGAGACATAGAATAGTCGAGAGTTTCTAAAATTCCAGGCCAAAAATTCGAGAACCCAAGGGTATCCTTCATCTTAGCAAAAAAAAAAAAAAAAAAAAAAAATTAAAAAGAAAAAGAAAAGAATAGGTATTCCGTTTTATTGTCAAAAATTTTCCCATGAAACACGAACAATTCCTAAACACATCTCATTTCAATCTATTCTCTCACTATTAATTTGCTTTCCATTTAGCTTTTCGAAAACGAATTTACGCTTTGAAATTATTTTGTTTGTTTCTTTTTGTTTTTTTTTTTTCTGGGTTTGAACG
>NC_140823.1:1177500-1200000 GCF_050613455.1 Vespa mandarinia
TAATATAATCGTATACAATAAGCGATATGATTAACAATAAACAAGTTATATAATAAATCACATATATATATATACCTTTTTAATATCTAATATACTATACTGAGGAATACTAATCATATACATTACCCAAATTATAACATTTTCCTAATATTATAACAATAATAATATAATGTTTTATTATATTATAATCAGTATCCTTTTGTTATAAGATTCGCATTATATGTAATTTTTTATGGATCTACGAAAGAAAGGAAAAAAAAAAAAGAAAAAAGAAAGAATTGGGATTATAAAGGGTTAAAAAAATGGCCGGTGAGTTGAGACGTGTCCGAGGTTCCAAAGGGGTTCGTGCGACTTATGTACATACATTTTCTCTTTCTCTCTCTCTCTCTCTCTCTCTCTCTCTCTCTCTCTCTCTCTCTCTCCCTCTCTCTCTCTTTCTATCTCTCTCTTTTATTCAGTTTGACCTCGAGTAGGTCAAAGCATACAAGGAGTTACACGTGTGTGCTCGTACGCGTAAGAAAGAAGATTAAAAAGAGAGAAGGAAAAGAGACGTGCTCCAAAGGATAACCACGACCCGCTCATATATCTCGACCCACGCAGAAACATTCGTTTCTATGCGATCTCTAAAATGGATACCTTAATATGCCTTTCGCGGATGTTATTACGCGAGTGTCGGCTCCTTTTCTGTTTTCCTTGCTTATTCGTTCACGAACGAATAATGTCTTTTAAATCGTAGAAAATTCACTCCATAAAATTCCACGCTTTATCATTTATCTGACTATTTTGTCGTTTCATTGCTTTTTTCATTTCTCTCTCTCTCTCTCTCTCTCTCTCTCTCTCTCTCTCTCTCTCTCTCTCTCTCTCTTTACTTTCCCTTCATTTATTTTTTCTTTTTTCCTTTTTTTTTTTAATTATAAACAAAGTATTTATTCGGACACGCATCGAAAATTCTCCGAAGCCTTTTTGTCACGTTTTACTTTTGTCTAATTAAAGAAAAAAAAAAAAAAAAAAAATTTTTCTTTTTCTTTTTTCTTTTCGTAAAATCAAAGATTCCCTATCGTACAGATAGATATGATTTCTTTATATTTATTTTCTTCCTTTTTTTTTTATCCTTCTTCCTTCTCAATAAATACGAATAATTAATTGTATGTTCGCTTATGATCCCCTATATTCGTATTACGTATCGATATTTTATTATAAATACTGATAAGATTTATTTTAATTGTCATCGAACAAATTTTTTTAAAAATATTGTTTATATATATATATATATATATATATATATATATATATATATATATATATTATAAATAACAAACATTTTTTTCTAATCAATGAACGTTTCATTTTTTACATTTTTCTTTTTAAGAAAAAAAGAAGAAAAAATGAAAAATCCGTAAAATGTAATACGTAGAATGAAAATCCTCGTGAAAAGGAAATGAGAGAAGTCATCGTTGGTTTATATTATCTAAATACACGACGTGAATTTTAATATACGCACACACACATACACACGTACTCACACACACACACACACACACACACATATATATATATATATATACGTCCAACAGAATCGACAAATTCGATCGTAGGTGGTAATGATGAATCCAGTGTCGTTCTACAAGCGATGTTTAGACAAAATGCGTAGGCGTTAATGTCTTCATCCATTTCGTTTAACTATAACATCACAGTAGAGTAAAAAAAAAATATATATATATATACATATATATATGTATAGTTTAACATCAATGGGATATGTAAAACTTTGTTTATCGTTGGATTCTGTCATTCCATCCCTCCCACCCCCCTCCCTTCCTCTCTTCTTATTTACGATCTATTTTGGATCCTTTTCCAACGTCGACATTTCTAACATTCACGATAATATAATCTAAAATTCACGCTTTATTTAAAAATCTATAAAACTCTTTATAAAGCTTTAACTGTACAAGAGAAAGGAATAAGAAATGATCGTTTTAAACGAAGCTGTAACTAAATGCAACTATCTAGTAAGTTATATTATCCTTAAGGATAAGGATATGCTTGTATGAGGATGGAGAAATATTTAAGATTAACAAGGATAGAGATATGAAAAGAGAGAAAGGAAGACGTAAGAATGAATGAAGAATGAATGGGACGGAGACAGAGATAGAAAGAGAGATAGAGATAGAGAAGACAGATAGATAGACAGAGAGAGAGAGAGAGAGAGAGGGAGAGAGAGAGAGAGACAGACAGAGAGAAAAAGAGCGAGAGAAAGAGAGTCAGAGAGAGAGAGAGAGAAAGAGAGAGAGAGAGAGAGAGAGAGAGAAGAAGAAGAAAAAAGAAGAATATAAATAAGAATAAGAATAAGAGAATTGGCGGTGGCGAACGGTAGCTCGACGACTGACAGCACCCGAAGAATTAGTATCTTGTATCTGGCGAAGGGCGCCACAAATCATTTGGGGAGGCTGTCAGGCATACCTTAAGCTCAACGCACAACCAACCATCGTACCATACTTCTCTCTCTCTCTCTCTCTCTCTCTCTCTCTCTCTCTCTCTCTCTCTTTCTCTTTCGAAGAAGAAGAAGAAGACAGTGCGCGAAGCGAGCATGCGCACTTTCCTCTTCCTATTTCTCTCTTCTCTCTCTCTCTCTCTTTCGCTCTCTCTCTTTCCTCTCTCTCCTACTCGTTCACTGTCCCTTTTCCTACTTCCTCTCCCTTCGCTCCCTATCCTTTCCTTTCTCTTCTCTTTCTCGCTTGGAAAGCGGCGGAGTAAGATCAAAGGGAATACGCGTTGCCTCCTCCACCGCTAATGATATGCGATCTGTTGTCGGGTGCTCCCGAGACCTGGAAGCTCGAGGACATAAAATTCCATAGGACGGAAACGTTCCCCATTCCTGAAACGAAACGTACCGCTAAACTGCGAAACACCCTTGTCAGAAGTGCAAAATATATATATATATATATATATATATATATATATATATATAGATGTATGTATGTAGTTTTAGATAGATAAATAGATAGATAGATATGTACGTATCTATAAGCGGTATAAATGATGTAAAATATAAGATTAAAAGATTATTGTTAATGGTACAGACGTACACACTATAATATTTATAAAGATGCATTGTTTTGAGAGAAATTGAATAATATCTGCATTATTTTTAAGTATAAGATTTTCTTTGATTTTATTATATGTATATATGATTATTATAATTTAATTGTTATTTTATCACTTTGTGAGAAAAGTGAGAGATCGATAAATGACGTATTTTAAGAATTATATCAAAGAGTATTTCTAGTAATATTAATTATATATATATATATATATATATATATATATATATATAATCAATGTTGTTCGAAATATTACGAGTATGATTAATAATATACAAATTTTTAAAAATAATAATAATAATCATTATTATAAACATTAAAAGGGTTATTATTTCATTATTTTACGAAAAAATGAGAGTTGCGGTAAATGACGTATTCTAAAAATAAATTCAAAGAACATTTTTAATCCTATTAAGTGTATATATTAGATAATGATGTGAAAATAAGAAAGGAAAAGATATATATATATATATATATATATATATATATATAAAATATATATATAAAATATTAGGAGTTGATGATTAATGCTTTATATAAATTTTTAAAAATAATAATATACATGAAGTAAAAAACGTTATTATTTTATCACTTTTATGAAAAATTAGAGATTTATAAATGATTTTATGTATTTTAAGAATAAATTCCAAGAACATTTCTAATAGTATTATTATGTATATACATATATACATATATTAGAAACATATTCTTAGTATATAAAATATAAATATACAAAATATTCGGATTGTTAATATCATATATTTTAATACCATATAAATAAATCTATGAAATTATAATAATAACATGAAGTAATAAAAATGATCTTTTTTTATTCTTTACTGGAGAAATGAAAGCTCGTTAAACGACGTATTATTCTAAGAATAAATTCAAAGAAAATTTCTAATCTTATTAGGTTTATATATTTAACACTATGACAGGATAAGCTGTTATAAAGATGCAAAAGGGTATAAATTAAGATCCTTTCAGGTTTAATAGGTATATGAAAGGTCTCTCTCTCTCTCTCTCTCTCTCTCCCTTTCCCTCTCCCTCTCCCTCTCCCTCTTTTTCTCTTTCAAAGTTATAATCGATAAGGTTTACTTTATGGGTGTTAGAAAACTGTTCTAGAATAGTAATAAAGAGTAAGAGAGAGAGAGAGAGAGAGAGAGAGAGAGAGAGAGAGAGAGAGAGTAAGAGAGATCGAAGCTATTGAAAAATCAACGCCATTTCAGTATACGACGTCCGTTTCGTGTCTTTGACAGGAAAGATATCGTTTCCACCAGCTTGGTTCGAGTTTAACGCGCGTACAGAGAGAAAATAGAGAGAGAGAGAGAGAGAGAGAGAGAGAGAGAGTGATAGGGAGGGAGAAAGAGAGAGAGAGAAACGCTTTTAGGTAATGATCCATGTATGATCGATAACTCGCTTGGGTCGTCCTGCGGAATAACGTTAACGCGTCCGCGTGTTCCTTCAAACTTTTGATAATGCGAAATAAAAGTTCTCTTTTAAAGAAACTCTTCTACGGTTTGTCGACGTATTGAAATCATAACGTTTAGCTGTATATATATATATATATATATATATATATATATATATATATATATATATTTGTATCGCATTAAAGTGAAAAGTACTTAGTTCGCTTAGATCGACATTATCAATTTATCATAAGATTAACTTCGTCGGTAGTTTCCTGAAAGTTTCCCGATCGTGCGTAATCGAGTTAACTCGTTAACGATCGGCTATTATTCTTCGCGTGGTTAGATAATTCGTTTCTATGGGATTAATTATGCGATTAATTTTGAAAATTATCAAAGTATATATTATATTTCTATTGTCTTTCTAATCAATTATTAAATATAAATACAATAAGCATTTTGTACATTCAATATAATTAATTACTAAAAGATTTGAGGAAAAAAAAGAATATATATATATATATATATCACGAATTAATATTAATATTTATATTTAATTAATTATATCAAGTATATCTAATGTAAAATGTTTATATTTCAAAAAGTACGATATATTATCATTGCAAATAGACATGAGAAATATAGAAAGAGTTGAAAGATATAGAGAGAAAGATAGATAAAGGGTAAATTAAAATTTCCATTAAAAATGATAATCCATCGTATACTCGCAATAAATATTCGCATTTACGTGAAATTCGATAGAAACTTGCAAAAGCTCTTTCCTTCTATAACTTCGTCTCTATATATCTCACAGTCTGTCTTGAATAGCTCGAAGGTACCCAGGCACAGGCTTAATTTGCATTCCGGCGCGCGCATAATCCCAAACCGTCCAATATAATCCATCGTTACGCTTTCCTCCCTTAGCGTGAAACCGATGGAGCGTTGAGAGAGAAGGAACGGAAGGATATATATATACATATATATATATATATATATATATATATATATATATATATATATATAGATAGATATACAGATAGATAGATAGATAGAGAGAAAGAGAGATGGAGAGAGATAGGTGACGAGCCACAAAGTCCATCGTTTCGATCGCTTTGCCTAGCACGAATTACCGCCTCAAGCCCTTAACATGGATCAAAGGGACGAGAGACTTGGCAGCTTCCTTTTTCCTTGCCTTTCTCTCTCTCTCTTTCTCTCTCTCTCTCTCTCTCTCTCTCTCTCTCTCTCCCTCTCTCCTTTATATTGAAACTTGTCTTAACATATACGAATCCCAAGGTATTCGCTTTATCGCGTTCAGAAAGTGGCTCGATGTGCCTTTCATAAAGGGCATATAGAAGGTACTTGATACTTTCCCCTGCCAATTCAAGAAGAAACATATACCTAGAGATAGATATACAGATAATAGAAAAGTGATAGATCTTTTAAAACATTCTCTTTCCTCCCACCCCTTCTCCCATTCCTTCTTCCCCTCCATACCATTAGGATATACGTACGTATTAGGATACATGTTATAAATAAAATGTATATTTTATTGAATTTTACTATCGTAAATAAACCAACGATATTTATCCTTGTCGGATTTAGATATATGTTAATACGATTGATTATCGATGATTTTGTACGTTCCTTTTAATAAGTCGATTCGTAAAGGGGAGTGGGGAAAAAAAAAATGTCGGTCGGTATGATTAAGAAAAAAAAAAAAAAAAGAAACGCTTCAATTTTTGTACGGCATTAACGTCTTTTCTTTCTCGTTTTTTCTTTTGACAGGTGGCAGTGAAGATAATCGATACCCAACATGGCCGGCAGGATTACGTAATGAAGAATTTAACTCGTGAGGCTAAGCTATTATCGATGTTGCAACATCCGAGTATCGTTAGACTCTACGAAACGATTCAGGTGATTGGATATTTATGAAAGAGATAAAAAGCAAGAAATAAAAAAAAAAAAAAAAAGAAAAAAGAATTTCTTTTTTTTTTTTTCTTTTTTTTTTTTTCTTTTTTTTTTTTTACGACAATCAATCCGTTTACGGTGTTACTGTAATTAAGTGTACTGTGATATAGATATAGATCATGGGATCACGTGTTATGAAACTTTCAAGACTCTTTTTCCATCTCTCTTTTTCGTCCTCATCCTTCTCTCTCTCTTTTTCATCCTCATCCTTCTCTCTCTCTTTTTCATCCTCATCCTTCTCTCTCTCTCTCTCTCCCTCTCTCTCTCTCTCTCTCTCTCTCTCTCTTTATTTCTTTCTATCTCGTCAGAACTCTATGACAAATCGGTAACCTCCTAAAATTTCGCCAGCCGCAGAGCCAGTTAACGCCACCCAAGAGGGATGATCCATCTTTCAGGCTTTAATTAAACGTGCCATTTAACTGAATTTATAAACCTCTCGGGGGTTTAAAGGGAGAATTCAAAATGGGAAAACACAGGCACGCACGCAAGCATTCATGCACGCACGCACGCACGCACGCACGCACGCACGCACGTACGTACGTACGCACGCACATACAAACAAACAAACAAACAAACAAACACGCACATTTTTCGTCGTCGTAAGCAAAAGGCGATCACTACATTTATTTGTTAATTATACAATATAAAAATAAATGTAAAACGAATGATGCGAATGAATGTTTTTCTTTTTCTTCTTGTTCTTTTTGTTTTTTTTTTTTTTTTTTTTTTTTTTCATACTATCACCAATGCAAATTCATTTCGTTCGAACGATATGATCGTATCCAATCGATATCTTTTTAATTCGTACGTATCAATCGATATCTTTTTAATTTGAACGAAAAATCGTTCTTGCATTAAATCTTCTCCTTCTTGTTCTTCTTCTTTTTCTTCTTCTTCTTCTTCTTCTTCTTCTTCTTCTTCTTCTTCTTCTTCTTCTTCTTCTTCTTCTTCTTCTTCTTGTTCTTCTTTGGGGACGCATTAAAATGTCGACCTGAGTTACTTGTTCAAAATGTAGTAACGCGTTACAAACCTATGTATATAATAACTATGTACGTAGTAGTATGCATATAATACGCCCATGTATACCTGTAAATCGAGTTACTTTGACATGCGTGCGCGTACGCGCGCTCGCGCGAACGCTCGCGTTAATTAAGTCACCATTCGCTTCCTGCTTCTCTTCTTCGTCGTTTAAATAGAGTAATGATATTCGAGAGGGCCGACGTGCGACGGTAATTACGATCAAGAACCTGTTTTCTAACTACCGTTTAAAGCTATTCCTCCTTTCCAAGCGTATCTCTTCTCACGCGCAGCTTTTCGACGTTTTCTCTTTTTTCTCTCTCTCTCTCTCTTCTTTTCCTTTCTTTTTCCTCTTTCTCTCTCCTTTCTCTTGGCTTTTCTTTCTTTTTTTTTCTCTTTTTTTTTTTTTTGTTAACACGTCGATCAGATAACTTTGCAAATCTCTTTCTCTTTCTTTCTCTTTGTCTACCTTTTTCTTTTCTTTCTATAAGTAATTTACATCATAAAATCTAATACACTATGTTCTATCACGAATTACGAATTTACATAAGAGAAAATTAATGCTATAGTATTACGTAGAATTAAAGTCGACATATTAATCGATACTTTGAACTTTTAAATTATTATACGATCATTTATATTATATATATTTATGTTTGATTGAGTTTTCTGTTTTGTTTTTATTTTTTTTTTCTTTCTTTTTATTTTTTTTTTTTTTTTTTTTTGACAAAAGATCAATTGTTCGCTCGTCAATCGCGAAGGATTTATTTTTTGTCAGATTAAAAAAAAAAAAGAAAAAAAGAAGGAAAAGCAATGGAAAAGTTATGTTACATAGTATATTTATATTATACTTATTCCATAATATTTTGAGAATATAAATATATGTATATTACGTATATACATATTTTTAATCTAAAATAATATTATCGTTAGATAATATCTCTTTATTTATATCAAAAAATTGATCGACATTGGGATCAATCGAATGCATTTTATACTTATAATAATAATAATGAAAAGAAAAAAGAGAAAGAGCAAATATTATATATATCATAAACGCATATGATATGATACTTTTGTTAATTACAATAAACTACAATCTTAAATAATAACGTATATACTCGCAAATAAATAAAATATGTTCTATATGAATTTATCAAGTATCATAATTGAATTATTATTCTCGCTGTAATGCGACCCTTCGAAATATTCCATAAGAAAGGCTCGAGAAATGATTGAGAAACTTTTCGCCTCCTAATATCTTAGCGATTATCTTAGCGATCAAAAAAAAAAAAAAAAAAGAAAAAGAAAAAGAAAAAGAAAGAAAGAAAGAAAGAAAGAAAGAAAGAAAGAAAAAGAAACAAAAAACAGAAAGAAGAACGAAAGAAAAGATAGGAAAAAGAAAGAAAGAGAAAAGAAGAGACGAGAAAAAGAACAAACAAATCGTTCGAATCATATCTTAACGTTTATTTTTGTGCGATAAACGTTAAAAGAATTTACCAGCAAAAAAAAAAAATATTTATTTTTAGTTTTAGGAGATTTTGATTATCTTATACAAGGTTATACACGAAGGACGAAGACGTCACGAAATGAACGTCGAAACGGGTGCGCCGGCACGTTACCTACAATATTTTTACACACGAATAGAATCCAAAGAAGAGAAGAAGAGAGGAAAGAGAGAGAGAGAGAGAGAGAGAGAGAGAGAGAGAGAAAGATGTAATAGGAGAGAAGTAGAAGGAGAGGGATTTAGAAACAGGCCTTTTTATCGTGAGCTCAGAGGGCGAAAGACCGTGAGCGGTGTTCGTTATCCATGGGCGCTGCCGCGGCTGTCGCAAACCGGGCTTGCAATTCGTTCGTTCCTCTGGTATAAGGGCTAAGCGCATTGTTTGACCGCGCTGCAGCGAACCTCGCGGAAATTACCTCCGTAATTAAAAGAATATTCCAACCCCTTGCTCGTCGTGGGTGCAAAGGGTGCCAAGCCTCTCCTTTTCCCTCTTTCTCTCTTTCTCTTTCTCCTTCTCTCTCTTTCTCTCTCTCTTTCTCTTTTACTCTCTCTTTCTTTCTGTTTTATATTACACATTCACTTACTCTTTCTTTTACGTATATACGCGTTCTCTATCTCTCTAACTAACTAACGCACACATATATACATACTCTCTTTCTCTCTTTCTCTTTCTCTAATATACGCATATATGTAATCTTTCTTTCTCTTTCTCTCTCTCTCTCTCTCTCTCTCTCTCTTGCTTCCTCTATCTTTCTCTCTGTCTTTCTTGCTCGTGAACTTCGATGGAAACCCTTTCGACGAGTAACAACCCCTGCTCGTACTACCCTGGGAAGCTACATCTGCTGCTACCCTGAAAGTCGAGGGTCCAATAGTGAAAGAGAAAGAGAAAGAGAGAAAGAGAGAGAGAGAGAGAGCGAGTGACTGAGTGAGTGAGTGAGTGAGTGAGTGAGTGAGTGAGTGAGTGAGTGAGTGAATGAGTGAGTGGAAGGAAAGAGTAAAGAGAAAAAAGCTGCCTCGTGAGCTCTTTCATTCGGAAGGGGTCAAAAGGTGAAGGAGGATGAGGTGAGAGCAAGCGAGCGAACGAGTGAAAGAGAGAAAGAGACAGAGAGAGAGAGAGAGAAAGAGAGAGAGAAAGAGAGAGAATAAGAGAGAAAAGGAGAGATGAGGGAGATGAGAAAGATCGGGTGCAAAGCAGTAGAGATTAAAAAAGCAAGCGCGTACTATACACGCAGCATGGTTAATAACGACAGTGAAAACGCTTCTATGTTGAATCGGGCTTGTCAACCCGTAGTACAAATTCGAAGTGTCATTACCGGCCCATCTTTGCCTCATCTTACGGATGCCTGCTCGTACAAACTCCTCGCTCGTGACGTGCATTTTTACAATGAACCTTTCTAATTAAGCTCACTCTACATCTTGTTTATGTGTGTGTGTGTGTGTTATTTTTTTTTTTAATACACAGATATGTATATATATATATATATCTGTGCAAGAATGGAAGTCTTTGTATGGTTATTTCTCTTTTTTTTTATTTCTTTCTTTCTGTCCTTTTTTTTTCTTTTTTTTTTTCTTTTTTTACATATCTATATACGTACACTTTTACGTATAGCTCTCCCTATATCTGACAGAATTGTTATTTTTTATCACACAATTAAAGAAACAATTACATTATGTTAATAATAATGTGTATTCATAATAATATGTGATTATACTTTTCAGACGAACTTTTTCTACATTTATACGTTCATCAAATTTATTATTATTATTATTATTGTTGTTATTGTTGTTGTTGTTGTTGTTTTTTATATTTATTTTCGACACTAGAAATCTAAAATAATAAATATATTATCATTGATTTATTTTCATTATAGCTTATAGTTCGCAGATTTTGAAATGTTGATTAATAACTTATTATTATAATATTGTAATTTTGTTTATATAAATTATTATCTTTATTTGATCCATATTATTATATTTTTGGTATTGGGTATTTGTATTTTTTTTTATATCAATTAATATATTTATCTGATATATTTTAATATATATACACACACACACACACACACACATTTGGTATACAGATATATTAATTATCATTTTTTATTTTCAATTGTATAATTTATTACTTACAGAAATTTTTGAAATATCATTCAATCTATATTATTTATTTATACTAATGTATATTACAAAGTTCATTAACGCGTTTAGAAAAAAAAAAAAAAAAAAAACGAAAACGAAATCCTTACGAGATACACGATGTTTAAATTTCTTCTCGATAATCCTTAAATAATAAAAATGAAATTTTTCAAAGATTTATTTTACAAGCATCGTATAACTTGTAAAATGCTTATATGGCGTTTGAAAAATTTCATTTCTCTCGGCTGTCTGTCGATTCATTTTTTCAGAAAGAAAATAGATTATAGAGATAGAGATAGAGATATAGACGAAGATAAAAAGAGATTAATGATCAACGTCCATAGAAAAATTCTCTTCAATGTTGGATTATTCGTCAAATGAAATTCTTGATGAATGCGAACGTCAATGTTATTCGCCGAGATAGGTAATTCAATATTCCGAGGGTAATATAACGCAAACTCGACAGGATTCTGGACAGGGAGGTCAGTTTCCGAAAATTAATTAGATCTCGTCGACGTTCTATGCCCTTAGGCGTCTATCGACGGAACGTAACACACGTTGAAATTGGAGAAAAACGAGGAAAACGAGAGGAAGGGAAGATCAAACGATTCGATGGGATATAACAAAAAAAAAAAAAAAAAGAAAAAAGAGAACGAAACAAAAAAGAACACGAAACAAAATAAAACAAATATGTGTATATATATATATATATAAGGCATGTGTTACACGATAAAAAAAAAAGAGAATGCGTGTATAACTATTTTATTTTTTTTCTTTTTTTCTTTTCTTTTTTTCCTTTGCCAAATTGAATAAAATCTATAGTTCTCAATTTCATCTAAATAAATATCTATTCCATATTCACGTATCGTAATCTTTATTACAAGAGATACAAATCGTTTGGAGTTCTCTTTCTCTCTCTCTCTCTCTCTCTCTCTCTCTCTCTCTCTCTCTCTTTCTCTCTTTCTTTTCTTCGATATTCGTTTTTGGATCCTTCGCAGCATCTGTGACTGCATAAAACACGCAAGATACATTTTCTCGTCCTTTCTCGTTTTATGGGTTACAATCAGTAACGATATCTCTCTACCATAAGCTACAGTCTTCAAGATATATCAAAAAGAATTAACAAAAAAATTAAAAAAAAAAAAAAAAATATTAACGAAGTAAAGAAAGTATAAATAATGTTTAATATAAAGAAGAGATACGATAAATATTCATTATCCAATCTTTGTGATAACGATGACGATGACGATGACGATGATGATGATAATGATAATGATAATGATAATGATAATGATGATGATGATGATAATGATTATTTTTATTATTAACAATTGTTCATCATCATCATCATCATCATCATCATTATTATCATCGTCATCATTATTATCATCATTATCATCATCATTATTATTATTATTATCATCGTTATCATCATCATTTTTATTATTATTATTATTATTATTATTATTATTATTATTATTATTATTAAAGTACTGTCATTTATTTATTATACAAGTATTGTCATTATTATTATTATACAAAAGTACTGTCATTTGTCGTTCAACGAACGACCCAATTTCAATGACTTAATGCCGTTTACGATATTGCGAATCGATTCATCAAACGAAATTGTCGAGTCTGTTTAATCCTAAAGAACGAGCACGATCGATCATTTTGATAAAAGCTGGGGAAAACAATAACGCGTGTGCATTCTCGTCTCGAATAAGTTTTTGTTGGAAAACGAAATCGAATATTTTTAAAATAATCAGTATTTAAAAAAAAAAAAAAAAAAAAAAAGAACAAGAAAAGAAAGATAGTAGGAGTGGGCGGGGACTGCAAAAGATAGGACAAGAAAACATTGAACGTATTACAGTTTTACAATTATCATTAGTCAAAATTATCATTTGAAATATATAACTTTTATAGTTATATTTTTAGTTATCTTTTTTTATTCGGGTTTTGAATACAACTAAACTTTTTGTAATTTTTTTTTCCTGTTATCTTTATGGTTTCATATCTATCTATATATATATAGATTATTGTCGACTATATATAAACAACGTGCTACAAAATTACATGTATTATATCATAATTACTTTTTCTTTTTCTTTGTCTTTTTTTTTATTCCTATCTTATTGTACAAAAATTTATTATACTTTACGTACGAACAGGTATATAATACGTGTACATAAATGTTTTCCTTTTGTTTTGTTTTGTTTTGTTTTTTTTTTCCTTTTTTTTTTTTTTTTGAATTTTCTTTATCCTCGGATATGTTTCGTGGTAATGTAACGAAAAAACAAAAAAAAACAAAAAAAAACAAAAAAAAACAAAAAAAAGAAAATAAAAGAAAAAACAATGGGTTTAGTCAAACTTCAAAATTGACAAATTTGAGATCAATTTGGTTATCAATAATTTGTCAAATTCCTTCAACTTGACGAATCGAAAACAATAAAGAACAGATATTTGCTCATCCCTTTTAAAAAGTGTATTCGATAATGACCGGTATTCTTCGATAAAGGCACAATGACGCAAGGGTGTTTCATTCTCATCGGGATCGCGGCGGGTTTAATCGGATTATGTCGAAACCGTAAGATATATGACCCTCGTATACGATTCAATTTCTGTCCATAAATTTTATCCGCTCGATTTAAATGGCACGCACGCGAGTACGAGCTTCACTGAAGTACCCAGAATCCCGTAGGAGAAAATATCGTTCACTCTCTCTCTCTCTCTCTCTCTCTCTCTCTCTCTCTCTCTCTCTCTCTCTCCCTCTCTCTTTCTCTTTCTCTCTCTCTCTCTTTCTCTCTTTCTCTCTTTCTCTTTCTCGGCACATATGCGAAAGATGTGCCATCTTTTCTCGGTTGAACGCCGAAAGAAGGAAAAAAAAAAAAAAAAGAAAAAAACGTCTTCGTGAAACTTGCCAAAATAGAAAAATGTATGAAGTATATACTTGCCAAATGGAATAAGAGATCGCTCTCTGTACAGTGGAATTGACTTTCTAATGAAAAAGATAGAGAGAGAGAGAGAGAGAGAAAGAGTTTCGTAAGCCAACATTTCATTTTTCCCCAGCATCCTTTTTATCACTTTTTATCGAATGTATCGAGAAAGTGGGCGGACTCAAGGATACCTATCTTCTTGATTATATTATATGTCCGAATGGATTGAAATTAACTATTCCTAAACTTTTTACATCCTTTGTCGTTGAGAACGGATAAAACATTTGAAAGATATAATTTATTTTAATCTATGATATATATATATATATATATATATATATATACATATATATATATATGTGTGTGTGTGTGTGTGTATACATAATTTTATTTTACGATTCTCAATTCTTGATTATATAAGGAAACAGAAAAAGTATTTGTTCTTTTTTTTTTTTCTTTTCTCAAATTCCTATTCAAAATCACGTTTTTATAAACGCAAATATATATATACATATATACATTATTTTTCTGTATCACTGTATCACGATCGTATAATATTATGAAACATATCTCGTGTATTAATTATTATTAAAAATTAAATGTTAAAAATTAAAAATAAGAAAGATTTAATCGACCGTCATTGTTTACGTTCGAATAATAACGAAGAAGATAATCACACATTGTATATGTATTGTATATGAAGAAAAAAAATATATATATATATATATATATAGAAAAAGAGAGACACAGAAAGAGAGAAAGAGAGAGAGAGAGAGAGAGAGAGAGATAGAAATAATTATAATAAAAAATTTTCCGTCGAAGTAATAATTTCGTAGGTCCGAACTATTATTTTTTCCAACGATTGAAGTTTGCAAAAAAAAGAAAAAAAAAAAAAAAGAAAAGAAAAGAAAAAAAAAGGAAGAAAGAAAACAAAAATGAAAGAAAAGGAAAGAATTTTTTATATTGTCCTTGGTACCATTTCAAACCTGTCAGAAAGTGAGATCTTCGTGAAACGTCAATGTCATAGTTAATTTGTGTAACATGTTCACAGTACGGATCTGTGTACTACCTCGTGATGGAACTTGCAACCGGTGGCGACCTGTGCACCCATATTAAGCAACAACCAAGCGGCATGCTCGATGAGATGACCGCCAAGCTCTACACCAGACAGCTGGTCGGTGCGTTGAAACACATGCACTCCAGGGGAATCGTTCATCGGTGAGTCGGCAAAGAGAATTATTTATCTTCTAGCAACGTTATATCTACGTATATATCTACGTATATATACGTATTCATATACCTATATGTATATGTATATGTATATTCCCATCCTCAAATCATAATCCCGTTTTGATGTACCACCGTTACTCCTCGTCTATCCTATTTCGAGTTACTGATCAAATATTTAATTCTTCGGTCTGACGCATCGTCTAGCCTTTTCCATGTACCTGTATACGTATACATATATATATATATATATATATATGTATGTATGTATATGTGTATGTGTGTGTATGTATGTATCCATCATCGATCTGTGTTCTCCTCGTACTTTCATATATCATTCATATAGGAATATATTTAAAAATAAAAGATTTTTACATTTTCTTTCATTTTTTCTTTTTTTCTTTCTTCATTAAATTATTAAATATTAATATATTGGACATCGTAATTATAAAGAAGAAATTGTATACGTATATATTTATATAATCGTTCATTCCCATCGTAAGTTTAATTTAAACTATTTAAAAGAAATTTTCTCGTATGTTTTCATATTAAATGATTATTCAATAATTTTTTCATAATAATAATAATAATTATTATTATTATTATAAAAAGTTATAAGGGAAAAAATAGAACGTAATTTCTTAATATCGAAATCCAATGTGTTTTATTTTCAATTATGAAAAATATTAAAGAGCGATGAGTATGTATTATAAAGTCAATCAAAATTTTATAGATATATCAAATAAAAATAATTATAAAACTAAATAATAATAATAATAATAATAATAATAATAATAATAATAATAATAATAAAAAGTTATACGAGATATTATAAAGAAATATCATAATGTATTAAATATTGCAAAAAAAAAATTGAAATTTTAATAAAGATATATAATAAATGTAATAATAAATATAAATAATAATAATATAAAATGATAAGAGACAATGCAAGGTAATATAATATCGAAATGAAATACTTTCTATGTTGAGTTTGGAAATTCAAGAAGAGAGGTAATGTAGTTGACTGTTTATATACACACGTGGGACGGTTACCCACGCAGTGTCAAACAACACCCAGACGAAGGTGTAAACTATGTGTGAGTATAAAAGATGCAACATGAGTTTCATATCTCTCTTGTATATATTTTCAAAACCAACTACATTTTAACGACCATTAATTACGGTACGTGATGCTCTGAGTTTATTACTCTCATCATCTCTCTGAGAAGTAGCATATTCGTTTCCATGAACATAGTTAGTTCTAGTGACACGTAGGAAACGTACGTAATCGGTCATTACCATACTCTAGAACTACTATTTATGTATGTATATATATGCATATATATATATATGTGTGTGTGTGTATGTGTGTGTGTATATACTTTACGAACAGCTGCCACTCGTCTTGATATCTTCTCTTTTATGACGATCTTTTTATTGAATATTATTAGATAGTAAACGATTTACAGGAGAAAAGAGAATTTATTTTATCTACAATATCGAATGAAATTGACGGTAGGATTTTTATTTATTTACTTATTTATTTCTTTTCTTTTTTTTTTTTTCTTTTTCTAACGAGTATAAGAAAAAAAGGGATTGATCAAATTCGTTAATAAAGTCTAATTATTTTATTGATCGTATTTAATAATCAAGTATCTATCGTAAAATGTGATTTTAATCGCGCAATTTTATGCACATTATATCTATTTGAAAAATAATAAATAATTATGTACAAACGTATCATCAATTATGAAAAATACGTGAAGATTATATATATATATATATAATTTTTTTTCTTGTTTTTCTTTTTCTCTTGAATTTGTATACTTTAATAAAAACTTTATCAAACAAAATTATTTCTAACAAAATTATAAATTATTATTATAATATATTTTCACGTTAGATTTAAAAAAAAAAATCCTTCATTAATTAATAATAAACATTTAATAATCGGCATCGTATTCTTGATTTCTTATTATTTTTTCTTTGTTGGATTAAAAGAAAAAGAAAAAAGAAAAAAAAAAAGAAAAACATATGCTTTGCTTATTAAAAACAGGTTTAAATATAACATAATTTATATACTATGATCGTTCGACGAGATATTTTCTTCGAAGTTCAAAAGGAAGAAAAGCTACAAAGAGAGAAAGAAAAAGATTGAGTGAAAGAGAGAGATAGATAGAGAAAGAGAGAGAGAGAGAGAGAACAAAAAGAAAGAAAGAAAAAGAAGAGAGAAAAAAAAACAAGTAAAAAAATCGACGAAAAAGACGGTAAGAGGGAAATTTTTCAGGGGCGTTTATGAAACACCGGTGAAGGGCTCCAAGTTGTTGCCTTTGCAACGAACGATCCCGTAATAAAGGGAAACACGTGACGCCCGAACGAGGCCGAGAGTTGAACAACGTCGCCGCCGTCGCGCCGTTCAAAAGAGATTTGCGAATATAAAGCAGGCAACACACAATATGCGATACACCCGTCGGTAGTTTGCTTCCGCGTCAAAAGTGCAAACTCTCAATCTCGGATGATGGTGATAGATCGTCTCTCTCACGTTCAAACTCAGTGAGGGTTGTGTGTCAGAGTTTAAGAAAAGAAAAAAAAAATTATCGCAAACGATATCGCCCACCTCCCCCTTTCGCCTTCGCCCTTGCCCTTTTCCCTCGATCTTCTCCCTCGCCCTTCTTCCAATCCTTGCAGTGCGCTTTTTATTCGCACGTTTTAGATCGTTTCTAAAAATTATTTTTAAAATATAATTACCCCCGTTGGACAGAATAATTATTTACTAATAATATATATTGTGTATATTTATATATATATATATATATATATATATATATATTTATATTAAATAAAAAATTATTATTAATAAATAATTATTCTTTCCATCTCGATAATAACTTTTTTTAATAATATATATTATGTGTGTGTATGTGTTTGTATATATATATATATATATATATATATATATATATATATATCATTAATAAAATGTATTCGATAATTTTATAATAAAAATATTAATTTCCGATATTAATGATACGAATAATGTAATAAACGAATCATCGTAAAATTTATTAAGAATAATATTGGTCATAATATGAGTCGCTCTTTTTTTCTGTTATAAATGATAACATATGTATGTATGTATGTATGTATGTTTTTTTTTTCTTTTGTATATAAAAATAAGAATTTCAGAACGAAACGTACTATTGCGATATTTTTCTCATATTTCTCATTGTGCGATCACCAAAATCGTTATTTCTGTTAGATCACTAAGAATCTCTTCGTATATTTTGCTTTTAATTCACATTCTCAAAATTAGAAAAATAATCTAGAACGAATATTAATCACGATATTGATCAATTCTCTAATGTCGAATTTATCGAACGTCGTATTAAAGTAAGTTTTGTAAAAAAGAAAAAAAGAAAAGAGAAAAGAATTGAAATCATTCAAAATAACACTTCATAACCATCGAACTGCATGTTATTCGAAAAGAAAAGAAAAGAGAAAAAGATGATGGGATTTAATTTTTTTCAAATAAAAAAAAAAAAAAAAAAAAAAAAAAAAAACAAGAAAAAAGAAAGAAAAAAGAGAAAAAGCAAAAGAAAAGAAGGAGAAAGCAAAAAAAAATACGAATTTAATGCGTCGCTGACGTAACGAAAAAAAAAAAAAAGAAAAAAGAGAAAAAGAGAAAATGAAAAACAAAAAACAGAAAGAAAGAAAGGAAAGAAAAGGAATGAAAAATATCTTCTCTATATGACATCATAAATATATAATATCATATAGTATAAATATAGGATATTCATTTTATATTATTGCTAAAAAATATAAATAAAAAAGAAATGCTAGAAAATATAAAGAAAAATATAAATTTTACGTTAATTTGTAATAAGAATTACCTTTTAATTATTTTCTCACTCGTACCACTTTTCAAAATCAACGACTCGTTATATATATATATATATATATATATATATATATATATATATTTATTTATTTAATTTAATCTGACGATAACTATCACTCTCCTGAAGAAATCGATTTTATATACCTTCTATTATATATCCTCACATTTTACTTCCCGAATTACGAAACTCAAAGGAAACATTCTCGAGTCGTGAAATCGGATATCCTTCGTACGAAATAGAAACGTCCCGTGACTACCCTTCAAGGAGTTTCCTCTATATCGCGAAGGACTCGTGTCCGAGTTGATCCAGATTAGAAGGGACCTTTCGATATTTTTCTATTCCTATACAAGAGTATGGCTTTCAAAGAATATATACATATATATATATATATATATATATATATATATGTATGTATATATATATATATATATATATATATGTATGTATATATTCTATACAGTATCTCTTTCTCTCTTTTTCATCCTTTGTGGTAAGGACCAGTCAGTACCTCTTATGAGGATACGCAGCCAATATCCTGATCCTCGGTAGGCGGATAATTGATCCGTACTTTTCCCTCGTTCGGTTCAGCTTCGTCGTTTTCACGTAGACCGGCGATAATTCTCTCTCTCTCTCTCTCTCTCTCTCTCTCTCTCTCTGTCCCCCTCTCTTTTTCTCTTTCTCTCTCTCTCTCTCTCTTTCTAGTTCTCTCTAATTTTCTCACTCCCTTTCTTCTTCTATATCTCTATATTTCTCTTCTTCTTCTTCTTCTCTCTCTATCTCTCTCTCTCTGTCTCTCTCTCTCTCTCTTCCACGCCATCTTTCTTTCTCTATCTATTTCAGTCTTATTCTCTTTCTCTTTACTCGTAAGAACTTCGAGTTTTGTTTCTTTTTTTTTTTTTTTTCGAAAGAGAGAGCATGTAGGAATGATAAAAAAAAAAGTGAAAGAAGAATAGAAACGAAAGAAAGAAGAAAGGGAGAGAATAAGGAAAATAGGAAGGAAGGATGGAAAGAAGGGAAGAAGAAAAAAAGGGAAAGGTCCTTTGCTCGGCTAAGCCCTCTTCCATCGTAAAGGACCGTACCGAATATCTTGAACCTTTCGTTTTAATTCCAACGAACGCCTCCGGTTTGCTCTTCCATTATTTGTCGGACAAAGCGAACGTTGCTACTCCTCGATGCCCAAGGGTATCAACTTCCGGCGAATCTCGAACGAACCGAGATTACAGTTTTCCGATATATGCTCTCTCTCTCTCTCTCTCTCTCTCTCTCTCTCTCTCTCTCTCTCTCTCACTCTCACTCTCACTCTTTCTCACTCTTTCTCACCCTTTCTCTCTTTTTCTTTTTTTTTCATTCTTTCGGTTTCCTTGCGAGTACAACCGAGAGAAGTTTATCGGGTCTTTATGAACTACAAAAAGGAAGAAGGAGCTCTTTGAGAAAGTGGAAAAGTCGGAAGTTAGCCGAACAAATGTTATAACAGACGTAGTTTTACTTTTCGAGAAAAATTGTTCACGACGATTCCTAAGACTTTTTACATTTTCATTGTACTTTCGGGAAAGACGATATAAATCGTGGGTTTTTTTCTTTTCTTCCTTTTACCACTTCTTCTTCATTTCTTTTTTCTTTTTTAATTTTTTTTTTTTTTTTTTTTAATATTCTTGCGAAGTGGATTTCTATTTAATGGTACATATATATATATATATATTTATTGAAACTTGTTTCTTTGAAATGTTTTTTGTTTATAATAATTTTCCGACACGACGTGATTCGTTGAATCTTTGTTATCTAGTAGTTAATTAAAAAAAAAAAAAAGAAAAAAAAAGAAGAAAGTAGATTTCAACGTAATAAATCGGTTTTTAATTAATTAACGACAGTATCTATCTCTTTTTTTTCTTTTCCTAATGCTCTATTTAACGACAATGAGAAGATATATATATATATATATATACCGAATTAAAATCATTTCTATCATTTTAAATATCTAAACAGGAAAAATAGAAAATTATTCAAATAGAATTAACACATTCTTATACATATTGATTCCATATCAACTTATCTATTAACTTATATACATAAGTATTTATAGAAAAAAAAAAAGAAAAAAAAAAAAGAAAAAACACACAAAGATATAAAATATCAAATACACATACACACACATATATATATACATATATATATATATATAAATTATTTAATTAATTAATTAATTAAAATATCCTTCTTATACTTAATTACATATATGAAAAAAGAAAGATACATATATAGAGAAAGAAATAGAAAGAATATGCAAAAATAATAAGAAGTATAACAATTTAAGACGAAAAATTTCTACCGTTATGATATAAGATAAGTCAGTAGTTTCAACGTCTTTCAGTTAGGTTTTCATGGGAAAAAAGTGGAATGGGAAAAAAGAAGAAAAAAAAAGAAGAGAAAAAAGAGAGAGAGAGAGAGAAATTATAACACGGCAAAGTATCTATCTCGCTAGACATTAATGGGCACGAGCACTCAGATTACTCACTAAAGTACAGTACTTACGCCTCTGTATATCCTTCTATGCCGTTATAAGTTAGCGCTCGCGCAAGCACACACACATACACACACACACACACACACTCTGAAGGCGCACAGAGATAGCTCACAACGCTATCTCCTTCGGTCCAAACTGCTTCCTCCGCTAATCAGGTTTACGACTGCTTAATTGGCTCTGCTGAAGTGCTCGCGCGCGCATTCAACCTTGACCCCAAGGAATGTCCCTTATTTTCATTATATTGTAACGATCCTAAACTCGTACGAAATACTTTCTTTCCTTTTCCCCATTCGATTTATCTACGACGAATTTATTAGGTTAATCAATATTACATTTTATTATCAGTTTGTCGTTTTATTCGAAGATAGAAATTAGTAAAAGTAAAGGAAAAAAAGAAAAAAAGGAAAAGAAAAAGAAAATATAAGTAAATATTTATATATTAATTTGATATATGAAGATTTATAATAATTATAAATTATTTATATCTTTAACATTAGAGAAAACTTTCGACTATCTTGCTTCGACGATGTTTACTCTAATACGATCTAAACGTTACTGATATGACGTCTGTCATCTCCTTTAGTCAAAGTCACGTGATAAACTAATGAAAAAAAAAAAAAAGAAAACGAATGAACGAGACATCAGAAGAAATGAAAACAAAATAAAGGTTCACATTGTCATACGATAATCAAAAGATAAACATTCGATGAAGAATATCTTTCCGATTGTATGTAGATGATATTAAATCGAGTAATATTAAATTAATATAATGATAG
>NC_140823.1:1205000-1210000 GCF_050613455.1 Vespa mandarinia
CACTTACGTTCCATTTACAAATAATCGTATTGTTCTTTTTCGATTAACAAGAAACGAATGAAAAGAAAGAAAAAAAAAAAGAAGAAGAAAAAACAAACAAACAAACAAACGAACAAACGAACAAACGAACGAACAAACGAACGAACAAAACCAAGGGAAAAAGAAAAATACCTTCTATAGTTTTATTTTACCAATCAGAATGATGTGGTTTATTATAAAGAAATCAATCGTTCATATATTTCTTAAAACAATTAAGGTTATCCCTTAATACGAAAGGTTCGAAGTAAAGAAGAGAAGAGAAGAGAAGAGAAGATGAAGATCGGAGAAGTAGAGGGAGGAGTCGAGAAAACGGTCGAACAATTCGGTCCGAAATCACGCTTCTTGCCATGCTATTGAGAAAGAAAGAGAAAGAGAGATAGAGAGATAGAGAGAGAAAGGGAGAGAGAGAGAGAGAGAGAGAGAGAGAGAGAGAGAGAAAGAGAAAGAGAAAAATAAAAAGGATG
This sequence comes from Vespa mandarinia, assembly GCF_050613455.1. Classification (NCBI taxonomy): domain Eukaryota; kingdom Metazoa; phylum Arthropoda; class Insecta; order Hymenoptera; family Vespidae; genus Vespa; species Vespa mandarinia. The sequence continues at coordinate 1,205,504 of NC_140823.1, forward strand.
AGAAGATCGAAAACACGGATGGGATTGCGGGGGCGTAACATGAAATAGAGAGAGAGAGAGAGGAAAGAGAGAGGGTCGAGATCGATAAGCATGCGAAGGCAGACTCAGAAGAAAAACGAAAGGTGCGATGGCTCCCGATTCGATGCGCTCGCCTCGTCTTTCGTTCGATCGGCCGGAGTAGATTAATTTCTTCGAGACGCGACGCCTTCGAAAACTCCTCCGCGATTGGAGAACTCTCTTCGAAAATGTTTTTCCTCCTCGTTCGATCTCTCTTTCTCACTCTTTCTCTCCTCCTCTCTCTCTCTCTTTCTCTCTCTCTCTTTCTTTTTTTTCTCTCTTTAACGGAGAACGATCTGTAATCCCTAAGCGAGACGGATGAAAATCGAATTCGATCGTATCTAACGTGTTTTCTTCTTTTCTTTTCTTGTCTTTTTTTTTTTTGTTTCTTTATTTCTTCTTCTGATATCGTGATGCAATTACAAATTAAGATGGGTTCTGTTTTTTTTTGTTTCTTTTTTGTTTTTTTTTTTTGTTTTTTTAGTGAGAAATGAAATTTCACATTGTACAAAATGAATGAAATGATGTATTATTATTAATCATATAATTTCAAATGTGATTTATATATTTCTGAAAATTTGTTTCATAAAAGAAATATATATATATATATATATATATATATATATATATATATATATATATGTATATTTACGTATATATTGTATTAGATATCAAGTAAATATTGAGATGGATATAGAATACCTAATAGAATAATTATATTGTCATATAAAATTTTATTTATGAAATTTAATAATCCCGCAATTATATTGCAATTAGTATTGCATAGAATGGGAATAATCGAAAGCATAGAGTTAGGCGTTTCATTCAATTATTATTTTTTTTTTTTTATACCATGTAATTTCAAATTGACATAAAAATAATATATTATTATTAATTGTATACATCGACACGTGATTTATATATTTTTGAAAATTTTTTTTTCAATTAAAGAAAGAATATATATATATATTATATTAGGTATCAATTGTACATTGAGATGAATATATAATAGAAAAATTATATTATCATATTATCATATAAAATGTTATTTATAATCAGGATATTATTTATATCCTGAATTATTTTCTTTATATTCTTTATTTCTCTTATCTATTTCGTTTTGCAAAAAATTTTCTCCGTATATATTAAACGCTAAATATTAAACCGGAAAGTATAATATAAAAATTGTTCTTTTTTTTTTTTTTTTTTTTTTTTAACGAAATTAACTTCATTAACTTCATTCATACGTCGATTTAAGATCAATCCGTAATTAATAAAATTATTTCTTCGGGAGAGTCGCATTAAAAGAATTTCTACGACAGTACTCACGTATAACGGGGGTGAGGGATATAATCAAAATCGTGAAGTTGGACGTTTCGTTCTTTTTCCTTTTTTTCCCCCCTTCTTCTTCATCTTTTTATTTTTTTTTTCTTTTATTTGTTTATTTTTTATATTTTTTTTTTTTTTTTAAAGTAATATCCTCAAACTTATAATTAATTCGGTCCTTAACGAATTCTCAATCCCGGGGTTCTCCTCGAAGATACATTCCCATTGGAAAATATATTTCTCAATTCTTCTGAATCTTATTCGTCTTTTCTTTTTTTGTTTTCTTCTCTTTTGTTTTTTTGTTTGTTTCTTTTTCTTATTTCTTCCTTCTTCTTCCGCTGCTTCTTCTTTTTTTTCTTTTTTTTTTTTTGTCATACGACATTAACTCTCATAGGCGTTTTAAAAGGATCACCCTGTATATAAAAGAGCTCTGGTTCGAAGGTAAAGAGGAATGACTGTACCGTAAGGACGAAGGGAGCGACGAAGGTCCTCCCTTCTAGGTCCAAAAGGGAAACGCAATTAGAGCCGAAACGCTTCGGTGTTAGGTGGAGCTTTCCGAAGCGTGCGCGAGGGGTGGCCGAACGCACGAGAAAATTTCTTTTTTGTCGGGATGAGGGGAAGGGGCGTTTCGTAGGGAAAGGGAAGCAGAGACCGAGAATACGAAAAGACGATGGTCTTCGTTTGCGACATTTCGGAAATCAATGGAGGAAAAAGCTTGTGAAATGAAAAAAAAAAAAAAAAAAATTCGACTCTTCCGTGATACAGGGTTCATTACGAATGAGACGTCCCTGAGTGGTGATTGCAAATGATCCGTTCTCCTATGTCCTAGATAAGCTACGATTTTTTTTTTCTATCATTTTTAATAATAAAAATGACTGACGATTAACAATAATCTTTCTTTCCTTTCTATCTAGAAATTAGATAAATTACGATATTTTCTAATCTAGAGAAATTAAATAACAAAAAAATTGTTCGCTTTTGTTCTCTTTGTATCATGAGATTTATTAACAAATTTATCTAAGGGGTAATTAATTTTTATAGTGAGATGATCCTGTGCATAGAAAAGAATTATATTGTTTTTCTTTTTTTCTTTTTTTTTTTTTTTTTTTTATAGTAAAAATCTGTCGATCAATTTCTTAGTTTTATCTATAATTAATTTTATAATATCTCGTGTATATAATTTTATATTATTTGCAAACAAATATATTTCTTTGCTATGGACATCGATTTAATTTAATTAAATTTACAATAATGTATCGAATGTATTAAAAATATATGATATAGTAAAGATAATCTAAAGAGTATATTATATACATATATGATTTTAAAAGCGATTAATTAAAGTAAAATATATTTTTATTACTTAATTATTAAATAACCTTTTTATCTTTTAATTTTTTATAATTATCTTGTACAAAATTCTATATAAAAAGGAAAAAAAAATAAAGATTGCTTTGCGAGAGCGTATTATATATATATATATATATATATATATATATATATATATATTTATGTATATCTCGAGATATAAAAGTTAATAAGTATATATTATCAAACGAAATTCTATTCGCGATGCTTTTATTTTCGAGGCATGGATATATTTGATTATATTATAGAATGAAGTCATATATAAAACAGACAATTTCATAGTTGGACATAGAAAATGAAATAAACATTTAAGTATGGCGCCGGTCGTCGTGGATGTTCCTATTATATACACATATGCATATGTACATATATATATATATATATATATATAAAATATATATATATACATATAGTTGTATGGAATACTTTAAGAAAAATCTGACGAATTTTATGAGATACTTTTATATACTTCTTGAAAAATAAACGATATCAAAGAAAAAGAATGAAATCTCAAACGCGGAAAGGTCTTTCAGCGTTATCGTTAAAATATCGACGGTTTCGAACGAAATAACAAAGTCACCTTAAACGGCCGAGATTGGAAGATGTGGATGATGGTTAGGAGGGTATGTAGGGAAGTTCCCCACGTTTTCTACGGAAAAGAAGAACGTAGAAAACCGTTCTAGTTTTTCCCAAGTGGAAAAATACGGAAAAGATGTTTTCGTCGAGAAGCTGTGCGTTGAACGAGAAGGAAATCCAAGAGGAAAGAAACGAAGTAATTCGTCCGCGGATGCTCGCTCTATTCCGCGTTTATCCGAACTACAACGACGACGACGACGACGACGACGACGACGACGACGACGACGACGACGACGACGACGAGCGTCTCGACGGACGTCTCGATGCGAAAGACGTTTTCAGCTTCGACGGACCGTTTTATTCTTCCCGAAATGCAAACGTCGTATCGGACGAAATGTAAATCGAAAAGGATTTTCATTCCGTTATTCTTTCCTAGTACCAACGCTACATAAAATATCTTCTATATGGTTGCAAATATATATATACGTATATATGTATGTATGTATGTATGTATGTATGTATTTCAAAACGTTTCTACAATAAACGAGCCGACGACGTTTTCCATTTCGTTACGAGTCAGTACGAGGCGCGCGAACGGCGAGACGAAAGGAGAAAATCGGTAGAAGGAAAGGATTTCGTTGGATCGACGATTTGAAGATTTCCGTTTAAAGTTTTCACCAGCTTACATATTATGTACCACCGTACTCGATCTCCTCCGTTAACTTCTTCAGTTCCTTCAGCACCTTCAGTTTCTCCTTCTACACCACGTACCTCGATTCCATCTCTTCGTTTTCTACGCGCAACAACAACGAATCCTACGTATATCGATCGTATCCTTCGTCCCCTCCCCTTGCCCCTTCCCCTTCATCCCAACTCTTTTAGTGATATCATAAATATATCGGAATATATACGTGACGTATTCTACAAAATGATATTTTCTACGTTAAAGTACATACGTATTTATATGTACGTACGTATGTTGCCGTCGAAGATACAATATTTTTGTTTTATTCGTTGTGATTGTGTAAGTAAGAGAGACACAGAGACAGATAAAGAGAAAGAGAGAGAGAGAGAAAGAGAGAGAGAGAGAGAGAGAGAGAGAGAGAAAGAGAGAGAGAGAGAGAGAGAGAGAGAGAGAGAGAGAGAGATTGTAAATAAGCGAAGAATTGT
>NC_140823.1:1215000-1255000 GCF_050613455.1 Vespa mandarinia
TGAGCGATCGAAATGTGTCTCGGCAAACAAAATATAAAATTTATTCCTTTTAGCATTTGGATTGTTGGCCTTGCGGCGAGACATATTGAATTTGAACGAACGAACGAACGAACGAACGAACGTACGTACGCACGAATGTACGAAATTATTCGACGTTATTCGCGTCGACGAATATTTACGTAGTAAATGATTATACGATGTAAAATAAAAAAAAAAAAAGGAGAAAAAAAAAGAATTTTTTTTTTCTCTTTTTTTTTAATCGATCGACCGAAATTTTCTCTCTCTTCCTCTCTCTCTCTCTCTCTCTTTCTGTTTGTCTTTCTCTTCTTTCTCTCTCTCTCTCTCTCTCTCTTTCTGTTTGTCTTTCTCTCTCTCTCTCTCTCTCTCTCTCTCTCTCTCTCTCTCTCTCTTTCTCTGTCCCTCTCTTTTTTCTTCCTTTTTTTTTTTCTTTCGTTAAAGAAGACTATAACGTTTAAGGATCACGTGAGAACTTAATGAAAGAGGGCGAGCTAAAAGCGGGGAAACAAGAAGTAACATTAAATTTGTAAGATTACAGATAGCATAGCTATCCGCAACGAAATGAAACTGAGCAGTCACGAGTGTAAGTTCTATTAAAGCTGAACGATCTCTCACTTTCTCTTTCTGTCTTTCTATCTCTTTTTCTCTGTCTCTCTCTGTCTGTCTCTCTCTCTCTCTCTCTCTCTCTCTCTCTCTCTCTCTCTCTCTCTCTCTCTCTCTCTCTCTCTCTCTCTGTTTCTCTTTCTCTGTATGTATTTCCTTCCTCCTTCTCTTATATACATATTTTATATAAAAATAATAATATAATATAACAAGAAAAATAAAAATCCATTTGCAAGTTTAAACGTTGATAACATTATCAACAATACGTAATTATGTATATACGTGTGTGTGTGTGTGTGTGTGTGTGTGTGTGTGTGTGTATTTAACATAAAGGAACATGAATTAATTGAAAGATATCTATACCTTTTCGATCTTTAGAATCCTTTTTTTTTTTATCATTTATTATTATAATGATTATATTGTATTCTAATTTTGTAATTTATTATTGCACACGGTTTTTAATTAAGAAACATTATTATTCATAGGTACTTTCTTTTTTCTATTTTTCTTCAGTCGAATCACAAATTAATAACGTTAACTTACGTTACAATTTGCAATTCTTTTTAAAGATAACATAAGATCAAAACTTAACATTTAAGTTATACAATCGAAGATCTATCGATACAATTTAAACGTAATTATTTTTAATTGATCAAATCAATCCTAAGTTTACATGTTATCAGATGATGATCCATTATAATAATTTGTATTATTGAAACAAACGTTCGCTTAATTTTTACACGAGAGAGAAAGAAAGGAGGGGAAGGAAGAAAGAGTGATAGAGAGAGAGAGAGAGAGAGAGAGAGAGAGAGAAAATATAGAACAATTTATTAGAAATTAAATAATGAAAATTTCGTAACTACAACAGCCAATAGCCATTGAACGTTGAACACTGAATTGTCACTTTAAAGCATTTGACGTATTTATTATTCTTCCGGCCACCCACTCTCGCACTTTCTTTCTTTTCTTTATTTATTTTTTTTTCTTTTTTTTTTTCTTTCTTTCTTTCTTTCTTTTACTGAAGTATCCGATAGGTTGAGCACAACGATTCCACCTTATATATCGATGCTCGTAGGTGTCAAAGACTTAGCTTTATATATACATACATATATACACACAGATATACACACACACACAGATATACACATACACACACATATATATATATATATATGTATGCATACGCGTATATATATACGTACATATGTATGTACTTTAAGAAAAGAGAAGAAGACGTTGTTGGGATTGGTAAAGAAGAAACGAATATAAACGACCGAAACGTTTGTAAATCTAACGCTTTTGTCCCACGCGTGTTGTACATCATAGAAGGTAGAGGAGAAAGAGGAGATATACACTGCGAAATATTGTGGAACATTTAAGAGATCCATAATTTCCATTCGATGGGACCAAAACATAAACACTGACACGAACGAATAAAGAGAAAGCGCTCGCTCGCTTGTAAAGAAGAAGAAGTAGAAGAAGAAAGATATATTTGAAAGAGATAATAGATAATAAGGGGAAATATTATCTATACCTTTCGAGTTATGCTTTTTTTTTTGTTTTTTTTTTGTTTTTTTTTGTTTTTATTTATTTCTTTTTCTTTTTTCTTTTTCTTTCCTTATACTTTTTCTCTTTCTTATTTGAGGCAGTAGAAAAAGTAAAAGGGGATGAAAGATCTCTTAAATTTTCTCTCTCTCTCTCTGTCTCTCACTCTCGTTACATGTCTATGTATCTATTTATCTCTCTCATAAAAGATATCATAGAATTTAGAAGTAAGATAAGAAATCGTGAAAAGTTTTGAAATACACAGATAGACCGACTAACTCTATATACTTCACCCCCGCTCTTACCTATCTTCTCTTTCTCTCTCTCTCTCTCTCTCTCTCTCTATCTATCTATCTTGTAGGTTTCGTTAGTAACGTGTTTCACTTTAACGAAAGGAAACGTATTTTTATCTCTGTCAGTCGCACCGTATTCGACCGTGCCGCAAACTGCTAAAGGTTAAGGTAGATCGAAAAAGTAAGAATTTATTCTTCACTTGAGACGTTCGCACCGTTTCTTGCGCCATTAAAATACTGTGTGAAAGATAGGAATTGAAAGAAATATATATATATATCTATAGATAGATATCTATATACATATATATAGATAGATAGATAGATGGATAAATGGATAGATATGTGTATTACTATCTATCACATTTTCAGGAGAAGGACAAAAAAGAAAACAGCAAAGGAAAAAGGAAAAAAGATAATAACGTTGGTCTCGACGTACGGAGAAGGTGAGTTTGGCGTCTGGTGATGGCGTCGAACGTGTTAGGATCGGTCTCTCTCTTTCTCTCTCTCTCTCTCTCTCTCTCTCTCTCTCTCTCTGTCTCTCTCTCTCCCTCTTTCGTTCTCCCTTTAGTGTACATTGAACCTGAGGGGTTGATTCTCTATCTCTCTCTCCCCCTCTCTCTCTCTCTCTCTCTCTCTCTCTCTCTCTCTCTCTCTCTCTCTCTCTCTTACTCTTTCGATCGAGCAGGCTTCGCACCCCTTCTACTCCTCAACCTCTCGACAACCTTTCTCTCTCTCTCTCTCTCTCTCTCTCTCTCTTTCTTTCTCTCTCTCTCTCTCTCTTTCTTTCTCTCTCTCTCTCTTCCTCTCTCTTTCGCATACAAATACATACATATATACATATACACTTACACACATGCTCTCTTCATAGCCGCAGCATCCACGAGCGTTAATTTCCCTACGCGCGGAACGGCCCCGGTCGCCTTCCTTCCTCCAGCCTATCGCCGAAACGAGGAGGGTACACACTGGCTAACATCTCGTTACACGTGTTTCCGGACGCACGAGGAGAACTTATTCGCTCTCTCTCTCTCTCTCTCTCTTTCTCTCTCTCTCTCTCTCTCTCTCTCTCTCTCTCTGCTCGCGCAGAAATCAATACGCGCGTGTACGCGTTTCAAGTCGATCGGAATTCGACTCGACGAGAGAGAACGTTAACGTGAAACGTGAAATGTGAAATGTCAAGGTTCCGACCTCTTCTAATCTATTATATTTTTGTATCCTCGATAGATATCGAATCAAATAAATATACAGTTCGGAAGTTTTCTTGATCCTTCCTTTTTTAAGGGGAACTTTCTTTTTTCCCCCTTTCTTCTTTCTCCCTCTCACTCTCTCTCTCTCTCTCTCTCTCTCTCTCTCTCTCTCTCTCTCTCTCTCTTTCCCTGTCTCTCTTTCTCTGCCTTTTCTTTTAGTATCGTTCTAGTTACAGAATTGAAATCGTCTTCTTTTTTTTTCCTTTTGTTCCTGATAAATCTTGCGTCACATTGATATATTAGTTTATTGGATTTGTTTTTTTTTCTTCTTCTTCTTCTTCTGTTTCCTGGTCGGATTTATTTCTTTTTTTTTTTTTTTTTTAATAATATTAATAATAATTTTGTGACATGTGTCATCATTATTATTAATCTGAATTAATTTCGTTGCTTTCGTGGGTTTTTTTTCTGTTTTTCTTTGTTCTTCAATTCGCGATACATTTTAAAAATAATATTAAAATGGAATTTAAATTGAAATAGAAGATGGCTATGTTGGCCAACGATACGTCCTTTTAAATATTAATGTAACATATAATTCACGTTGTATTAATATTGTCCGTTATTAATATATTAAAATTTTTTATATGACATAATGTACGACTTAATATTACGTATTAAGGAAATATAATAATAATGAAGATCTCATTTGCGAATAATTTTGACAAGTATACATATGAATAATACTATTATCAGTATATTTACAATTGAATTTCAACAAAGGTTTGATTCGAACGAAACGAGCCATGTCTTCAAATTATTCTCGATACATATAAAATGTTGATTTATAAAAAGACATAATCAAGTCTTTTATTTTCCTTTTAGTTTTTCGATTATAAAAATTGTATTGAACGATTAGACGACATTCTTTAAATATCAAATCAAATATATGAACACGTTTATACATACATCTAAATATTATCTAAATAGTTAGTCAGTAACTAGGATCAATGCAATTGATAAATAAATGAAATTGAAAAAATTTGTATATCTAATACATACATACATACGAGTACATACATACATACATACATACATACATACATACATACATACATACATACATACATACATACATACATACATACATACATACATACATACGAGTACATACATACATACATACATACATACATACATACATACATACATACATACATACATACATACATACATACATACATACATACATACATACATACATACATACATATAATGTATATATAGACATAAACCAATGCTATAAATTGCCTATAGCTATATATTCTACTTGTCCTATCCGAGGATCGATCTTAGAAACTTATCGTGTCTCTTCCTTGATATATAACGTACTGTCGCGACGTTCTTAGAATCGATAGTCAAAGTAGCCAATCCTCTTTTAGTTAGAATACATAGCTTTTACGATATCGATATAATCTCGTGTCCCTATCCTTTTGCGGATACGTTCGGCTTTAATATCGATTTCGCGGTCCGAAACCGACCACCGAGCTCCACCGAGGCAACATTGCGTTCGAGTGTATTTGACTGGAAATTGACCCTTAGGAACTTTTAATGGGCACCCTCCCGATTCTCCACATCTCCACCGCGTCTCTCTTTCCTTCTGACCCTACGAAAATAGAAAAAAGAAAAGAAAAAAGAAAAAGAAAAAAAGAACGAAGAAAAAGGAAGGAAGGAAGGAAGGAAGGAAGGAAGAGAAGAAGAACCTATCATCGTATTGCGAGTAAAGTGAGCGAATTCTCGGAAGAAAAAAATAAAAAAAAAAAAAAAGAAGGAAAAAAAGAAACAACACCAAAAAGAACGGATCTACGATTAAAGCCAGAAAAGCTTCTTTCTTTTTTTTCTCTCTCTCTCTCTCTCTCTCTTTCGCTAAGGAAGGAGGAGAAAGAATGAATGAATGAAAAAAAGAAAGAAAGAAAGAAAGAAAAAAAAAAGAAATAAGAGAAACATCTTTTTCCGAACGTTCCTCCTATTCGTAACAACGAGATTATTTCCCTCGCGTCAAATTCCTCTCGACATCTTTTCCCAAAAGGGAAAATGTGATAATAACAACGCGAGAGACGATAGATAATTATCTCCTTATAAAGTATAATTTGATAACTTTTAATTCTCGAATTAATCGATTTATTGTAAAAATTGATTGAACGTAATTAAAAAGGAAAAGAGATAGATAGAGAGAGAGAGAGAGAGAGAGAGAGAGAGAGAGAGAGATTTCAAATCCGTATTGTCTTTCTATTATTTTCCATTAAAATACGACGATATCTAAAAAGAAGAAGAAGAAGAAAAAAATAAGAAGAAGAAGAAGAAGAAGAATAGAAATAGGAATAAGAAGAAGAATTTAGAATCAGAACGGTGAGAGCATAAGCGAGATTCCAAAAGTTAATCGTCCAAGAACCGATTCGTTTAATTAAATTCACTGCTTTGGAACGTATTCGTGGAAAGTGGTGTTAAGCGTGGAAGAAGGGGTGGAGTGGAGAGCGAGAGTAGTGGGTGGACGGATTGAAGGAAGAGAGAGAGAGAGAGAGAGAGAGAGAGAGAGAGAGAAGAGAGAATATGGGTAGGGAGAGGTAAGCTTAGGATGGGGAGGGTTCTAAGTACGGCACGTATATATCGTTAAACTATCCGCGAGCTTAACGATACTTTTCTCTGGTCGCATGGGAACGAATAAATGAGAGGAGAGAGAGAGAGAAAGAGAGAGAGAGAGAGAAAGAAAAAAAGAAAGAGAGAAAGAGAGAGATTCAACCCCCGAGAGTTCCTGAAAAATGTTCCCCTTAACTAACCCAGAGTCCATAGAAGTTCGGTAATCTGTTCCTTAATGCTCTCTCTCTCTCTCTCTCTCTCTCTCTCTCTCTCTCTCTCTCTCTCTCTCTCTCTCTCTCTCTCTCTCTCTCTCTCTCTCTCTCAACGTAGCGAAGAACGAATAGCAGCAATCGGTAAGCCGCAATAATGATGCATTATATCGGAACAATGTCGATAAGGGGAAAGAGGAGAGTACAGGACGCAAGAGGGTAAGAGGGTACGTGGGTAATGGGGGAGAGAGAGAGTGAGAGAGAGAGAGGAGGGGGTAGGTAGTGTGCACGTACAGAAAGTTACGTAGCTACGAAAATAAGGAGAAACGAGGAGAGAAATGGAATATAAGCGTTCCTCTTCTCATCCCTCGCGACATGATTGTTCAAGAGGGGGTGGATGGATGGGTGGTAGGTTTGATGTCGGGGTGGGAGGAATAACGGTACGCGGACAAGTCATTGGAGTTAGATGATGCTAGAGGTTTTAGAGGGACGGTGAGGATCAGAGTGTTAGCCCGGGGACGAGCGGGGTTGGTAAAAGGGAGTGGCGCGGCCGACGGATTATTGTGAAATCGGCCTTAAAATTAATTTCCGTCCATGGCGGCGGAACGCGCCGGCCACGGGAATGGGCAGCAATGGCGGCAAATGCATCGGCAGGAAGCATCGATGTATCGGCGCTTAAAGTATAAACGAGCGGGAAAATTAAAACGTTAACTTTGGATCGAAGAAAGATCTATTATCGCATTTTTCTTTCTATAATTCAATTAACGCACGTAAATGATATTATTGATGACGAAAGATTATTATTGATAACGAATATTAAAGGATAATTATTATTCGACGATAGGATTTATATCGATATGTGGATTCTTAAAACTAATCTGTCTTTTTGGTATTTTTTCTTTTTGTTGCTTTTTTTTTTTTTCTTATTTTTAACTTTTTCTTTAGCTTTTTTCCTTTTATGAAAAAAAAAAGGTGAATAGGTGGAAGAACAAGAGAGAAAGAGAGAGAAAGAGAGAGAGTGAGTGACAAGGGTAGGATGACGAGAGATAAAACAAAATAACGCGAGTACATTTTTTAAATCTTCTCCTGAAAGCGCATGGTTTCTCGTACTAAATAAAAATAGGAGCCACACGGTCGCCATAAATATTCGACGGGTTCGACCTCAGGGTTTCGAGCAACCCTCCACCATACCGTGATGTATCAGCTCTCATCTTCGACTCTCTCTCTCTCTCTCTCTTTCTTTCTCTCTCTTTCTCTCGTATTGGCCAGTACACATCTACTTTTTTGTATCCTCTATCTCAGTCACACACGCACGCACATACATTCTCTCTCTTTCTCACTCTCTCTCTCTCTCTCTCTCTCTCTGTCTCTCTCTTTCTCTCTAGTGAATCTTCTCGCATATTTGAAAGATAAATCTAGCAACGGGCAAATCCTTCGTACATTTCCAAGCACGGAATCTTTATATCGGTGGTGTTGGTGCGATCGGGAGAAAATGAAGCGTAGGAGGAAAAAAAAAAAGAAAAAGAAAAAGAAAAAAGAAAGAAAAAAGTATAGTAAAGAAATCGGTATAAAGGGTGAAAAATTCATTCTTCGTAGATTCGTGAGATTTCGCTTTAGTACTAAGAAGGGTCGGTCCTTGATATATACGAATCGGTACTCGTCAGTGGCATCATCGTCAACCTTAAGGTACTTCGATCATCCCCTATATATCTACTACCAGGGACTACCTTAGCAGCATCACGAGTTCCTGAAAATGACGGGAATGGACATTCTCGGATGTCCCTTACGAAAAGCGTGAATGGCCTTTCTTCTTTGTCGTTTGCATATTCGATGCGATATTTTTCAAAATCCTCTTTTCTCTCTCTCTCTCTCTCTCTCCCTCTCTCTCTCACTCTCTCTCTCTCTCTCTCTCATTTCCTTATTCCCCGAACATCGTCCATCGTCGAGGCCACGAAATCTGAGGACCTCACCCGATCCCTCCCTACCCCATCCTGTCCCACCCCACCTTCACCCCAACCTTCACAGGGGTGAATGATCCGAGGTCATCGCCGTTCTTGCATCCCGCATCTAAATCAGAAAGAATAGTAGGGAAAGAAGAAGAGTAGAGGGAACGTAGAAAACTAAGAAAGAAAGAAAGAAAGAAAGAAATATATGGAAGATAATATATATATATATATATATATATATATATATATATATATATATATATATATATATACATATATGCTGGTGGACCCGGGCCAAGTGTTTGAGAAAGAGAGAAAGGATACATACATGGGTCGCACATCGACGCTCGTTACAATATTAATGCGGTTATTATGCGACGTCACATTTAATGGCACTTCACCGCGGGTCTCTCCCCTACCCGATTCACATGCACCATAATTCACCGTTCGCCTCTATCCGGTTCTCTTTTTTTTCTTTTTTCTTTTTTCTTTTTTCTTTTTTCTTTTTTCTTTTTTTTTCTTTTCTTTTCTTTTCTTTTCTTAGCGAATCCTCGGACATCTTGGCGCCAGAAAAAAATCGGTCCTGAGATTGGATGATCGAACGCTCGCGCTTGCGCACCCAACTCGGAACGACCGCCCGTCCGAATACATCTTTTACGCGTACGCAAAATGTTAACACGCACATACTAACATACACTCGTCCGTATCTATACACATTTGTATCTCTAAAATAAAAAAAAAAATATACATAAAATATATATATATATATATATATATATATATATATATATAAATATATATATATATATATGAGCCGTTTGCGAGGCAAATCGATTGACTCGACTATTCAAATTTTTTTTTGAATTTAATTGTCAAAGCAATAGATGGACTCTTGACTTTTGATATTCCTAATAAATTTCCCTAATTTCCTTTATTTAATTATTAATAATATTATTAATATCGTCAAAGGAAAAATCTTTTTTTGTTTTGTTTTGTTTCATCGAATAAAAATTATTTATTTCAAATAAGCAATTTAATTAATTCCATACTCTAATGTAAATCGTTTCAATAATAATGCAATTTCAAATGAAACACCAATAGCAAAAAAATCCTTTTGTACATTCTACGACATTTATTTGTACTTATATATTAAAAAAAGAATTTTATAAAATGATTTATATTATTTCTTCATATTTTATTTAACGAAGTTAATCGATTTGAATAATGAACGATGCTCGTATAATAGTTTTTTCCTGAAGTTCTTTGAAAATGCGTAGGTAACGACGAGCGGTAGGAAATTCTTGAGAGAAAAGAAAAAAAGAAGAAGAAAATACAATAAAAAAAAAAGAAAAAAAAAGGGGAGAGGAAAAGATTTTCGCAAATTCGGTCGTTTTTTTTACGTCACGAAGATTCACGACGGCGCACGCTCGGCTAAGATGATATATTAAAAAAAAAAAAGAAAAAAAAGAAAAAAAAAGAAAAAAAGAAAAAAGAAAAGAAAAACGAAGGAAGAAAGACAAAAAAAGAAAGACAAAAAAAATGTTCTCCGAGCGAAGAGCATCCAGGCACGTTCGAAAGTTATCGCCCGGATAAAAGTGCCGCGGACCGAGCTTTCCAAGATGCGGATCTTCGTCAAAATCTCCTCGTTGATATTCCCCTCGACTTCGATATTTCCGCATCGATAGGCACACCTTCTCCCTGGCCAACCACTCCTACCTCCTCATCCCTCTCTTTCCCTCTCTCACTCTCTCTCTCTCTCCTCTCTCTCTCTCTCTTTTTCTCTGTTCTTTCTCTTCAGCTTTTTCTCTTTATTATCATCTTCCTTTTCTTGTTCTTTTCTCTCTACGTACGCGAGAGAAATTTAATAAAAACGTAAATTAATACAATTTTTATATCGACGAATATTATTTAATTTAATGAAAATTTCCTTTGTCTTTTTCTATTCTGTTTTTTTTATTTTTCTTTTTTCTTTTTTGTCTTTTTACTTTTTCATTCAAGCCGACACGCAAAATCGAACCATTTAAGAATCTTCTCGTAGGACTCCAATATCGCGGAAGTCGACGTTATTATATTTGCGTGTTGTTACGAAATCTACGACGTCCGTATCTTGCTCATACGGAAAGCTCGTATATTAATTTCGCGCCGTAGACTTTAAAGTCGCGCGTATGGTGGGTGTTACCGGCTTAGAAAGTTGTGTACCTTTTCGAGCGAGTACAAGATAAAGAGAGAGAGAGAGAGAGAGAGAGAGTGATAGACAGAGAGAGAGATAGAGAGAGAGAGAGAGAGAGAGAGAGAGAGAAAGAGAGGATTTATTACGTAAAGCGATATTCGTATAGAGCGAAGTGAAGTTTCCTACTTCGATTTCTTGGTCAATATCTTGTAATTTATAGTTTAGTAATATTTAAATTGTTTTATATTTTAAATATTTTTTTCAAACGATCATAATTCCAGATTTGATATTGATATTTAGAAATATTTGAAACAAGTTATATTTTCAAATTCAGTTTATAAACGCAAATAAATTTTATAGTTTATACCGGCATACCTAGATACATGGATATATATATATATATATATATATATATATATATATATATATAGGAATGATAAATAATATAATTTTCAATCATATTAAACGATTGCACATTAAAAATTGACGTTTATTCAATATTAAGGTATGTGAAATAATTAAATCTGTAATACGATAAGATAAAATATTTTAAACAATATATAGATATTGATGTTGAATAAGTTTTAATAGTGTTTCAATCTTAATGAACGACGATAAATTTAAATAGATCATTTACAAATACATATATATACGCACATACGTACATACGTACGTCATGTATGCTTATATACAATGGTGTACTAATAATTATTCGAACGTACGTATGTAAAATATATATATATATATATATATATATATGTGTGTGTGTATATGTATATGTATGGAATGAATAAAATAAAAAAAACCGTAAACTATCGTTGTCTCGGGAAACATGTTGGTTTCAATGTTTAGCACGTATCGTAGCGCAAAAATCACGTGTCGTTCGATAGGCGCGCAGGATTCAATTAGCGCTCGTCGTTGGAAAATCTGCGCACAGGGAAAATCGAATTACGAATGCTGCGGGTCCGGTCACGCGCACGAAAAAACACCGAGTTCCGATCGAACGATGCCTTTTCTACCATTTTTTTTCTCCCTCTCTCTCTCTCTCTCTCTCTCTCTCGTCGTTACGTTCGTTCGTACGAGAGAGAGGGAGAGAGAGAGAGAGAGAGAGAGAGAGAGAGAGAAATGAAATAAATTTAACGTCGCTCTCTCGTACGCGTCGAATTCCCTCCGGTCGGTTTATATAAACCCTTTGACGAAGCGTGAAACGCCGGTCCTGACAGTAAAGTAAACAAAGTGACTTTTTTATTCTCTTTTTTTTCCTTTTTCGTATTTTTTTTTTTCTTTCCTGTTGGATCTTTTTTCCTTTTTCTCCTTTTTCTCTCCATCTTTTACTCTTTTTTTTCCTTTTTCTTTTTCCTTTTTTTCCCTTTTTTACAAACCACCCCTTTAATTTCCGTCATTTAGTTCAATGCTATGGGAGAGGGCGCGGGAGGGCGGTGGAGGGAATACCGCGATGCGAATTCTCGCGATATAAAGTTAATTGAAAACAACCCTCGCGCTACCCGCGTATCCCGGGTATCCTTCCCCGCAGAAAAAAAAAAATTCGGCGGATAAATAAATAAAAGAAAAAAAAAAAAAAGAAAAAAAGAAAAAAAAGAAAAAAGAAAAAGAGGGAAAAAAAAGAGAGAAGAAAATAAGGGAAAAGGAAAAAAAGAGAAAGAGAATTGGAAATATAATAATGAATGGAAATGTATGGCCTTTTTCTTTTTTAATCTTTTTTCATGTTTTTCCTTGTTTTCATTCGACGAATAATATATTATAATAAAATGTAAAGAGAGATAATAGATAATTGCAGCGGTAATAGTAGTAATATTAGTAGTAATAATGGTAGTAGTAGTAGTAGTAGTCGTACGCAAAGGAAAAAAAGAAAACAAGAAGATGAAGATAAGAAAAAAGAACGAAAGAAGGAGAAAGATAGAAAGAAGAAAAAGAAGAAAGAAAAAAGAAGAAGAAAGAGGGGATTAAAAGTGTAAATAGCAATAAATGTATGTGTAACTTCTTTTTTACATTTTTTCCTTGTTATTATTCGACAAATAATATACAATAATAAAGTATAAGGAGAGATCATAGATAACAATATTAATAGCAGTAATAGCTAGCACTAGTAGTAATATAAATAGTAGTAGTATGCGAAGAAAAAAAAAAAAGGAAAAAGAAGATAAAAAAAAGAAAACAAGAAAAAGAAAGATAAGAAGAAGAAGAAGAAGAAAGAAAAAGAAAAATTGACAAAAATATATATATATATATATATATATATATATATATATATATATATAAAACTGATGGTGTTGAATGAGAGGGTAAAGCGCGTCTCTCGGATTTATTATCAATTATCGAGTATCGGAGGTGAATGGAAGGTGTCGGGAACAGGTTTTGATTAATAAATTAAAAGCGATAGGAAGTAAGGCCCGACAACACACCGACAACACCGACAACAGCCAACAACCTTCTCCTTTTCACCAAGAGAGGAGTGACCCTGACGTCGATAAATTAAATCATCCGGTTAATTGCGAATTCTCTTCGAGATAATTACCTACGGCAAAGTATTTCTCTCTCTCTCTCTCTCTCTCGCTCTCTCTCTCGCTCTCTCTCTTTCTCTCTCTCTCTCTCGCTCGCTCGCTCGTTTGCTGCGTCTCGTTCGACACGAAATCTCTTTCGTGAGAGAGAGAGAGAGAGAGGTAGAAAAATAAGAAAAATAATATAATAAGAAGAAAAAGAAACTAGGTAAAGCTCGTTCATGTTGACCTACACCTACGCAACTCATCTCAAACGAGTTCCTTCCTTTATTTATTCCTTTATTTCTCATGTAAGAGTTCCCTAGAACTATTTCGAATTAAAATAAACAGACGATTGGTGGAGTGAAGTGGGGTGATAATGGGAGATGGATGGGTGGAAGGAAGGGATTGGGGGTTAGGGGAGGGGAGGAGGGGGAAAGGGTCTAACCGTTGAAATATGACCTTTGGTATCTTAAAATATGATAAAATATACTGTTAGAGGCGCGATCTAAAGCCTGTAAAGAGTAGGCTCCTACACGTCTTCTTGGATTTATCGGTTACGCTCTTTAACCGACACGCAAGTTTTTTTTACGATGCACTTACATATTTCGGTTCGGTTAGCGATCTTAACATTAGCTAAGACGAACGGCATAAAAGAGGTACTTTTTCCTTTTTCCCTTTTCTTATTTTTCGTTTTTTTTTTCTTTTCTTTTTTCTCTTTTTCTCTTTTTTCTTTTTTTTTTTTTTTAATTAGCATATAACGCGTAATCATTATTATTCAGATATATTTCATTCTTAATACGATAAATATCATAGTACACTGGGAAAGTTTCTCGATTCAAAAAAGGGAACACTTAATCTATCTATGTATATATGTATACAGATACATATTGTATTATCCTGATTATTTAGAAAAAACGTTTCTTGGCAGTGATTATAATCTGTATTTTATTTGCTGTGAATATATTAAAAAAAAAAAAAGAGAGAGAGAGAGAGAGAGAGAGAGAGAGGGAGAGAAACTTGTAATGTTTCTTTTTTGCCATTTAAAGTTGTTTACTTCGATATAATTATTAATGAAACACGTCGTAATTTCGTATGATTTTGTGCTACCTATATAATATATAATATATATATATATATATATATATATATATATATCTTTCTCTCTGATTCAATACTTTCGAAACATTAACCCAACAACGAGTTCGACCATAGACAGAAAACGTTAGAGTAGATCGCGCTTTCTCGTGCGAGTTTAGATACGATCTATTAAATGAGAAGAATAAGGACAGAAGGAGGTGGCGGTTTTTATAAACATAGAAATAGAAATTCCACGATATAAAATCGTTAACGATGCGTCGTTCTTTCTTCTTCTTCTTCTCTTTTCCATTTTTTTTTTCTTTTTTTTTTTTTTTTTTTTTTTAATTCAACGCGATGATATTTAAGAATACTGATTCGCCTTTTTCTTCTTCTACTTTTACTTCTCTATTTCTTCTTTCTTGCTAGAAAGAAGATTCGATGTAACGTAATCGAACGAGTGGAAATAAATTAATTGGAAAAAAATTCTTCTTATACCTAAGCAACTACGCATACACATACACACACACACACGCATACACATACACACATATATATATATATATCACTCGACAGGTGAACGAACACAATAAAGAATAGAAAATGGCTTGGTTCGATTCTAACCCAACTCAACTCAACTCGGTAATTTAGTTAGAAGTTCGTGTCATATTGCATGGCATCAGTATCAGTGAAAGACAGAACTACGACAATCGACGATTCGAGACGACGTTATAGGTGAACGAAGAGAGCTCTATTCGTTATTTTAGAAATTATAGGCCACGCGTATCTTCGGAACGATAATGTCGTGGATACACGGACTATCTATCCATGAATATAAAAAGAGCCACGTGGTGGTATAGAAGTCACCTGTTTCTAGCTCATGCTTTATGTCGTTTCTCTTCAACGTCTACGCGATGCCCCGATCTATCTATGTTATTTATATGATTGATTTATTTCAAAAATCATTAAAACATCTTTTAAAACGTTTTTCTTTTTTTTCTTTCTTTCTTTCTTTTTTTTCTTTCTCTTTTTTTTTTTTTTTTTTTTTTTTTTTTTCTTTACGTACGCTTTAATTCAAATATAAATTTTAACGTAAGGCCTAATTACGAATATAAAAGTCAACTGTTATAGTACATCGATTACTCGCTGTTTCTACGGTATGTCTGAAATTTTGTTTTATTAAACAACAAAAATTTTCTAATTTCTTCAAATCTTTTATTATTATATCGTTGAATTTTACTAATTGGAATATAAATTATAATAAGATGTATTTATAAAAAAGAAAAAAATAGTTACGTTCTAATATCAGAAATCAATCGTTCTGGCCAAACTTACGTTTTTTCGTATCCGGTGTCTCGATCGTTGTCATTTACGATCGATTCTTTTTTTTTTCTTTTTTTTTTAAAGAAAATCTTTATTCCAATGAGTTTCTTCATTAGAATATAAATTATAACAAGTTATACTATGAATATGAAAAAAGTGTCATCTCGTGTTATTAGAAGTCAGCTGTTGTAACAAAACTTATGGCTTGTCTACGCGGTGTCTCTATGGTTGTCATCGATTACGATCGATTCTTTAAAAAGATCTTTACTCTCTCGGAACATTTTTATTCTAATGAACGTCCTAATTAGAATATAAATTATGTATAACAAATTATAACAAGGTGTACTACGTATATGAAGATAAGGAAAAAAAAAAAAAAGAAATAGTATTAGAAGTCAGCTATCGTACAAAAAATTTATGTCGTTTCTACACGGTGTCTCTCGATCTTTATTCTCATCTTATCTTTCTTACCATAATATAATAAATAAATATATATATATATATATATATATATATATATATATATTTATTAATCCTAAGTATATATATATATAATTTTTTTTTAATAATATAATATATAATTATATTATATTATATATATTATATTATATATAATATTTAATTATATGATATTTTAATTAGGATTAATAACAATATATATATATACATATATATTGTTATTAATATGTATATATATATATTGTTATTAATACTAATTAAAATCAAATATTATAAGTCGATTAATTTCGTAATATCGGATCTTTATTTAATTGATCGACGAATAAATCGTACGGATCTTAATATTTTCGGATGCGTTCGATACGTTAAAGAAAAGAAAAGAAAAAAAAAAGAAAAAAAAAATGAAAACAAATGAATTACCTTGTCAATTAACAAATTATCGCTTAAGTAAATCGCATAAAGAATATTTCCTTTTGAAATAAATCCATCAAAAACGATCGATTTTCATATAAACAACATATTTCAAAAATACGTCCGGATAGATTTTAACGTTTTTCTAAAAAAAAAGTCCGAGACGGATTTATTTGAACAGAGTTAACGAACTTTTCGAAGGCTTATATCAATGTCTCGATGACCTTGAAAGATATTAACGTTTATATTGATTTTCGATAAAGTATCATGCTCCGTAAGAGGATTGAACTCGTTCAATCGATCATTAACCATCATCGTTTTATTCCTCTCGTTTTTTCATCCTCTCGTTTTTAAAGTCTCGTGGCGAAGGGCCTAGGACCCCGTGAAGGTGGAGGGGATGGATCAGTCAGAAGTAAAAAAGGAAAATGTAAAAGAAGAAAAATAAAGGCGTCGTCGTGTTTAACAATGCAAACGATAAACCATCGAACCACGACGATAGTAACGACGTTAATTTTAGGTTTCTTAAAGGATAAACGCTATATACATACGCATAATTCCGAATTGTTCGCAATTAATCAGTCTCAATTAAAGCCAGACGAATTTCTCACTGTTATCGACCGATTGAATATATAGGTACGAACTCACTTACGAATTTACGAACGTACGAATGTATGAACGAACGGAAGAGAAATATTTTCGCAAGCAGGGGCACGAATCAAATTCATGGACACGAAGAACGCTGGAGATATCTCACGATCTACGGGACGAGTATGTATGTATGTATGTATATCCTGATATGTACATTCGTTTTACGACTCTATCAGATTATTTTCTTAACGGTTAATTATTTCAAAAAATTTCATCAAATTGATCTCTTGATACAGGATAAATAAATAAGTATATAACGTATGTAATGTATGTATTTATGTAGAATATTTTAAATGTTAACACGCTCGAGTGCCTTAATATTATTCTAATATCTATTGCAAAATAAATCGTTTAATTATTAAGAGAATTAGATATTAATCAGTATGAATGTTTTACGTAAATAATATATCTGTTTTAATTTTTTATTTTTTTTTTTTTTCCATCGAATCATAACGCGAAATATTCGAAATTTAATATCGACTTTCTTTTTTTTTTTTTTTAGAATTATAAAAATCTTTTATTTTCAATTCGTTTCCTTTAATATATTTCAAACGATTTTAAATAGGGAGAGAGAGAGAGAGAGAGAGAGGGAGAAAGAGAGAGAGAGAGAGAGAGAGAGAGAGAGAGAGAAAGAAACCCTTGATCTTTTTCTTTTTTTCTTTTCTTTTTTTTCTTCTTTTTTCTTTGTTTTTAAAAAGTAACAATCAAAGATACATAACAAAATTAACAAAATATTATAGTACGGTATATAAATAATAATAAATGTTATAAACTTTATTTCTCAGAATAAGCAAGTGTTTCTTTGTTTAAATGTTCTAAGAGAGAGATAGAGATAAAGAGAGAGAGAGAGAGAGAGAGAGAGAGGACGGAGGCTTTAAGAACTATTGAGATACTTACGTGTCACATCTTATATCATTTACCAATTGACATTTGAAACTCCTTATCTCTCATTATCTTCAACATGCAATTGCAATCATTATATCAGTAACAAAGTACCACTTGTAGCTTTATATTAAGTTAAGTTGATACGATCTTTCTTCTCTCTTCTCTCTCTCTTTCTCTCTCTCTTTGTCTATCACTTAAGTGGTTCGATATAATCTATGATGCTTAAAGTAAACTTATAAAATGATTACTTAACAATCTCCTAAGTAGTACAAACATAATTTCAAATAAATTACATAATCCATTCTTATTATTCCGTTATATATATATATATATATATATTAGGTGGACCGGAAAGTAATGTCGTTTCTGCTCATGTCGATATTTGATTGTGATTAAAAATAAAAACTTGTTAAAAATTTATTCGTTTGAATTTAATTTAAGAAAGCGACATTACTTTCCGGTCCACCTAATATATATATATATATATATATATATGTGTAATCTAGGTAGATCAAAACTTTCCACAATTGGAATTGGTTAAATCGAAATTGGATAAAAAATATATCACGTATAATATATCATGATCGATTCGTTATAGATCATCGTCAAACTTTATTTACGAAAGGGGAAGGATATAAAGATTTATTAGATTTATTCTAGGAAATGGCTATGTTTGTCACATTTAAAGATAAAATTCAAAATCATAAAATATCTATCCATTCGTATCTCTGTTTCTCTCTCTCTCTCTCTGTCTCTCTCTCTCTCTCTCTTTCTTTCTCTCTCTCTTTCTCTCTCGTTTTAGCGACACGCGTGCTTCTTTCGAACGGCATTATCTTCGCGTATCGCTTTTTAACGACTTCCGGTGAATCGTGGTCGGCACGTTTCCAAGCGCAACGTTCGACCTCGTGCGATCGAGCCTCTCAAAGATATATGCTGTGTGTGTGTGTATATATATATATATGTATTCTTTTTCTCTATTTATCTCTCTCTATCTTTCTATCTCTTTATCTCTCTCTCTCTCTCTCTCTCTCTCTCTCTCTCTCTCTCTCTCTCTCTTTCTTTCTCTTTCTCTCTTATGTCTTTTTCTTTAGTTTCGATTTTACGAGCGTGCCATTCTGTACAGGTCTCGGTCACGCTAAAGTGACTCTCCATGAATCCGAAATACTCGGTTGAAGAGCTCTTTTCGAAGCAAATTCTCTCTCTCTCTCTCTCTCTCTCTCTCTCTCTCTCTCTCTCTCTCTCTCTCTCTCTGAATCTCTATCTATCTCCGTTCATATCTCTGTCTCTATCTTTGTCTCTTTTTCTGTTTTTTCTTTTTTTTAGTCTATCTCTTTTTCTTTTCTATTTTTTCTATTTTTTTTTTCTTTTTCTTTTTTTTTTTCTTTTTTTTCTTTTTTTTTCTCTCATATTGAGTGGCTCTGAAAGCTTCCGGAAGCTGGCCGACGGTCGCGGAATACGTTATCACGATTAGTTAAATCTTTTAATGCGGTGGAACGTTCAGAGTCGCGAGCACAGGAGCGGCCGATTATCCGCGTGCGATATATACATACGTATACATAGATACATAGATACCTACATATCGTTCGTGAATCGATTAAACGAACGATAAATTATTCGAACGATCTAATGCCCGACGCGGTAAATTTAAACGTGCCGTGTAATAGTCGATCTATCTCTCTCTCTCTCTCTCTCTCTCTCTCTCTCTCTCTTTCTCTTTTTTTTTCTTACTCTTTCTCTCTCTCTCTCTCTCTCTCTCTATTTCTGGTTGAGATCTCTTAACATGAAATCTAAAAACGAACGCATGGCGTATCATAAAAATTTGTAATCTATATATTATCTATCTATGGATATATACAAATATATAAATATATATATATAAATATATATATATATTTATACCGGTTGTATCATAATATGTTAACGTGATCTATGCTCGAAATTAATATCACAAAGAAATGTATTTATCTATGAATGAATGTTTTTTTTTTTTTTTTTTTTTTCTTTGAAGACGATTTCAATTAAGACGATTATAACGTAAAAAGAAAAAAAAAACAAAATAAATAAATAAATGAACAAACAAATAATGTTAACTCGATAACGAATAATATAAAGATCAATGAAAGTAAAGTCGAAAATGGAACTTTTCCATTACTTTTCTTCTTTTTTCTTTTTTTTCCTTCTTTTTTCTTAACCCTTAGTTCGATATATTGATGTATTGATATACTATTAAATATATTTTCATAGAAATGCCGGCATATTGTGAAACATCTTATAAGATATTTCCTATATTTATATTTATATCCTCCCTTTCTATTTCTCTCTCTCTCTTTCTCTCTCTCTCTCTCTCTCTCTCTCTCTCTCTCTCTCTCTATCCCTCTCTCTTTCTCTTCTTCTCTCTTTCTCTCAATATATTATACATATTGACGTTTACATATAGAAATATCGTTCGATTTCCTTCCTCCTGTCCTTTAACATAACGTTCGTAGAATACGTCGATCGTTAAAAACGATATCAATTTTATATGGCCGTAACCGGTGATAAGAATTAATGAGCTGTATGTATATTCCATAATTTTGCTTCTAATAATTACTAATATCTCACAAATGATTCCTCTCAGAACGGATGTACATTTATATGTATGTGTGTGTGTGTGTGTGTGTACATATATATATATATATGTATGTATGTATGTATGTATATATCTGTAATAGTATGTGTATGTGTATGTGTCTATATCGCAACATTCGCGAGATATTCGCGAACTTGTTCGACCTATCCCCTAACCATCCAATCCCAACTCCTCCCCCCTCCTCCTTTCTTCTTCACCTTCTCATTCTCATTCTCATTCTCATTCTCGCTAACTTCTCAAGCAACTCTTCGAACGACTAACGCGAGTAAATTTTCACGTTGGTTCCGTTAGGCAATCACTATGAATCAAGCCGGCTGCGCCTGCTCTTACGTTTACGATTGTTGTAAATTACTCGACGTTTTTTCGACGCTCTTTTACCTCCACCATACTTACTACTATACACCGGCCACCACATCATCTCCTTCCACACCCCCACCCGTCTCTCTCTCTCTCTCTGTTTCTTTCTTTCTCTCTTTGTCTCTCTCTCTCTCTCTTTCTCTCTCTCTCTCTCTCTCTCTCTCTTTCTCTTTCTCTCTCTGTCTGTCTGTCATTATTTTCCTCTTTCTTCGAAATCATAAAAATTCAACGAAAACTGAAAATAATAAATTTAATAATGTTAATTATCAAAAGAAACTTTAATGTTCATGTTTAATACATCTTTAATTCGAACATTTATTGTTTTAAACAAATATCAATTTTATTGTTACTAGAAAGGATAGTTTTGTTTACGTACTCTATTATATACCATTTGGTCTATCGTATTTTTGTTACGTGTTTGAAAATATGTAAAGATTGGAACGATTGAAAGCGATTGAGAAAGGTATTATATACTATGGTTATTGGATAAAAGATATTTTTATTTTGATAGTGGTATGTATATGTAAGCCTTATATAAAGAAATATATCCTTGATAAGATTGCAAATTCTTGTTATTATTGCACGGTCATTTTATATATTACGAAAGAAATGAAATTTTATCGATTATTATGTCCAAGGATATTACAGATATCTTATCTAAACAATATTTTTATTAGAATACTTCTTCTTTTACCATATTAAATACTCTCATTCATGTTACATTATTTCTTGCATCGTAAAAATCGTGTAATTATTATTAATCTTACAAATAATTATATTATTAATATTTCTAGAATTGTACAAGTTATACTATTATTATGTAACAAGTTTACAAAGAATTATATTATAATAATATTATGAACAAAGTTTTATGAATGAACAAATGAAATTTTATCGATTATTATATCGAGGATAATCCAGAACATTTATCTAAATAATTTCTATTTAATTTTCTCATTCATTTTATATTACTTTATGCATCGTACCAAGTTATGTAATTATTACATAAGAAATTTACAAATAATTATATAACAATAATATTACAAACGAAATTTGACGAAGAGCAAAATGAAATTCTATCGATTATTATATCACCTTTACCAAACAATATTTTCAATTTTTTCATTAATTCTATATTATTTATTGCCCTGTAACAAGTTATGCAATTATTACGCAACAAGTTTACAAACAATAATATTACCATAATATTATTAAACGAAGTTTTATGAATGAACAAATGAAATTTGATTGATTAATTGTATCAAGGACACTACAGGACACATTTCTAAACAATATTTTCAATTTTTTCATTAATTCTATATTATTTATTGCCCTGTAACAAGTTATACAATTATTACGCAACAAGTTTACAAACAATTATAATTATCATAATATTATTAAACGAAGTTTTATGAATGAACAAATGAAATTTTATCGATTACTTATATCGATAATATTAAAGATATCTTTTCTGAACAATATTTCGGAGTATACAAAAGTTCTTTCTATCACAATAATTCTTTCATTTACTTCTACATTACTTGTTGCATCGGAACGATTAAAAAATATAAACACGCTCTATCGGGCGATCTTGAACGCGCGAGAATTCGAGGAGTAGTCTTTATCGATGCGCCGCACGCGTCACGGTACACCTTTCGCGTGACCGACAAACCGCTCGCTAGGGATTATCATAAGTGGTCGAGTACCTTCTCAAGGCCAACGAGAATGAGCCTTAAGAGAGAAGCCCAAGAGAAAGAGAGAGAGAGAGAGAGAGAGAGAGAGAGAAAGAGAGAGAAAGAGAGAGAAAACCCGCTTAACGCGAAATCCTGTCGCACGTGCCCTTCGAAAGCGTTTCGAATGGCCGACTTCCGCCCTCCATTTTTTTCCTTCCCATTCTACTTATTTCTTTTTCTTCTTTCTTTATTTTTACCTTCTTTCGTTTTTTTTCTTCCTTTTTTTTTTTTTATTTTTTTTTTTTTTTTTTTTTTTTTTTTTAATTTATTTATTTACACCGACATCGTAGTTCTTATTGGTCACGCCACTTTTAAAATTACTAACTACTACGATCGATTTGAATTTTCGATAAGGGTCTATTCGCCACGATGAAAATCTCGTTCGGTTTTTTCTGCAAAGGTGGTCTACTATCTTTCTCTCCCTCTCTCTCTCTCTCTCTCTCTCTCTCTCTCTCTCTCTCTCTCTGTTTGTGTATATGTATGTGTGTATGCATGTATATATGTGTGTGTATGTGTACGTCTATGGGTGTCCGTAACTTGTACCTAACTTGACCTAAGTGGAAAATTATAGCCTACGAACTCTGTCCATATACGTATTAAATTTTTATCACGTATAACGATCTATCTATCTATCTATATAATATATATATATATATATATATAATATGTGTATATATATATATATATATTATATACGTATATACCTATATGCATTTGTATCATGATGATCTCCTATATAATCTATATAATAATCTATACGTCTGAGACCGCGAGCTCGAGGCAAATTCGTTCTGAGATCGAGTCGGATTTCTTTTTCACCTGTTCAAAAAATACGCTTCGTTAACTCGCATAATTTCGCAAGGCTCGTATTATCGGAAGACTCGATTCGACTTCTAAATAATCATAAAATATAGAAGATATTAAATCATAACGAAGGATTAAATCCGATCGAAGATTTTTTCTTCTTCAATTTTATGATTCGAAATCCGTTAATCGTCTAATCGTAATTCAACTTTGTTAGAACAGATTACGATTTTTAAAATAATTTTTGGCATATTTATTTCTTTGTCGTCTATAATCATTTTTAATGAATAAAGTAAATGTATTAATATATTTTGCATTATAATTTTGTATGATTTATATCGTATTTTCTTTTCTTTTGTAATTTTCATTTCTAATTTTTAAACGATGTGAAAAACAAAAAGAGCTGAACAACGTGAAGATTTAGAAAAGATAAATGACTTATAACGCATAACGTTGATTTATTATTTCTATTTACGTTATTATTGTTTTAAACAAGTTTTAATGATCGAATACATTATAGAAACATTATAAAACAATAAATGCGCATATTTTAAATAACTATTAATATCTGATAATATATTTTAATTGAATGAAAAAATAATTAGTATTGAGATATAAGATATAATATAAAGTATAATAAAGAAATAATCAACACTAAAATATAACAATTTTTCATTACTCACTGTATAAACATTAAGATAAAAACAACGAACGATTTAAAAACCAATATAAACCAATACATTTATTTTAAGCAAACGATATACGAATCGTCGTAAATATACGATATTTACATAGAATTAATTAATTCGTCTGTTTTTAATTTAAAACGTATATTTTTTAAATGAAAATGAGAAATTATTACGAACTTAAAGAAATTAATAATATTAATTGAACTAACTAATGATAAATAATATAAAAAAGGATTGGAATAGCGATTGAAATAATCATTTAATTCTAATGATACGTTCTTAACAATTGATTATAAAGACGTCCGGTATAACAGTTCAAAGGTTATTATCGCGGGAGAATAGTGAACTACTTCTCGCCTCACCACCCACGACGGTGAGAGATGATGAGAAGAATTTTCTCTCTCTCTCTCTCTCTCTCTCTCTCTCTCTCTCTCTCTCTCTCCCTCTCACACACATATATACACACACACACATATGTATATGCATACTGTGACACACATACACGCGCATGCGCACATATACGCATACTCTGTCTTTGCGGTGTAGAAATTACGTGCGGGGTGTGCAGCGACGCGCGACCGCAAACGCATTTGGAAATTAAACCACCTCCCTGGTGATAATTCTAGCGGTATTCGCGAATGAGGAAGGATAAGAGAGACAGAGAGAGAGAGAGAAAGAAAGAGAATGGGAGAGAGAGAGAGAGAGAGAGCGAGATAGAGAGAGAGGGAAAAACATAGTAAATATCAGTGCGAACGTTCAGCAATACTAAAACATTGACTGTTATGCGGATTTTGTATATTTTCTTTTTTTTATTCCTTTCTTTTCTTTCATTTATTTTTGCGACCGCACACTAGAATTTTACATTTTCTTTTTTTCTCTCTTTTCTTTTTTCTTTTTTGGTTTTTTCTTTTTTTTTTCTTTTTTTTTTTTTTTTTGTTTTTTTTTCTCTTTCCCATTTACTTTTGCTACCACATCAGTATTTTCATTAAATATGATAAATTATTTTAACGGTACGATTATACGATACTTTCTTATAGTATTTAAAATTAAAAGATGCATTTATTTTGCACTACGATGGCAATCTTAATCAAGATTGTAAATGCTATTGATCGCGCACAACGATTAATTGCTTTGAATCGATTAATAATTCACGATTCTTTTTCTTTTTTTTTTTTTTTTTTTTTTTTAAGCGAATAAAATTTATTAACGACGATTAATGATTATTGAAATATAATGAAATTTAATTTTTATTTACAACAGTTTAATAAATGAATTAGAAAATTCATTAATATTATTAATTATTACGAATTATACGATTAAATGAGTCTCTATTAATATTATTAACAGTGTTCATTAATGTGATAAATTATTTGAACAGTATGATTAACAGTGTATTTGTTTTCCTATAGTAATAGGAAAATCTCAAAATACATTTGATTGCACTTAATAATTGAATCGATTAATAAGCTTCGATTATTTTCTTTAATAAAAATAAAATTTATTAATAATTATTTAATCAAATTTGGTAATCCTTTTTTAAGTATATTAATCATTATATAAATCGAAATTTATAATTGTTCA
Source organism: Vespa mandarinia (assembly GCF_050613455.1). Taxonomy (NCBI): domain Eukaryota; kingdom Metazoa; phylum Arthropoda; class Insecta; order Hymenoptera; family Vespidae; genus Vespa; species Vespa mandarinia. The sequence continues at coordinate 1,240,694 of NC_140823.1, forward strand.
ATCAAATCTTTCATATTAATCTTTTATTCCGTATCATTCGATATATAATCGAATAAAAAAATGGCACGAATTAGAAATATCATTAATATGATAAATTATTGCGAAATTTATTAATAACAATTAATGATTATTCAAGTATCAACGTACATTTCATTAAAAACAATTTAATCAAATTTTTCGAATTAATTTTTTTTTAATTTTATACCGACATATGATACATTCGGCATATAATAATAAACGAAAGATAATAAATTATTAATAAAAGAATTTTCATTAATGCAATTTTATTAATAACGCACATTTTATGGATATTTATAAATACGATTTAATAAAATCTTTCGAACAAAATTTTCATTCGAATCTTTGCAATGATATTTCTATTATTATCATATGTAAAAAAAAAAAATCGTGATCATCACTGAGAATATCAGGATGATCATGTCATGACAATTGATCAATAATTCTGTTAATGATTGTGTTGAAATAGAAAAAAAAAGAGAAAAACAAAAACAAGAACAAAAAAAAAAAAAGAAATGTTTAATCATCACTCGAATTCGTCCTCGATTCGCGTGTTTTACACTCACGCGGAGGGCGAAACTCGTGCGAGTTGTGGCCGATGACCTCGTCTGGGCCCCTTTCGCCCACGCGGCGGTTTTACCGAAGCAAAAAAAAAGAAAAAAAAATAAAAAAGATGAGGAAAAGGGAAGGGGAAATAAGGAGGAGGATTGTACTGGACCGAAAGGATACGACGAGCCTACCAATCGGCATTCTCCACGTATGTACCCAACGGGTTCGCGTCGACGAACCTTCCAAGGAAGTTATCGAGTCACGGGGTCGCACGATTCCACTCCTCTTTTCCTCGCTCGATTTATTTCCCCTCATCCTCCTTTGCCCTTTTCCTTTCCTTTTAATCCTCTCCCATTCCACTCCCGATCCAAAGAATGAAAGAAATCCTTTAAGGATTTCTTCGAAAAGTATGAAAGGATGAAAATCTCGTTTCAACTATTATACGTAATTACGTAGATATATTTATAGTAATCTTATTGGTTATTATATTTTGTCAATATTTTTTGTTTCTTTTTTCTGTTTTTTTTCTTTTTTTTTTTTTACATTTATTAATCTTTCATTTCATCGTATTAATTTTATATAACTCTTTAACATTTCACTTTATATTACTATATTACTTTATATTATAGTTAAATAAAATTATATATTCATATTAAACTAAAGTTAATGATATATATATATATATATATATATATATATATATATATTTTATATTTATTAATAACTTTATGTTACTCTTATATTATTATATATAATATTTTATATTTATATATATATATATATGCAATTTTTTTTTACAATTATCATTAAATAATTATGACAATTAAAATATGTAAATATAAATACAATATACATATATATAAATAATCAAGATGAATAGATAATATCGTGTTACATTTCAAATACATTAAATGACTTATTTAAATTCGATTTAAACCTCCGTAATATCTATTACAAGATACTCGATCGATCGATCGATATTATACTTCGAACGTGTTTAACATTCATTTTGAAAGTTCTCTCACTAACACAATAATATCTTCTTAAAAGATGACATTACAAGCGGATACATAGGAGAAGAATTTGAAAAAGATCGAAAGGGTACCCTTAGCTGATTCCATTATTGCTTTTCATTATACGTACATACATACATACATACATACATACATATATACATACATACATACATACATACATACATACATACATACATACATACATACATACATACATACATACATACATACATACATACATACATACATACGTATAATCGTACTCTCGACAAGAGCTGCCCGATTGATATTCATCAAAAGAACGTACGATCCGTTCCTCTATACGTGGACTTCGTCTATGGAATACGGATGTTGTACGTACGTGCGCACGCACGTGCCTCCATTTAAATCGATGCGATTAAAAAGACGGGAAACATCGCGTTCTCTCTTCGGCTATCCTTTTTTTTTTCTCTTCTATCTTTTTTCTCTCTCTCTCTCTCTCTCTCTCTCTCTCTCTCCTCGTCTTTTTCTCTTTTCGTTTTCTTTTTCATTCAATCGCACAAAAAGTTTAGAATCGACGTACGATTTCCAATCGGATTCTACTATTTTACAGTTGCATTGCTTTCGCCAATACTCGTTTAGGAACATCCTTCAAGTGGAATTAAATAATCAGCGTCGATGGAAAATAGTCGACTATTCGTTCCCCGCCCCCCTCTCTCTCTCTCTCTCTCTCTTTCTTTTTCTCTTTTTCTCTCTCTTTCTCTGTCTCTCTCTCTCTCTCTCTTTCTTTTTCTCTTTTTCTCTCTCTTTCTCTGTCTCTCTCTCTCTCTCTCTCTCTCTTTCTTTTTCATTCCTCTTTCTTTCTCTCTCTCTTTCTATCTGACTCGATGCATGCTGCATTTATCGAAGCACGCATCTACATCGGTTTAACGTAGTTACCGCTCGAACGGCTCTCGGTAGAAGCGTACCACTTGCGTAAGTATCATAAATTACACTGCCAACTATTGTACCGTGCTCGTTCTTTCCCTCCCCCTCTTCCCCTTCCCGTTCCCCTCCCCCTCTACCCCTCCCCCTTCCCAACTCCACGTTTTTTCCATGTCGATTTACTTGTATTTCATTAGGGACTGCACGCGTTAAATTGTAATAGAGCTCAATTATATAATACCGATATCTTTCTGCTTTCCAATAGATTTCTGTATATATTTATATTTGACTTTTTCTATACATATATATATATATATATATATATATATATATATATATATCGGTATTTTGTATATATATATTTTTTTTGGTTTATGTAATTAAAATAACAATAAAATCAATAGTTGTAATTATTTATGTCAAATAATGATGTTATGTTTTTCTTTCTTTCTTTCTTTCTTTCTTTCTTTCTTTCTTTCTTTCTTTTCCTGTTTTTTTTTTCTTTTTCTTTTCATTCATTCAGAAAATCATTTTTAATTCGCCTTAATTCACATTTTAAATAACAATCGATTTTAATATAAATACAATATAAAATTATATACTTGAGTAATCGTTTAAGTAATTATGTAAAATAATATTTTCTCTTTTAGGAATTTTATCTCTTTCTCTTTCTTTTTCTTCTTTAATTGCAATCTATTCGTCAAATTATAATCATCGAAGATGAATTGATTTCTATACAGATTAGCGATAAAAGTGTTTTCTTTCTTTCTTTTTTTTTTCTTTTCTTTTTTTTTTTTGATTTAAAGAAAACTATTATAATTTTTCGTGACTTTGAAATTTTGTCAATTTTCATTGTTTATTTCTCAAATAATAACGCAACGTTGGATAATTAAATTATCAACGTAGCATATATATTCAATCTTTCTATATATAACATGTGCGTTATATATATACACATATATATATATATAAATGATAGAGATCTACTTATGTAATCATTTAAATAAAAAAAAATACGTTCTCATATAAATGTATGAAGACTCGGAAGTATTCTTTATTATGTTAGCTAAACTTATAAAGAGAAAAAAATAATGTATATACATATACATATATATATACATACATATATATATGTATATATATATATATATATGTGTCTATGTATGTATGTTATAGCAAGTATGACGAGTAATAAAATTTCTTTTAACGTCTCTTTTTACGGGTCGAATATAAACTCCTCAGGGCCGTGTTACTTCTTTACAAAGATGGCGAACGCCATTCGTATTATTCGTATCGCTGCTCATCTCTTATTTTTCTCTTTATTTCGCATCAGCCTTATTTCGAATATTTATAACGTTTGGTGTGGCATAAATCGAAACGGATAAGGCAATATCCTTACCGTGATTTTCAGACTTTAACCTTGCCTTCATGAAAAAAGACAGAGATAGACACGTTGAGTAAAACTGAGAGATTGAGAGAGATAAAAAGAAAAAGGGAGAGAGAGAGAAAGTGAGATAGATAGAGAGAGAGAGAAAAAAAGAGTGTGAGAGAGAGAAAGAGAGAGAGAGAGAGAGAGAGAGATAAAGAGAGAGAGAGAGAGAACTTTTAGTTCGTAATACGGACATGACCCCGCTCAACGAGGGAGTGTATACCAGGATATCAAGACGAAAATAACTACCTCGATGTAACGGTCATGGCCGGCAATTAAATTTAAGCGCTTACGGATGCAGCAAGGCGAGTAGGATGCATACACGAGAAGGTAAACAGAGATCCTCCCTTTCTCCTTTCTCTCTCTCTCTTCTCTCTCTCTCTCTCTTTCTCTCTTCTCTCTTCTCTCTTCTCTCTCTCTCTCTCTCTCTCTCTCTCTCTCTCTCTCTCTAATTCTACCTATCTATCTCGTTTTATTTCTATCTCTATCTCTTTCATTTTCTTCTTATTTCTCTCTCTCTCTCTCTCTCTCTCTCTCTTTCTCTCTCTCTTTCTCTATCTTTCTATCTTTCTCTTTTTCCCTCTTTGCACATAAACGTACTGACATAGCGACTGATACGAAGCTAAAGAAACCTGGAAAGAAAAAGAGAGAGAGAAAGAGAGAGAGAGAGAAAAAAAGAAAGAGGGAGAGAGAAAGAGAGATATGAATATATTTATTAATTTCCATTAGTATGTTCAACAAGGTATGGATAACGTAAGTAGAACTTTACCTCTTGACTTTTCTTCGAAAGAATGAGGATTCCAGTTGTAAAATTGAAAATTATGATCCGAAACAATGATCATCGTCGGAAAGATATTTTTGTATATTGCTTTCTTTTTCTTTTTCTCTTTTTTCTCTCTTTCTTCTTTTTTTTCTTTCTTTCTTTTTTTTTCTTTCTTTTTTTTTTTTTTCTTTTTTTTTTTAATACATTACATTTTTAATTGAATTATTAATATTATGCGCAGACGAAAATTGATGATTTTTCGATGATATGTATGATCGTTCATTTAAGATAATTGAATATGCAAATTACTACATATTTCTTTTTTTTTTTTCTTTTTTTTTTATATAAATATTTTCTTGCTTTATTCTGCGAATGTCTGTGTATCTTTTTTTTTTAATTCTTATAAATCGAAAGCGGTATTCGTTATTAGGTACGACAAACTTGTATATATATATATATATATATATATATATATATATATATATATATATACATTTTTTTGTTTGTTTTCTTTTCTCTTTAAATTTAGCTAATACGCCATAGTCCTAAAAAAAAAGAAAGAAAAAACAAAAAAGAAAAAAGAAAAAAGAAACAGAAAAATGTTAAACCGAATTAAAACGAGAAACGTATATAAATATGAATAATTAATATTGATAATTTGTTAGGTATGAGCGGCCTCTTTTGATTTAAATGTAGTTTTAAAATAAGAAAAGTGGCTCCATCTGACGAAGCCAGGTTAAAATCAATCTACTTGGAATATAAACTCGGAAGATAAAATGTGATGATTTTTTTCTTTTTTTCTTTCTTTTTTTTTTTTTGAGACAATTTTTTCCGCCAAAAGCGGGATCTTTTAAATTCGTCGTTCGTACATAAATCGTGTAAAAATTTACGATCCTTCGTTAATTTTCCAAGATCCTTCATTTTTCCACGATTCCTTCTTCATTTTTCTTAAACTCGTTCGAAACGAATGGGGTTTTTTTTTTTTTTAATCCACGATTGACTATTAGAAAATTGCTGTAATGCAAAAGCAAATACGATCGACGTTCTATCCCAAAATCGATTTACGTAACGAACCACCCTCATGTATATTTATGATCCTGAGAAGAATAGAGCACGAGAGAAAGAAAGAGAAAGAGAAAGAGAGAGAGAGAGAGAGAGAGAGAGGGAGAGAGAGAGAGAGAGAGAGAGAAAGAGTATACTAATTAAGGTATCGGTCGATCATTGAACAGAACTCACGGAGAAAAGACGCTTTTTCCGCGTGAGGATCGATTAATTAACGAAAATGACTGATGAGAAAATTTTAACAAAAAAAGAAACGAAAAGAAAAAAAAAAGAGCAGAAAAAGAGTGAGAATACTACGAGTAGAACGAAATCGAAAAGATTGCATTAAACATATATATATACGTATATTAGGGGGACCGAAAAGTAATGTCGTTTCTGCGCATGTCGATATTTGATTGTGATTAAAAATAAAAACTTGTTAAAAATTTATTTTCGTTTGAATTTAATTTAAGAAAGCGACATTACTTTCCGGCCCGCCTGATATATATATATATATATATATATATATATATATATATATCGAGTGAGTTTATATGAAGGAGGAATGGAATAAAAGTTGCAAGAATAACAACAGGAAAAAGAAAAAGAAAAGGAAAAAGAAGAAGAAAATGGAAAGAAAGTACTCGTAAAAATAAATCGATCTCGGTCGATCGATTTAACTCTAATATCTCAAAATAGAAACTCTCAAGTCTTCCCGAAGGCACGTTTCTTGATACGATCATCGATCGATATCGAATAATTCTATTCATTCGTTGCGATTACATTAGATCAAAAATAATGAAAAGAGAAAGAGAAAGAAAGAGAATAGATAATAAAAATATTTTTAATAAAATTATTATATTATATGTTGATATCTATTACATAGATAAGAAAACTAGACGAAAGAGAAAAGAAAAATAAAGAGAGAGATAGAGAGAGAGAGAGAGAGAGAGAGAGAGAGGGAGAATAAGAGAGAATCTAAAAAAAAAAATAAATATATATATACAGAATAGAAAGAGATAGGTAAAACAGAGAGGAGAAAGAAGAAAGAAATATAATATAATAATTTTATTATATGTATATATATATTTGTATAATAAAATTATTATATTATATATAGATATTAATTATATATAAAAAGAAAAACGTGACAAAAGAGAAAAAAAAAGGGATGAAAATATGTAGAATATAATTTTATAACATACACACACACACACACACACACACACACACACACATATATATATATATATTAGGGGGACCGGAAAGTAATGTCGTTTCTGCACATGTCGACATTTGATTGCAATTAAAAATAAAAACTTGTGAAAAATTTATTCGTTTGAATTTAATTTAAGAAAACGACAAATATATATTTAAAGGGGATAAATATTATTTATCCCCTAATATATATTTAAAGAGAAGAATAAGAGAGAGAGAGTGAGAGAGAGAGAGAGAAAGAGAGAGAGAATAAGAGAGTATATATACATACTTACATGTAGTATATAAGAAGAGTAGGCGGTCGAACGGTTTAGACGATAACAATCGTTATAATCTAACACGAACGCGTAATATTATGTATCAAAAAGTCTGATAGGCGCACGCGTGTCTTTAAAGTCTCGTGTCGCGGCTAACCTGGTACGTCGTTCCCATACTATGAGAAAGAGAGAGAGAGCGAGAGAGAGAGAGAGAGAGAGAAAGAGAGAGAGAGAGAAGTTCGAAGCTGGAAAAGAAATATAATCGTCCAGGCCAACGAACAACCGTGGCCTCGGTTTCAGGGTCGTTTCAACTATTATCCTGCCGCCAAGGATGCAGAAGAGTGCATCGTTCGAGAGTCCCAGCATTGGCCTGGGAGTCCTCGCTTTCGCCCTCTCAAGAACAAACTCCTCCACGTCCTCTTCTTTTACCTATATCGTTAGATATCGATATATAGATCTATCGATAGATCGTTCGATCGATCGTTGCACCAATGAAACTTTTCTTTTTCTTATCTTCTCTTTTCTTTTTCTTCTTCTTCTTCTTCTTCTTCTTCTTCTTCTTTGTAATAGTAAACAGTTTTCCTAAAATCATTGCATTGAAAAATATTTATTATATTCGAGGAATGGATCGGTGAAATTAAAATGACGTTTAGAAAATATGATACCGACGAAATGAGGAAAGAGAGATGACTTTTCTCTCTCTCTCTCTCTCTCTCTCTCTCTCTCTCTCTCTCTCTTTGGTTTTCTCGTTTGAAGAGAATAATCGTGTGGGTGTAAAAAAAATGTGGTCCAGAAGGCAAGAACCGACACTATCGAATCTTGAAAGATCTTTGGTAGGGGCCTCGGGGAGGTCGGTGGATGGAGAGGGGATGGTAAGGTATGGTTCGGGAGGGGGAGAGGAGTCCGGAGGCATCGGCGGCGGCAGCAGCAGCACCAGCAGCAGCAGCAACAGAGCACCATAGCGGAGGGGGCACGTGTTCTACGCGAGAACATCCTCTTTTATTACTTATTAGCGAGAGCCCAAAGTGTTGTGCGTTGCTCGGTGCTTCGGTCGGCGAATGCGATTTTAATGATGCGTTTCAAGGTCTCTCTCTCTCTCTCTCTCTCTCTCTCTCTCTCTCTCTCTCGCGCGCGCGCGTTTTCTTGCTTTTTCTTGGGGGTCTTTGCTACGAACGACGACTACGACGACGACGAAGACGATGACCACAACGACGAAGACTACTTTGAACACACTCGAAAACCAGTCGAGTCGTTACACCCGTTGACAGCTCCTCTTTCGATCGATCTCTCATTTTAAATCGTTAAATCGCTAACGAAAACTACATTCCCTTTACGCCTGAAAACGAAAAGAGTTAACGATTCCATTTAACGCGATCTCTCTCTTGATCATTTTCTTCGGAAGAATTCGTTGCATCTTATTTTTGCCGGATCGAATAAACACCCGAGGCCATGCCTTGATATCACATCGTACTCTTCGATTTATATCCTTTCTTTTCATCCTCCATTGCGACTTGCCTGTGCAAGGTCTTCGAACGCATCATGGAGTGACCGTATAAACGAGCAAATAAAGGCCGGTGCTCTAAGATCAGGGCCGTGAGGTGTACGAACCGAAAGATTGTTGATCTCTATACGTTTAATATCTTAGCTATATATGTATATATATGTATGTATGTAATAGTTATATATTTATATAACTATTTATATATATTTATATATTTGAATACTTGTCTATAATAATTTTTAATTGTTTACTATATAAATATTGATTTTGATTATATTAAGTTTAATAAATTTTGTTTTAATACACTATGTAGAATTCTATATATATATAATCAATGTAAACTATGCTTTTTATCTTAAAATTTTTCTTTTACATAAATAATAATGATAACGATTAGATTCGAACAATTTTATCAAAAAAGAAAAAAAAAAAATAATCCTTTATACGATCATTTTTTTTTCAGCGATTTAAAGATGGAAAATATAATGCTTCAAGATACGCGGAAAGATCAAATTAAGATAGTTGGTGAGTAAATAACAATAATAAAATCAATTATGTTTATCAATCATCGAAACGAGAAATCTCTCATTATAGGAAAATAATTATCTTTTTTTCTTTCTTTTCGAATAGATTTTGGATTGAGTAATATCTACGATAGCGAGGATCCTTTGAAAACTCATTGTGGCTCACCTGAATATGCAGCACCAGAGCTTTTTGTCGTCGGTAAAAAATACGGACCCGAGGTCGATCTTTGGAGTCTGTAAGGAAAAATTCTTGATTAATATAATAAATTAACTCTTGTCGAATAAAGATGTGACGACTTTTATAACGTCATTATTATTGCAAAAGAAAAGAAAAATCTTATCACATTAAAATCCATTCATATATAAACTATTAAATATAGATTACAATTTATAATTTCGGAAAATTCGTCTTTAAAAGATTTTAAATTGGGATCATATAAAAATATAAAGGTATTAAATTTTGCGCCTGAGTATAGATAACCTTGTCATACACGTACCTCCTATAGTATGCAACTTATCATACGAGAGTGCTATTACAAATTAATAAAAGAACTTGAATTATATTACCGACGGAAATGCTCACGTAGATACAATTATCGACGTGCAGTATGAAGTATTGCCTGATTTTCAGGCGCAACAGAGTCACGATATATTATTTATGTCTAATAGTAAATTTAAATACTTTAAATAAAATTATTTCTCTTTGTGTCACTCATTTATAAAAGAAAAAAAAAACGTTCACGTATTCGATATAAAAATGTAAAAAAATGATGTAGTTAAAGGTTCAATGTAAGGGTGTTAAAGAAAAACCAAAAAAAAAAGAAAAAGAAATGTAACAAAATTCTGATGGAATATGTTTAAAAGTAAATTAGATACAAGAAAAGAGTTGTTCATTTGTATGTTAATGATCACAAATAATAAGATTTCAAATCGAATATCGAGCAGTGGTGTCGTCTTATACGGAATGATGACCGGTCGGCTGCCCTTTTTAAGTCCTTGCGACGAACAGACGTCATCGGAGGAACGTCGGCGAAGGTTAATGGCTCAAATAAACCGGGGTCTAACGGCCCTACAAATGAAAAACATGTCGAGGATGTCGAATGATTGCAAGAATCTGATTAACAGATTGCTTACGCCCGTTCCACATAAAAGGATCACGATCCAGGAACTTTGCCATCATCCTTGGATCGTTTGCAAGCTTAGGAATGTATCAAGAATTGCAAGTGAGGCTGATTTAGACGTGAACGATCAAAAAACGGTAATCCATTTCTTCCGTTTCTTTATTTATTAATATTATTTTACGATGGAGATCTCAAATATTTCAAATACCTTTAATACGATAAATTAATGTTTCTTATATCTGAAATGTTAATGTCATTTTTACGTTACTTTGACGAGCTTTTTACACTTGTGACGAGTACGACGACAATCTTTTCTTGACTTTCCTTTTTCTTTTTTTTCTTCTTTTTTCTTTTTTTTTTTTTTTTCTTTGTATTAAAACGTGCAACGCACTCATCATATGTGAAAAGAGATTACATTTTGTTACTATGAATTGAAATTGTTATTCTCCAGAATCAAAGGAACGTTCGTAAATTTGAAATATTTCGATAGAACGAAATAGAAATAAAAGAAATAAAAGATATTCGATAAGACAAGACACACTTCTTTCATTTCAAACAGAATAGAATACGATTTTCTACTCAATTCGGATCGATTCGAATCGGATCGAATTGGATCGAATCATATCAAATACGAATAGAAATACATTTATTACGATTAATAATAATTATGCATAGATATATATATTAACCTTCTATGGGGCGAATTTTTGTTTTAAATTAATTTTAATTTTTGTTTATGCGCCATTTCATGAAAAAAAGCTATAATTATTTGATAAAATCTCGATAAATTAAAATGTGACCTGAAAGTTACATGGGCCCATAGAGGATTAATAATTTTCGAAATACATATAAATCTGATTTTTTAAATATATAATATCTACATTTTTTTTAAAGCTTTTAATAAAATAAATAAAATGACGCACACGCACACGCACGCGTATACATATGTAGAACATAATGACGCATGGTCTATGAATTTCCACTGTTCTAGATAATCGCTGAGATATCCAAGATGACTCACCTGGATCGGAATACGATCGAGATGGAAATTATTCGACGAAAGTACGGCGAAATAGGCGGCATGTATAATATCAAGTACGAGAGTCGTAAGGAATGAAACCATTCACCGTAAACTTTAAATTGCATTTATTTCTCTTCGTTGGAGGACCGTTAATCCGCCTACGTCGTCGCGAGGACATCGGTCCATCGATTTATTCTTCTTCTTCTTTCCTTTTCTTTTTATTTTTATCCCTCTTTTGTCTTTTTTTTTTCTTTTCTTTTTTTTTTTTTTTTTTTTTTTTTTATAGAAAAAAAAAATTCATTCGAAAGATACTTAACGTATATCCTTTTACGTTTTTCTACGGGACCCAAAAGAGAGAGAAAAAGAGAAAGGGAGAGAGAGAGAGAGAGAGAAAGAGAGAGAGAGAGAAGTTGTTAATTTTTAAATATTTTTTTATTTATTCTTTTTTATTAGGTTGGAAACTATGAAACGGGCGTTTTTGTTTAGTTATTTATTTTCATTCAACGCCCGTTTCATAGTTTCCAACCTATATATATAACTATTTGGTTGGAAACTATGAAACGGGCGTTTTTGTTTAGTTATTTATTTTCATTAAACGCCCGTTTCATAGTTTCCAACCTAATAATTATCAAAATTTGTTTTTTCTTTCATTCGGCACAATCGCACAAAGATTTAGCGATTATTTTTCAATTTGATCGATAAAACGATCAAAAATCAAAATTATGATTACCGTCAAAAATTTTTCCTTAACGTTTAGATCGCACAAGGCACGTCAAGCTGCTGCTATGTACGCACGTCACACAGGATCATTCTCATTGCTCAGATATATACCGTCGCAGTACATGAAACAATCGTATTCGACGACTGCGTCGATGAGGTAAAGAAAAAAAAAAAAAAAAAAAAAAAGCAAAAGAGAGAAAAAGAAGAAAAAGAAATATATAATGAAATGAAATATGAACGACGAATTAACATGTATCTTAACATTTTCTCGATAATATAATTATTTTATTTCACAATAGAACCGCAACAATCGGTGGGACAACGACGACCTACAAAATACCATCGAGATATTCACCTTATACAAAGTCCGAGGAGAAATCGACTGGATATGTTTGTGCAGTAACTCCGTTCAAAGAGAATAAAAAATGTTGGGACAATAAAAGCGTGTCGTTCGGTGATGTTAAAAATTCTACGAAACTTCAGAAATATTCGAATACGTCCTGTACGACTTGCAAAAATGTTTTTTTACCATTGTCGAATCCACAACAACCGCAAGTTTTTAAGAAGAATGAATTCGTTGAACACGCGATACCAATGCACAACAAGTACTCCGACAAAAGGTAATGATAGTGAGAGCTATAATCAATCGAATGATAAGGGATAAAAAGAAACCTTTATATGATTTTCTCATTCCACTCTTCTTTCTCTCTCTCTCTCTCTCTCTCTCTCTCTCTCTCTCTCTCTCTCTCTCTCTCTCTCTCTCTCTCTCTCTCTCTCTCTCTCTCTCTCTCTCTCTCTCTCTCTCTTTCTCTTTTTTTCACTCATCTCTCTGTCCTTCAGTAATGAACAGAAGCAAACGAGCAGATTGGCCGTTCGTCAAACGAATATCCGTTTATTGCCTACCTCTTCAAGAATTTCTTTTTCTCAAGCATCTTCCAGTTCTCCTCAATCCGACGTAGTACATCGTAATCCTATCAAGAGATGGTCTGAAATACGTGAGAAGAGAGAAACGATTCGACAACAAAGACGTTCGACACATTCCGTAATTATTTATTTAATGTCGGCATTGTTCCTTTCTTTTTTTTTTTTTTTTTTATATATATTCCTTACCTCATTCAAATACTTTTTATACTAATAATCTAATTATTTCTATCATTGGTACTGAACAAATGTTAAAATATTTTTTACGCGCACACATTAGCTTGTATGATAGTTTATTTTTTGTTACTTTTTGTTTTCTTTCTTCTTTTTCCTTCCATATACTTTTTTTTTTTTTTAATCATTCTTGATATCTCTTAAAATATAACATTCACATAATGTTTTGTTTTAGGTAACTCAAACCGATACGAACACGATCTCATCAACGTCCTCGGTAAACAGAACTCGACCGCGTACATCAGAATCCAATACCATAAATCGTAATGCATTTAATCGTTGTAAATTTACAATGGAAAAATTAGAGTCCCAAACGGAAGTCGATAAAATTGTAACTTCGGTCCCAATATTTGTTAAGAAAAAGATAATATCTGCTTACGATACAATAGCACCGAAATATCTTTTGCGCAATAATTCTTCGAATAAAAGTGCATCCAAGTTAAATGACAAAGTAAGATAACTAAAGGATGTTCAATAGAATTATTATAACACGAGCTCGGATATTTTTTTCGTTCCTTTTGATTAAGAAAAAAAAAACCAAAAAAAAAAACCAAAAAAAAAAAAGAAAAAAAAAGAACATCGATTTAATTAGAAAATTAAAAGTTGCTTATAAATCTTTTAATAAAGTTCTAAAGTATTTTACATATTATGTATTTCGAGACAATTTTAGGACAAACAATAAAATGATCTCTCTTTTTTTTTTCTTTTCTTTTCCTTTTTCTCGAAAAATTAAATACAAACCATATTTTATTGTCGTATCTTTATGAAATATGTTTTAAAAATACAATTGGAATTTCTAATAAAGAGATTAATTCCTAACGAATGTTTGAATTTAGCGCGTAAAATGTGTGTTTTCGCGTGTGCAAACGATAATGTCTCCATCTGGATGCTATTAGAGATACCACCGATTATTGCCACGCGTAAACGCGAAAGAGGTTATTGTATCTTTCTTCAGAATAGTTTGTTTCAACGAAAAAATTAAAGGAAACAAAAATAACGTATAAAAATGTCGGCAATTGCGGTAATTGGAAAGTTCCTTCAAGAATATACGAAAACTACTCCGAAAAAGCT
>NC_140823.1:1260000-1272500 GCF_050613455.1 Vespa mandarinia
TAATATAAATCTCCGTACTTTGATTTGCTTCCAAAGATAAATCCGTTTAGGTTTGTTTGCCCTCTTCTCTAGATATTCTCTAAGACATAGTTTCGGCAATCACTAAGCTGTTCTCCCTTTCCAAACTCGTCGTCGTAGTCATAGTTGTCGTTGTAGTTGCCGACGACGACGACGACGACGATGATAATGATGATGATAATAACGATGATGATGACGACGACGACGACGACGATGACGACGACGACGATGTTGACAACGGTGATGACGATGATGATAACGTAATTGAATCGCCCTCCGACTTTCGATATTTTTCAAGATATCTTCTACGTGCCGTCAAACGCATATGTTCCTTTCGACGTTGTAGAATGCGTTCTCTCTCGATCGATGATTTAGAGAAACGTCCACCGAGATTTGATGGTTCCTCACCGCTAAGAAACAAATTCAATTTCGTTAATAGGATCATATGTGTATATGTGTGTGTATGTATGCGCGCGCGCATGTATTTATAATATAAAATATATTAGGGGGACTGGAAAGTAATGTCGTTTCTGTACATGTCGATATTTGATTCTGATTAAAAATAAAAACTTGTTAAAAATTTATTCGTTTGAATTTAATTTAAGAAAGCGACATTACTTTCCGGTCCCCCTAATAATTATAATTAAAATATAAATATATGTATATATACATATATATATATATATTTTTTTTTTTTTTAATATAAATATGTAGAATGGATCAAAAGTTTCTTGACGGATGGTTCTAAAAAAAAAGAAAAAGAAAAGAAAAAGAAAAAAAAAGAAAAAAAAAGAAAAAAAAAGAAAAAAAAAAGAAAAAAAAGAAAAAAAAAAGAAAAAAAAAGGAAAAAAAAAGGAAAAATACATTTTTTTTCTTTTTCTTTTTTTTTTTTTTCTTTTTTTTTTTTTTAAATATAATTACTCTTTTATTAGAGAGACTACTTAAATTCTCGTAATTAGTTTTGCGGCGGTTTTATAATATAGAAGAAAAAAGAGAGAGAGAGAAAAAAAGAAAAAAAAAAAAAAAAAAAAAAGAAAAAAGAAAAAACAGCAAAACAAAAAAGACGAGAAGAAAGTTAATCAACAAATGAAGTATAAAAAAAGATTAATACGACTGTTTCTTTGTTTTTTAAATCGTTTTTAGATATGCTTTTATCAATATATATATATATATATATATATATATATACATATATATCCCTTTATATAATATTCTTCATATTATCAAATTGATAATACAAGCAAGATTTAAAAGCTTTCGAATAATGAATTTCAAATGAAATTTTTACCTATCAGCAACGGGTATGTCAAGCCTTGGATCTGATGTATTTTGAATCGACGAAGTTGGCAGAATATGTACCGTGGACGTTTGCGTTTGCGTTTGCGGAACAAATTCGGCTTGCGGTTCCTCGATCAAGTGATGAGGTAAAGTCAACACACCGTCGAGTATATTTTCGACGGTCCATTCAACCGATCGTGTAATTCTCAGATCCTCCAATATCACGTTCCGTGGATAATGTGGAAAGAGCTGTTGTACCTGTAAATATTTCGTTTGCATTAGGATTCATTGATCGGATATAACCTTGCCCGCTACTCTTCTTAATGAACAGAAATTAATTAAAGAGAAATGTAGATGGTAATTAGTTTTTATCTTCAAAAGAGGAAAAAGAAATAAAGAAAAAAAATTGTAATGTCTAGTTGATAAACTTGAACCTGTTAACCCTGGATAATCCGATTTTCTTCGAACTCGGAATGAAAAATTATCTCGGATAAAAGCCACTTGCTCTTTTTTCTTTTTCTTTTCTTTTTCCTTTTCTTTTTTTTTCTTTTTTTTCTTATTTTAATCAAAAAAAAAATTTTTTTTTAGTTTTAAATTAATCTTTTTGTACTTGTTCTTTTTTTTTTTTTTTTTTTTTTTTTTTTTTTTTTAATTTAAATATTTTGCCATTATAAAAGATATAGATTGCTATAAAAAAAAAAAAATAATAAATACATAAATGCCATATTATTTCATCCTTGAAATCCTGTAACTTTTTTATGACAGATATTCTCTTAAAAATTCTATGCTTACGAAATAAAAATTTGTAACGTTATATTTTAAACACCCGATATATATTAAAATATATCACTGTTATGACAAATTGAAATAAGATTTAGAATTATTAAATAAATATACATATATATCTATAAAACTTAATTAATAACTATTCGAAATTGTTAATATTCTAACTCACTTTTTGCTATGCACAATGCAATAATATGTTAATTCCAAAAAAAAAAAAAAAGAAAAAAAAAGAAAAAAAACTTTACAAGTATGTGTGTATAATATATGTATCAATTAAAAATTAAATATGTAAAATTAATTGAAATTAATTGAAATTAATTGATTAAAAAAAAAAATAAAAAAAAAAACATCAATTATTATCATTCAACATGAACTCAACAAGAATTTTTGTTTTAATTTTTCAATCCAACAAGCATTATATACTCATTTTAACAGATTAAAAATCCTTTGAAAATTGTAATTCGATTTAATTTAAAGAATACAATTATCTTAATCTTTCGAAGACTACTGACCTGTCTGGCCATTGCATCCATTTGAGAATTGGTATGAGCCGACGTGAAAATATTACCACGTAATCGACTATGTGAAACCTCAACAGAAAAACTTGGTAACCAAGAAACATATCGGGATCCGTCGAAATGAAAGAAATGATTGTCGTTTCTTCTTGTTGGTGTCTGCGGTTCCAATGGTAATTCGGGTGTACTCTCTCTATGATTGCCTTGCATACTGAGTGCCAATCTACACGTAGGACAGGACGTGTCCTGTTCCAACCAAGACTGCAAACAAGAGTTGTGAAACAAATGTGCGCATGGTAACTTACGTGCCGACTCCATTTTCTCCCAACAAATGGCACAGTTATCTGAATTTTCTGCCAATTCGTCTTGCGATGCCATTGGATAACTAAAAAAAAAAAAGAAGAAAAAAAGAAAAAGATAAACGAATGTACGAACATTTATTAAAAATTTTCATTATCATATTAAAATACATTTTGATTTTTGTGTCGATTCGATTGTAATACAATTTTGGGGGGGGGTTCCTTTTTTTTTTCTTCTTTTAATTCAGAGGATTAAATCCAAGAAAAAGAAAATAATGAATAAATAAAAATTCTATTGTGCAAATTAAAAAGTGAATAAATAAATAAATTCCATAGATAAATATTCTATATTATATAAGAAAATAAATAAATAATAATTTTACTGTATATATATATATGGGAAAAAAAAAGAAAAGAAAACGAATGATTTCGCAGAATATTTATCTTATTTCAGTGAAATCATTGCTATTACATGGATCAAT
The DNA here is from genome assembly GCF_050613455.1 of Vespa mandarinia. Lineage (NCBI taxonomy): Eukaryota > Metazoa > Arthropoda > Insecta > Hymenoptera > Vespidae > Vespa > Vespa mandarinia. Next base: position 1,263,379 of record NC_140823.1, read on the forward strand.
TAAAACTGAATTATCGGAATCTCGTAGATTAAAACTCAAGGTTTTCATGAGATCATTTATCACCCTAACAGATAATTTGATTTCTGTAAAGGAGAGATAAGGAAGAAAGGAAATAAGATTAAATGGATAGAGAAAATCTTTATAAAGGTTGCAAGTTCTTGAAATAAATGTCAGCTCGAGATATTGATCAAATTATAAATAATAAATGAAAGAAAAATGATTAAGAACTTTCATCCTTCATCATCTTCTTTCTTATTATTATTATTATCATTATTATTATTTATCATCATTATCTTTTTGTTTTACGGAAAGAATTAAAAATAAAATCAATTATTTCCATAGAAATTTTTTTTTGAAAAATTTAATTTATATTTCTCAAACGTTTACTCATATCTAATCGTATGAGTAAAGAAATAGTTAGACATAAGGAAATAATAAATTAAAATAAATAAATAAATAATTATAAACGTACTTTTGTTCCATATGGCTTAGTACAGCCAAATAATTCCTGTGTTTGGTGATTCTTCGTTGGATCTCGTAAAATAGATAACGTAGTTGCATACATATAACCAGTGATGCCATACTAAGGAAAATGTTGCTCCAAAGTAACATATGAATGTGATGAAAGAAGTCAACGGCCAAAGCGGTCAGTTCTGATGTCAAATCCGTGTAATAGGTCAAAGGTCCGCGTTTATCCCATGAACGTTGGGAAGACGTACCGGCACCACGTGTGTCGTACAGATGAATTACATACCGCAACATCACGTGAATCGTACGGACGGCCAATAGTATGCACTAAAACAAAAACGAAAAAAGAAAAGAAAAAATTAATAAATCTATAAATCTTATATCTAATAAATCTATATCGATACTAGTATGATTTCTTTTTTTCTTTTTTTTTTTTTTTCAATGTCAGATAAATCTGACATTTATACGATAATCTTGAACGATATAAATTTGGATCGAAATTATTTTTGTATTATATATTCATAAGTGTATGATGTGAAATATTCGAACAAAAAAAAAAAAATGTATATATATGTATATAAATAAATTAGTTAATAATCTGTTATATTAATAATTAAATGTAATAATAACAATATTTATTTTGAATTCATTTTGGAATAATAAGAAAATATATTTACTTATTATTTTAGAAGTCTTTATTATTTTAGATGATCTTTTTGACCATTGACATCGATGTTTTTTAAAACAAATCTATGTCAACTTCGTATTCGGATATATCTTTAATGATTGAACATACTTTTTAAATACTCAGATAATATGGAAATAATCGGTTTGGAAAAAAGAACTTTATGTGAAAAGGTTCACATAATTTACGTTATAAATAAATTGCGTTGCACAATCGATTTACGGGTTTAGGGGAAAAAAGTTAAAAGTAAAAAAAAGAAAAAAAAAGGTGTAAAAAAAAGGTGCAAAAAAAAAGGTGCAAAAAAAAAAGAGAAACGAGAAAATCACAGTCATTTATCTGACGTGGCCGGTTTTACTCGGAAGACGGTACTCGAGAACGATACGCGAGCATATCGAACGACGAACACGTGGCGAAGAACTTCTGAATAAACTTTCGTCCATTCAACGTTACGTTAAGTTTATGAATAATCTACGTTGCCGTATCAAGAGAGTGCAGAGTAATGCTATGACACGTATCTATGTTCATACATACATAAGAGCGACTCTCGAGTATGTAACGTAAGAGTCGAGTACATCTACCTTTGATAAAAGTAACAAAAAAAAGAGAGAGAGAGAGAGAGAGAGAGAGAAAAAAAAAGAAGAAAAAACGAAACGAAACAAAAAAAAAAAAAAAAAAAAAAGAAAAAGAAACAAAAAAGATTGGATTATTATCATTTCATTAACATTGTTCTAATTAATTGAATTACTTGTTCCAATTAATCCAATCTTATCCTTCTTCTTTTTTTTTTTTGTATTTTTTGTTTTCATTTACAATCTATCTTTTTAATTATCGTCAATCATTACTTCATATTTCACATTTATAAATTATGTTCTGTCGTACAAACCATTAAATATAATACGACATCTCAATTAAATCTCAATTAAATATCTACGTTTATGTATTTTTGTTTTCATTATTCGATGTTATAAGCTGTTATTGTTTTTTTTTACTTGCTATTTCCTTTTTTTTTTTTTTTTGTTAATATCATTTATCTTCAATACTTGTTTTTTTTTTTATTACTATCATTCTTGTTCTTAATATATAATCATTTAATTTATTTATTTTTTTTTTTATTTATATCTGAAAAATGATTAACTAAAGATAATATTATAAAAAGATTATACGTTTTCGTAAAATATATATTTTTATTGAATATTTGTTATAGACAAATAAACTCGCAATATCGCGAATCCGGACGGTCTAGCGTAGACTGAAAATCTCGCATTATCGCGGGGGTCCGAAGTGCAATGTATTAATTATTACTTTTCTTTTTTTTGTTTTGTTTTGTTTTTTTTTTTATTTTTTTATCGTCATTAGATAATTTTAGATGATCTCTATTTTTTGTTGTTCGAACATCGTTCTTCAGCGTTATTTATAAATTCAAGTTTCAATGTATAAATTAAATTTTTTATCAGAAAATATTATTTCCTCTTTTTATTTTTGCTTATGATTATCATTTATTTTCAATCCTTATTGGTTTTTTTTATGTGTCTATATGTATGAAACATTTTATTATTATTATTATTTTTTTTTTTTTTTTCATTTTTTTTCATTAGAATTATTTATATTCAATTCGTTTACATCGAAAATAATATTAATTTCATTTATATTTCATTTGTTTTTTATTTATTTATTTACTTTTTTAAATATATTATTCTGTTTCGCAAATAGCAAAATCTATTTTTTCTTATTGGTAATTCCATTAAGTGGAATTCTATATGGTGGTTTCTCTATTTTCATTTTCTATCATTGAATATAATCAATCGAAGTTTTTAATAAATGACAAACAATCCTAATGAGTTGAACAATTTCATACAATTCATATGATTTCAAAATAATACTATATTAAAAGTATTATTTTCGATTTATTACGTAATAAATATGTTATATAAAATTCTTGATAAATCTTTTAATTTATAATGAACTTATTGTATCTTTGATATACATATATTTACATATTCATAGAAAATTAGCATTAGAAATGCATAATCATGTTTATCGAACAACACGAAGATTACAAATAATTTTTGTTACATATTTATGTTTACTGCAGAAATATAATATGTTAATTATTTCTTTAAATATGTCGCTTTATAAATATTTCGTGCTATATTATATTTCATCGGTTTTTAACAAAAAAAAAAAAAAAAAAAAAAAAAAAAAAAAAAAAAAAAGAGAAAATTTACATATATAAATATTTTTTATTGTTGGACGTTCATTTTTTGGTTTATAATTTTTTCAATCTGCATCGTTTAAATAAAAATAAATTGAGATCTTTTTGTAATGTTTAATTATAAAAAAAGACAAATTATAAAAAAGAAAAAATTAAAAAATATATATATTTTATATATATATATATATATATATATATATATATATATTTATAAATTAATATATATGTATATATATATGTACTTATGTTAAACATTAGAACGAATTTTATCGTTTAAAAACTTTAGTTTTTACTACCAAAGTTTAAACTTTTATTATTCGAAGAAACATTTACAAATTTTAATTAAAACTTGTAAAAAATATGATATTTTATTCACATTATTTATCACTTTGATTATTTCATATTTCATTTAAGTTCTTTATTCCTTATTTTATATCAATTCCTTGATATTTCATTCGATCTAATAAAATTAATGTTTTTATACATTTATTATCAAATTATATTAAAAATAATAATATTAATATCAAATTATATTAAAAATTGTCTACAAATGTTTGCAATTAATATCATAAATATATTGTCCAATAAAAATTTGTTCAAACATAATTTTATCAAAACAAAGCCAACATACTGTTATCCTGTTAAATAATATGCAAAATATATACATTACATAAGATCCAAGGTCTTTGAAAAGTCATTATGTACATTTTAGATATCGCATTTTAGTTTCTTTTCTTTTTTTTTTTTATATACTATACAAGGATAAAGGTAATTACGTTTGATGCAAATTTGTGTAATCGTGGAGAAAAAAAAGAAGGAAAAAAAAAAAAAAAGAAAAAGAAAAAAAAAGGAACATCGTGACATTTCAAATTTTTTTGCAATTTATAAATTTTCTATCGCAAATCCATGACAATGCTGATGAACGTTTTCGATAACATTAAAGATAAAAGATACGAAATGCGAAATGATAAGAAAAAGAATTTCCTAAAGAATGTTTTACGAAAAATTATTAAACGAAATTTCAAAGAATCGAATTTTTTCGTTCAATTTAACTCTATTAGATTATTTTTCATCGGTATTTTATTAAATCTAACGTATATACATATGTTAGAAAATAATTAATTAGGTAGGAAAATTCTGAAATCGTATTATCGATGCAGTTTAGAAAATAACACCTCGAACGTTGGAAAGTGTGTAGCCGTGAAACAATATATTACTTTCAGTTCTGTAGAAACATTGACGGTCGCCATATTGAAACAGATATATAAACATTATTAATACTTTTTTTTTGTTTTTTTTTTTGAAGACAAATATATTTTTCTTGTCTTAAAACCATGCTTTTTTTTGTTTTTTTGTTTTCTTTGGATTCCATATTATTTTTCAAAATAGATAGTGAGTTTTCAAACACCCTGTATAAAGATACTCAAAGAATAAGAAAGAAAAAAAAAGGAATTAAAAAGAAAAAAGAAAAAACATTTTCCAAATAAATCAGTGACATAATAAACTTCTTTGTTTATATATTTATATATTTATTATCTGATTAATTATATATATATATATTTTTTAGATAATAAATTGTTAATTATTATCTAAAATTAATAGATAATAAATTAATTAAATAATAAATATTTTCAAAGTATTATTAAATAAATAATATTAAATGTTTTTTAATATTTTCAAAATATTATTAAATAGAAAATATAAAAAATGTTGTGTGTGTGTGTGTGTATATATATATATATAAAATTGTAAATAATCATATAAATATTGACATTATAGTAACGAATAATGATTGATCGATCGATCAAATTGCATTGAAACTTTTCAAGATATCTTGGAGTATAATCAAGCTCAAGTGATCGATCCTAAAATGGAGAAAGATAAGTACCGAGACTATTGGAAATGGATCGTGACCGATTGCGTTCACCGATGTAGAAAGTTTCTAGAAGTATTGCGAATGAGAATCGAACAAAGATGCATATATATATATCTTTTAAGAATAAATAGATACAAGGTAAAAAAGGTACTTAAAAATGTAATTGGTACGGGTTGTTGATCGAGATCTTTCTCTCTTGTTGATTTTAAGCAATTCCTTCGATATGTCGATTCGAATCTCTTATAATTATTTAAGTTTTCTATATCTCTTTCAAATTAAATTTATTTTCAAATGATACTATTTATACGTATATATACGTGTATAACATAGACACAGACACATATTATCCTTGATTATTATTTTTCAATAACGTATAAATAAAATTTCCAATACTAAAAAAAGCTAGAAAAATGAAAAATAAATGATAAATAGAATGATAAAAATGTTTTTGTTTTATTTAAAAATTCAAATTGCAAAATACCGAATACGGTAAATTTTTTTAAGATAATGCTTCTGTTTTCTTTCTTTTTTTTCTTTTTTCTTCTTTTAAGATCGTAAAAAACACCAAATTTAATTATTAATTTAAACGGTTTCGAAAAAGAATAATTGATTTTTAACATAAACTAAAAACTTTTCACTCGCTTAAGGACATTTGATTCTCTATATAATAATAATAACAATAATAATAGTAATAATAATAATAATAATAATAATAATAATAATAATAATAATAATAATAATAATAATAATAATAATAATAATAATAATGATAATAATAATAATAATAATAATTTGTAAATATTATCCGAATGTATTTAGATGTAAATAAATTTATTTTTCATTTTTCTCAATTTTAATAAATTAACGTATTTATTAATATAATTTCAATCATAAGTACGATTTTTATATAATTAATGATTAAACATATTATATAGATATTAGATATAAAAATGAACAAGTTTTTAATAAGAATACGATTTTTATGATCAGAAATCATGTGATTTTTAAAAGGACAAGAGTCCTAACGAATGAAATAAGAAAAGGAGAGTATATGTCAGGAGGACGAATGGAGAAACGAAGAAAGAGAGAGGGAAATCGTTTCTCGGTGCAACGAGACTAACGGTATCTTTGTGATATATATATATATATATATATATATATATATATATATCACATATATATATATATCACATATATATATATATATCACATATATATATATATATATATCACATATATATATATATATATATATCAGTTCAAGTTACTATTTCTACGGTTTAAAAAGACTATAAAACAAGAATTGGGTCAATCTCTTGTCTTTTTCTTTCTCTCTCTCTCTCTCTTGATCTTCGTCGTCATTCGAGTGTAACTAACTAGAATGATTTATTTAATATAATAATTAAATTGCAAATTTTAATTATAAAAATATACAATAAAATCCTTTTTATTAAATAATAAAATAATAAAATTTCTAAGAGGATTATTTATTTCATACATTTACATTATCACATTGTTTCGTTATATTTTTTTCTTTTTTTTTAATAGGTATAAAAGTAAAAGTATGCGAATATTTTCTCGAAATTTTTAAAATTATTCAATTTTTTTATTATTTAACGACACGAAAAATTATAATCATCGAAAACATTTTAATCCTTTGTTACGTCAATGTCTATTTGACATTGACATAACATTTCGAAACATTCGAAACATTATGTATAATTCGAAATCAGTCGTATTCGAAAAAGAGATGGTAAAAAAAAGAAATTCGAAATCTCACTCGTACTCAAGAAGAAAAAAAAGAAAAGAAAAAAAAAGAAAAGAAAAGAAAAGAAACAAGAAACAGCACAGATCACATTTAAATTCTTTATTATTATTGTTGTCGAGGAAAAAAAAACAAAACAAAAATACAACGAGTTCTTCAAACACCATTGAAACGAGAATTGAAAAGAAACAAGAAAAAAAAAAGAAAAAGAAAAATAAAGAATTGCATTTTAAAGTATTTAAAAAATATAAAATTCGAAATAATTCAATCAAGTTTTCAAATAAAAAGAAAACAAACAAAAAAAAAAAAAGTAATCATACTCTGTATGATACATGTAATTAAGCAAAATTATGAGGAAAAGCATAAATTTCCTTAGAATAACATAAAAAGTTCACATTAATTTTATAGGTAAGGAAGATTTCGTGTTAACGGGTTCTGATTTTTTTTCAATGCTTCATTATAAAGTAATAAAGGAAAAAAAATAAAAAAAATAAATAAATAAAAAAGAAATAAAAAAAAAAAAGAATCAAAAATCAGTATCAGAAAATGTACTCGAACCTGTTTACATAAATCTATTTAATGAACGCACTTTAATTTCACTGATATATATATATATATATATATATATATATATATATATATGCATACATGTTTATATACATACATACTTACGTACAACGTATACAGGATGAGTTCATAAGTTTTCAAGCGATTTTAAAAATCAATTATAATTTCCTTTTTTTTTTCTTTTCCTTTTTTTTCAATTTCATTCTTTTTTCTTTTTTTTTTCTTTCTTTTTTTTTTCTTTTCTTTTTTTTTTTTCAAATTGTAAACCTACAAAAGTCTAACTACGGGGCCTAATGAGTCTCGAACGAAAAAAAAGAAAAAAAAAAAAGAAAAATAAGAAAAAAGGAAAGTGTAATTGATTTTGAAAATCATTTAAGAACTTTTGTATCGCTCTGTATATCTGTATATATATAAAACCGTGTTCCTTTTTTAAACGAGGTCACTCGCGATTCTCATCTCTTATCTTTTCTTTGGAAGAAAACAAGAATGTTTTCTTCGTTTTGCTCGTTTTAGTAAAGGTGTGAAAACTTTGTAATAAACTTTCGTGGCTTTTAAATACTTTGAAAAGCAACGAGAGCGAATGAGAGAGAGAGAGAGAGAGAGAGAGAGAGAGAGAGAGAGAGAGAGAGACAGAGAGAGAGAGAGAGAGAGAGAGAGAGAGAGAGAGAGAGAGAGAGAGAGAGACAGAGAGAGAGAGAGAGAGAGAGAGAGAAAGAGAGAAAAAGATAATGGATTATGTATTACGCAACTACGACGATAATTTAGATTCTAAAGACGTAAAATAATAAAAGGGGGAATGAAGTTTCACCTTTGTTTACTTTTCCATAACGCTAACGTTAAATTATTGAAATTTCATTCATGAGGTGTGTGTGTTTGTGTGTGTGTATTTGTGTAAATTATATCAATAAGTATATCTATTTGTTTTATACAAATTAATTCTATCAATTTATTATCGTCTATATGTATGCATATTAAATCTTGTAAAACGAATTTAACATTTAAATTCACATGATTGTAAAATTATGATATAATAAATATATTATTATTAAATACTATTTAACGTGCAACATAACAGATATAATGTGACAAAAATTTATTTAATTTCGTAAAAATAAATTTACATGAATCTAATATATATATATATATATATATATATATATATATATATATATATTTTTTTTTTTTTATTAATTACAACATAACAAAATGTATATTAAATGTTCAATTCGATTTAATGTTTAACGTAATATAAATGCGTCGAAAAAGTTTAATTTCATATACCAAATTCTGTCAAAATAAAATTGTAATATAATTTTTCAATTATATATATATATTTATTTATAAATTATATAAACTATATAAATTATATAAATTTTTATAAATTATATATATACATATATTTTTTGTTTTTTAATATTTAATCAATAATTAGGCATTAAAAAAAAAAAAAAAAAAAAAAAAACAACTGTTATTTCAATATATTGATATGAAAAGATATTTTTTAATTGATACGAAGTTAACGAGTTTTTTTTTTTCGTGATATTGATAC